>NW_027459451.1:1207500-1530274 GCF_050624435.1 Tenrec ecaudatus
TTCACGGTGTGCTATAAAGTAGGCATGATTAATCACTTCCCTGTACCAGAAGGCTGAGCTAGATTTTTAAAGCAAATCGAGTGCCTGGAACACAATGGTTGTTAGCTGCTGTTGAGTCAGCCTCCAGTCCAACTCACTGTGACAACCAGCTCCCAGTGACTCCATGGGCAATATTCTCCCTGGTCCTGCACCATCTCTTTGGTTGTGCATCAGATTGTGATTCACAGGGGTTTTCGTTAATTGGTTTTCAGAAGTAGAATACCAGGCTCTTCTTCATCGCTCATCTTAGTCTGGACACATCACAGAAACAGGTTCAGTCTCATAGCCGCACCCAACCAAGCTTCCCCATTTCAGTATCATAGCAACACAGAAATCAGTTCAGTACCACAGCAATAACCAAGCATCCCCCTGACAAATGAGTGTTGGATGCACATGAGTTGCATTGTCTTGGACTCAAACCCAGATCTCCCACATGGAAAAGGAGAATTCTACAACTGAACCACAATTTACCCTCAGAATATAATAAGTATCCAGTAAATGGTTATTAAGAATGTGGCTGCCAGGAAAATCCACCAATTTCCTGCCAAGGCTTAACACTAATATCTTCCCCCACACACTAGAAGGCTGCAGAGGAATGACTTTCTCCATGCCAGCCCTGGTATCTAGACAAGGGACCCTAACACTGAACCACTGAGCCCCAGCAGGCTGGGGAGCAATGTCAAATTGGATGAGGGACAATCCTGGTTGAGTTAGTTCCCCTAAGCTCGTAGGGCAGTTTAGCATGTCCACAGCTGTGTTCAGAATAGCCATGCGATTACCACCGAGAGAAATTCTACATGCTTTCACACCCCATGCTAGTCGTTGCAGCCATCGTTGAGTACAGTTCATGCTCATCACTATCTAGAACTCACGGTGACGCTGTGGGTGAGCCATTGGGCAGGTAACCTCAAGGTTGGCAGTTCAAAGGCACCAGTTGTTCTCTGAGAGGAAGGTGAGATGATCTGCTCCTGTCAAGATTTAGCCTGAGGAATTTTATATAGGGTCACAGTGAGTCAGGATCAACTCAATGGTGTGGGTTTGGTTTATTAGACCCACCATCAGATCATATTTAATGGATTTATTAACATGTATATTAGCCACAAATCCAATGTCTTTTATTTTTATCACTGCATTTCAATACAATTTGTGTCTTTGTGATTCTGTATTTCATTGGAGGTATTTGGAAATATTATTCTGGGGAGTGGGCAGGTGTTCCATAGCCTTTCCTAAATGCCAAAAGGATCCATGGGGTTGCAATGGTTAAGACCCTCTAATAGAGTTTATCAAAGAGCCCTGGAGGCACAATGGTTAAGTGCTCATCTGCTATCCAAAAGGTTGAAGGTTTGAACCCACCAGTGGCTCTGTTCTTGGAAGAAAAACCAGGCAACTCATTCTTGTAAAGATTACAGCATAGAAAAGCCTAGAGCAGTGGTTCTCAAACTTCCTAATGCCACAACACTTTCATACAGTTCCTCATGTTGTGGTGACCTCCACAACCATAAAAATATTCTCATTGCTGCTTCATAACTGTAATTTTGTTACAGTCACCCTGTGCAAGGGTCCCACAGGTTGAGAACCATTGGTCTAGAGAGCTCAGCACTGATGCATTGAGTCACTATGAGTTGGACTGGACTAGAAGGTTCCTAACAAAAACGCCAACAATCATTTTTTACCATGACCTTGTTAACTCAAAAAGATTAATAAGCAAATTCACAAATGAGGACATCCAGTTGCCCCTCCAAACTGGAGAAGCATGAGTTAAATGGTGACCCTGACCCCACGGTGTCCTCCAGCTGGTGCCATGCTGCCTTTATTCCTTCTGCCTCTCAGTTCTGTGGAGAAGAAGGGGAAAGGGAGGGAAAGAAAAAGAAAGAAATGAAAAGATAATTTTCCCAGCTTCTTCACATCACTGAATTGAACTTTACTTTTAATAAAAGTATTATGAAATGGAAATGGTGCTTTCACTATTTTGCTTTCAGGTGATATTCAGAGACATGGTGCTGGTAATTATTTGAGCCGGGGAGGTTAGTGTGCAGATTTTCTGAATATGGTTGAGCCACATGCCCCCTTCCAGGCCTAGCATTTCCCTGGGCTATGAGAAGTTATAGACAGTCTACCCTCTTCTTCCTCCGACTTCGCTGCAAACCATGGACACACTGGTTCTGACTTGACCTGGCTCCAGTACAGAAAAAAATATCCTCCTTGCATAATTGTAGTGCTTGATTTGGAAGGCACCCAGATACAAATCTCTCTTCTGGTGGCATAATGGGTTATGTGTTGGGCTATTAACTGCAAGGTCAGCAGTTGGAATTCACCAGTCGCTCCTTTGGAGAAGATGAGGCTTTCTTCTCCCATAAAGAGTTATAGCCTTAGATGAGTATAAAAACTCAAAATGCATTGGCAGAGATTCCACAGAGAATAAGCCTCCATTAAATCCCCTGGGACCATTCACCAGGGATGGGATTAAACCCTGCTCACCGTCAGTACATCAGAAAGTGTATTGTTGCAGATATGATTAGGTTAAAAATTAACATCTTATCATTTGTCTTTACTCTTAAAACGTTTTTCATTTGTTCTTTTTTTAATTTTCTGCTTTCCTTTTTATTGAAAAATTAACTAATGTCACTAAACAAGTAGAGAATTTGTTAAATGAAAATCTAATCGGTTATGTAAACTTTCACTGAAAACATAACACAATTTTATTTTTACAAAGAGTTATAGCCTTGGAAACCCAGGAGGCCGCAGTATTTTCTCTCGATAGGATTGTTATGCACCCAATGGCAATGAATGTTGTTGGATTTTGTTTCTTTATTGTTTTCTGTAGCTATGGTGGGGTATAGGGGTTATGTGTTGGGCTGCTAAACGCAATGTCTGAAATGGCAAATTTGAAATCCCCAGCCACTCCAAGGGAGAAAGATGAGGCTTTCTACTCCCCTAAAGAGTTCCAGTCTCAGAGAAGCCAGTCCACAAAGAGAACAACATGGCTGGCCCCACTATGAGACATGATGCCCCTCAGTGACCAAGGGTGATACAGGGGACAGCACTGGAGACACAGTGTGTGAATTGCACCTAACCTGATTCCACCACACCGAGGCAAAGTGTGGTGGAGTGCAGTGGAACAGCAAGGGAATGGAGTGGCAAGGTCCCCAGGGAATGCTGAAAGTGGACTTTGGGGCCAGGTTGTGGTGCCTCAACAGACTGGATTGGAAAACACTCCTAAGGTCCAACAAATGATCCTTGAACTAACTACAAGGTCTTCTTTCTTGATGTGTTTTGTTTTGTTCTTTGTCAGTGGTTTGTTTTTGTTGTTTTGTTGTCTGGTTGTAAACTGTTGCTTTGTTTTCCTCTGTCTTGTTTTCGTGCATGTTAGTGTCTCCACAGGTCTGTCTAAATAAGAGAGGCTGGATGAACTATCTGGAGGAAAAACAACAGGACTGAGAGTTCCGGGGGCACTTGGGATAGGGGGAGGTGCGGGGGTAAGGAAGTGGTGTTAACAAACACAGGGACAAGGGAACAACAGGGGACTCAATATGGTAGTGAGGGGGAAGTGGCAGGCCTGGTAGGGAATGATCAAGGGTAAGGTTACGTAACACACACACACACACACACACACATACGGAGAAAGTGGTGAACTTCACAGAACGTAGTGGGGACTTCACAGAAAGGGGGGTTGATAGCCGTGAACAGGGTTGGTATGGGTCTTGTTCTATCCATTTGAAAGTCTCTAGGCTAAACAGAAATGTCCTGGTGGTATAGTAAGTTAAGTGTTGGCCTGCTAACCACCAGGTCAGCAGTTGTGAATCCACCATTTCCTCCATGGAAAAAAGATGAGGTTTTCTATTTGAGTAAAGAATTATAGTCTCAGAGACTCATTGAGGCATGTTTATTCTTCCCTATAGGGGCGCTGCGAGTCAGAATGAACTCAGTACAGTATGCAAGTAACAAGCTGTGCTAATACCATTCCAGAGAGACAGTGGTGTTCCAGGGACATTGGTTTTGCCTGGCCCCTGACCCTGAGGAAGCATGAGGTCTTCAGGTCCTCTCCTGCTGCTCTTCTTTACCATCCTCCCATATCCTCCTCTGCACCCCCAAGTGGTGGGCATGATTTATAAACACAGAAATCCACTTACTCCTTTGAAAAAGTGGTTTACTTCACCCCAAAATTTGGAGAACTGTGTCGTCTCCCTTTCAAAGTAAATTATACGATGAACATACAATATTGATTGCAGGCATGTGGATTCTTAATCCTCAAGTTCCCATGAAACCCTGCTTTCCATGGCAAATCAGCCCGCCATTTCAGCATGCCAGTATTGCCAGGAGAAAGGAGCCTCAGCAGCCACCACTGCTCCGCAGCCTGCTTTTCACGGTCACGCGGGGATGTCAGAGTGCCCCACACCTCGTGCACTTGACTCAGTGCTTGCTTGCAGGGGTTGCATTTCGTTAGAGCCCAACAACTTCCGAGCATTGGCAAATTCCCTCAACCAAAGGTGGGCAGTGGCCTCATAATGTCACCAGTCATTAACCACCAGCAGGGTTGCGTTATGCTCGTCAGTGCCGTCATGTGCAAGGGGAAAGACAATTCCCACAGGCTGCCAGCTGTTTTTGGGGAGGGAATGACAAGTGGGGAAGCTGGGGGTCCTCACCCCAGCAGCCACAGTTCCTGGCTCCAGGCCCTGCCCCAGGCTGTGCCAGGACGAAGAGCCTGGACTCTCAGAGACTCCATAGCTCGATTTCCACTCAGGTTGTGTTGTGTTGATCATTCCTTCCCTAGGCTGCCACCCATCTGTCAGTTTGTCATCATGTTGTCATTTGTCTATAGCTGTGATTGCTGTAAGCGGTGTCACCAGCTACGATTATAACCAGAGCAAGCCACTCTGGACACGCTTCACAAGAGCATCCAAGCTAGGACACACTGGGAAGAAAGACCTGATGATGTACTACTGAAAATGAGTCCATTGAACCCTATGGATCAAAAGAGAATACCGTCCAAACAAGTACTGGAAGAGGAGCACCCTAGGTGGGAATACACTCACACTATTCAGTGGGAGGACTCCCTGGGTAGTGTTTGACTAGCACCCAGGAGGTCGGCAGTTAAATCCCACCCAGAATCCAAGAGGTGCCTAAGGAAGGTAGGCCTGAATATCTGCTTCCAAAAGGTCACAGCCTTAAAAACCCTATGGAACGGTTCTACTCTGAAATGCATGGGGGTCGCTATGAGTCAAAATGGACCGAAAAGCAGCTAATAACAACAACACTGTATAAAGAACAACACTGCAAGTCCTTAGGACAAAATACACAGCAGGCACAATAGCCTCGACCCCACAGGATAGGGCAACTTATTTTCCTTTGTACCAGAGACCGGAACTGTACAACGGAATGAAACCCTGCCTGTTCTTGTGTCATCACCACAGTCGTTGGTCCATGTTGAGCCCATTGCTGTAGCCACTGTGGACATCCATCTTATCAAGGGTCTTCTTCCCTCTTGCTGCCCCTGTACTTTAACAAGCATTATGTCCCTTCTTAAGAACCAGTCTCTCCTGATAGCATGTCCACTGGATGTGAGATGAAGACTTGCCATCCTCACTTCTAAGGGGCATTCTGGCTGTGCTTCCTCCAAGAGGGATTTGCTTGTTCTTCTGACAGCCCAGATGACTTTCGGTATTGTTTGCACATCATTCACATGCATTGATTCTTCTTCAGTTTTCCTTACTCACTGTCCAGCTCTAACATGCAATTGACCATTGAAACTACTTACCTTGAATTCAGAGCTTAGGGTACACTACCCAAAGCCACATAGCTTGTGAGCGGCTGAAACATGTCTGCTGCCAGGATCTGTCCGATTTATTTTATTGAAACATCATACTCAAAAGGTGCTTTAGGCAAACATATTTTGTCTTTTGACTACATGTCCCTATAATATAACCAGGCTCAGACCCTCACATTGTAATGATTCAGCTATATGTCTGAGAGGTAAAAAGACCGCCAACCATATAACTGATGGGAGAATAGGTACTGACTGTCACCTGCAATGCCATTCCTTCAATAAATATTTGTTGAGTGTTATTCAAATGACAACATTTTGCAAAGCTTTAAGAAGACCCAGATGTAGAGAACACAGTCCCTGCTCACAGGAGACTCACAGATACTGCATCAGGGCCTTCAGATCAGGGACACCACAGATAGATGCTGAAAGAAAAATCATAAAAAGAAATAGCAACCACGCACGGAATCCAGGACAGATAAAATCCTCAGGAACAGTAATGGGAGTAGCGATACTGTGGTAGCTTTTTAATCTCCCATCATCTTGCATAGGGGTGGAGTCCAGTCTGTCACTCAGGCCATAGCCAGTGAGGTCTCAATGTGGGCATGGCCTTCTCTTGAGGATTCTGGCAACTCCTGTATTCTTTCCTGGGGGTGAGAGACACCCATGACTTGATATTCCTGCTGACAAGATACATGGATCTACATTGACGGCAGCCAGAGCCTTGAACGGGGAGGAGTCATGTGGAGACCCATGCCACTTTCCACCTCCACTGGGTCCATAAGACATTCCACCGACTGCCCTGTGATCTTCCAGCACTTGGTGTCATTGCATGTGTTGCATAAGTCTGAAAAAAATTTACACACTGTTATTGGCTATATGGGTTAATTTCGTACTTATGGACGTGGTCTGGACTGGGCTGGCATGTTTTCTTAATATACAATTATTCTTCTATATAAAGCTTTTTTAAGACACATGAGTGTTTATGAATGTGCTTCTCTAGTCAACTCGAACTGACTCAGATACCATGAGGGCACAGGGTGGCTGTGTAGGGAAGGGGAGGAAAAGGGAACTGATAACAATGGAACACACACACACACACAACTTAGGGGCCGAATAACAGAAATATGGGTAGAGGGACACAGAAGACGGTGTGTATAAAGATATTAATTTATATATAATTTAGTAAGGGTGTGAGGGTTGAGGAAAGAGGGAAAAAACAGGAGCTGATATCAAAGGGGTCAAGTAGAATGATAGTGTTTAGAAAATGATGGTGGCAGCATATGTACAAACTCGCTTGATCTAATTGATTTATGGATTGTTATATTATCTGTCAGAGCCCCCATTAAAATGTGTTCTTTTTTCGATAACAACATAAACTCACTGCCATGGAGTCAATTTTGACTCAGTATAGAACACCCCCTGTGGTTTCCTCGCTTGCTATTCTTTAAGGAAACAGAAAAACTTTTCTTTCCCCTGCAGAGTGGCTGGTGGTTTCAACTATTGACTTTGAGGTTAGCAGGCACCATAGCACCATGATTCCTAAGGATGCTGATAGAAAGGGAGAACCTTGTGGAACATAATTTAAAATTCTTTAATTATCTAGACTTACTTAACTGGAAGAGTCCCAGAGACTATGACCCTGAGTTACTCTTCAAACCTTTAATTGAAACTGTCCCCTGAAGTCATCTTTAAACTAAATAACAATTTAGCTCTTAAAGGATTGCATCCTTGAGTATTGCAGTCTTTAAAAAATCAGCACAAATCTAAATGGGCTACAGATAAGTCAAAATATATGTGAGAGGGTTGTGGCAGAGAGATTAAGTAAAAAGAAAGGAAACACCTAGAATAGAAAGAACAAGAATGCTAATTCATATGAAGCGTGTGACCAATGTCACTGAACATTGTGTCCAGAAAGGGTTGAAATGGAACAGATTTTGCTTTGTATGTTTTCACATATCAAAATTAAATACTAGTAGAAAAAGAGAGAGACTCGCATCTGTTTGAGGCAGAATACCAAATACTGGGTTATATATAATGCTAAGTATTGAAATATTATCCCATTTTCATATGGCAAATATGGAAAGCCAAGGATGGAGTGAGGCATTCACAGGGGAGATGGCATTTGAATGATCCAGGAAAATGGCTAAAGAACATGCTCATTCCCGAGTGTTTCCACTGGGTTCGCAAACACATCAGCAAATGAATGTCAAATAACCCGTCTCACCCTCTAACTCAGAGCTGTGCAACCGAACTCTCTTCTATGATGAAAATGTTCCAGAGCAGTGATTCTCAACCTGTGGGTCGCGACCCCGTTGGGGGGGGGTCGAACAATGCTTTCACAGGGGTCATCCGATTCATCACAGTAGCAATATTATAGTTATGAAGTAGCAACAAAAATAATTTTATAGTTGGGAGGAGCACCACACATGAGGAACTATATGAAAGTGTCACAACATTAGGAAGGTTGAGAACCACTGTTCTAAAGGCATGACATCCAATCTGGTAGCTACTACATTTTATCAGGAAAGACCAGTCCATGGAAAGGGACATCATGCTCGGTAAAACTGAAGGTCCACAAGAAAAGAGACTGATCTTCAAGGAGATGGGCTGACACCATGGCTGCAACAATGGACTCCAACCTAACAACCATGGCGAGATTTGGCACAAGATCACGCAGTGTCCTCAAAGTAACATCCTTGATCTTCAGTCTTTTTAAGAGATCTGTTGTAGCACATTTAGCCAATGCAACGTGTCGTTTGATGTCTTGACTGATGCTTCCTTGAGCATTGATCTGGCTTAGGGTTTAAAAATTCCCCTTGGCTTCTCAATCATACAGGAGGCCCACACAGTGATCATCTTTCCTCACTACACAGAGTGTCATGCCCCACTCACATTGGTCTCCTTGCTGTTCCAGGAAGAAGCTTGGAGAACCCAATCACAAGGTCTTTTGCACTGACTGTCTCCTACCTGGAACACTTTGCCCACCACCAGATGGCCACTCCTGTGTCTTCCTGCCTTATTCAAGTACTGCACTGTCAATGAGATCTTCCTTGGCTGCGATGCACTACTTGCCCCAAGTTTCCCATCCAGCGCAGTTTAGTGAGAAAAATCTCACTGCTACCTGCCAGGGGGGAGCCTCGGCACTGGCATCTCAGAAAATGGAGCATAATCAGAACAGAAATGTGACCCTACCTCTCATGCTGAAAGGCTGCTAACTGCAAAATCTAAACCACCACACAACCAGCCACTTCTCAGGAGAAAGGCTGAAAGTTAGTCTCAGAAACCTACAGGGGAAGTTCTACCCTGTCTTATAGGGTCATTATGAGTCAGTATCAACTCTATGGCAGTAAATTTGCATTTGGGAGGGGGCGCGTTCTAAGGAGCTCTGGGTCACATACCCTGATCAATCCAACTGGCAGCTGCATCAGCTGGCTAAGGCTTCAAAAGACTGAGTAGGTAACCCAGAGCTCATTGCTGTTGGCAGAAACTTGTGGGGGGTCAGAAGGACTTGAGGTGATGGTGTCCTTCTCAGTGGCCTCAGATAATCTTCTCCCCGGTCTGGGCATCAGCATCTTCTTTGCAAAATGGGATGATTGCATTAGAGAACCACTAAACTCCTATATACCTGAGCAACCAGGAAGCAATTGTGAATCCTGGAGAGGAGCAAAGACTATGCTGGTGGCTCTGCAAATCTTGGGAAGCCTGGATCCGATGCGGCTGGAACTGTCCACTGCGAGGCACCAAGAATCCCGAGAGCTGTAGTTCAGGTCTCCCCCTTGCCTGTGTACCATGGAAGATTTAATAAATGTTCTCCTCATGCTACCTTTAGGATCTTTGGTGGCAAAGTGGCAAAATCCCTTCACATTGGCCTGTTAACTGCAGGGTTGGCAGTTCAAACGCACCTGCTGCATTCCTGTAGAAAGGGCAGCTTTCAACTCCCACAAAGAATTGTTGTTTCAGAAATCCACAAGGACAGTTGTATCCTGTAACTATGGGTCAGAACTGGCACAATAGCAGTTCGTGATTGAGCTTTAAACTACATTTGAGACTGGGGTCTATTGTGAATTCCCCTACCTGTCCATTGGGTGTCATGGGAAGAAAGTAGATAGGAGAAAAAAGGGTAGGAGGCAGTGAGGGAGGAGGGTAGAATGTACTGGAGTAACACATTCTGGCAGAAAATTGTGTGTATGTGTGTGTGTGTGCGTGTTCTATTGTAATTCACACAGATTATGGGTGGGGGAGGGAACTGAAAAAGTAAATATCCATGAAAAAGAAAAATTTTTCTCTTTGGTGATTTTCCTTTTGTTGAGCTAAGGGATGGAGAATGTACTGCATGGACGTGACCAGCCACTGGACCGGTGTGCTGTTAACACACCCTCCTGCCTTTGCATGCTGGGGGCCTCTCTGTAAACAGAAGTGACTTGTGACTTTTGATTTCCTGGGGCTCTAAAGAGAACCCGAGAATAGAAGTTCTAAATCGTGAACAAAGGAGAGACAAAGGGTTAATGACAGGACAGAATTTTGAAGTTTCATTGGATGAACACAGCGCCAGCATCCAACAAGCATGCCAAAGGCTGAACTCTGCCCGGAAGTAATGAATGAGCACTGCCTTTAGCCCGTGTCCTCACTCTCCCCGTCTCCTGCACTCCAAGCCAGCCTCACTAAGAGTAGTCAAAGGTGACATGGTGGTCCTTTCATCTCTCTCTGACCCCTCACGCTGCCTTCACCTCTATCCAAGTTGCTTCATCCTTCCCCCTTCTCCCTGATCTTCCTCGTGGAAAGATCTAATTCATACTAACTGGTAAAAGTCAGTTAGCACACAAGAAGGAAGACATCTCCTTCCTCAGTCTATGCTGCAGAAAAGGAAACTCGGGCTTGAGCTCATTTGCCCAACTGTCAAAGGTCCCATCACGGGCAGGGCCATGATGTGAAAATTCAAGCAAGCAGCCCCAGAGCCAGAGCTCCCAACCCTCATCCACTGCAGTTCAAGTTCATGGGGTGAAGTGGTGAAAAGCTAACCAGAAACTGAGAGTCAATGTAGATACCCAAGGGTTTCTTGCCAGGGCACTCACTCACTGCCATTGAGTCAATGCTGACTCATAACAACCCTATAGGACAGGGTAGAATTCCCCTGTGAGTTACTGAGGATGTATCTCTTTATAGGAATAGAAAGCCCCATCTTTCCCTTGTGGAGTGGCTAGTGGTTTTAAACTGTTGCACAAAGCATAACCATGACACCATCAGGACTCCAAAACATGCCAGGGCAATCTATGGTTCTGTGAGATCTCTCAGGATAGAGATATACCTTGCTCCTTGGCTACACACGAGAAAGCATTCACCTCCAAGCCTAGTTTGTGATCCAAGTGAGTTTTATGAGAATTAGAAGAAGTTTCAGGTTTATAAAGGCACCTGCAGGGCTCTTCAGAAATGTGCATCTCCTTAGAAGCTTCCCTGAAAGTCACAAGGTCTGCTCTGTGCTCCTGCCTTTTAAATTACTCCAAGAGGTGGGGCGTGCTGGTGACCCTGGTTGAACTCATTGGCTGAACTGAATTCACCTGGCCTTGTTGGGCCAATTCAGGTGCAGAACACACCCAGGTGTACCTCCCCTTCCTGGCTGGGAACCTGAGCCTCTGAGCATGTGCAGTGTACCACTCGTTCATGGGACAAAGGCTCAGACTGCTGACCATGCGTAATGGATGCCTCAGTCCCTAAGCTAAACTACCTAGCAGCTCCAAAACCCCACTGCTGTGTAGTGTTCATGAACTTTGGCAGGAACACATCCTTACCACGAAGAATCCTGGTGGCCCAATGGCTAAGCACTTGGGCTTTAGACCGCGGTCAGTAGCAATGCATGAGAAAAAGGTCTTGCCATTGTAAGCATTCCACCCCACTGCCATCAAACGCAAAGGACCTCTGGTGACATGGCGGGCTACTCACAGAGCTACTAAATGCAAAGTCAACAGTTCTAACCCACCAGCTTCACTGTGGGAGAAAGATGAAGCTATCTATTCCTATAGAGACATAATATCTCAGAAACCTATAGGGAAAATTCTACCCTGCCATGGACTACTAAACGAACAACCTAATCTGTCTTGGAAGAAGTCAGGCCAGAGTGCCCTTGACAGCATATATGGCAAGATTTTGCCTCCCAAATACGTTGGACATATTGCCTGGAGAAGGACATCCTGCTTGGTAAAGTGGAGGGGCAGCACAAAAGAGGAAGGCCCTCAACGAGCTGGATTGACACCGTGGCTGCATCAATGAACTCAGGCAGAGAACAAATGTGATGATGGTGCAGGACCTGGAAGTGTTTGGTTCTGTTGTGCATAGGGTAACTTTGGTCAGAAACCACTCAATGGCACCCGACAGCAACAACAACACGTATATAAGATCACCATGAGTTGGAATCAACTCGACAGAAAGTGGGCTTTGGGTCTGTCATGGAACCAACTCTGGCTCATAGCGACCCAATCATGGGATTCTGAGGCTGTAAATCTTCATGGGAGCAGAGGGCCTCATCTGTCTCCTGCGGAGCAGCTGGTAGGTGTGAACCCCTGACTTTGCAGTTGACAGTCCAACACTTCCCTTAAAGTACCCCCCGGGGCTCCTTTGGTAACGATGACAGACTAGGAAACCCAATGGGGACATTTCTACTCTGTCACATGAAGGCATCCTGTGCAGAATGGGCTCAACGGGAACTAACACCAACCCCACCACTTTTAACACCATCCCAACCTTACAGACTGTGCTAGGCTCTTGAAGGAATTGACTTTTTGCACTCCCACTGAGCGAGCTATGATCATGCATGCATGCCAACACGTAACTTCCGGTCCTGAACTAGGGATCAGCTGCACATGTAAGGATGTGCTTCTAATGTGGAAGGAAGTAAAGAGAGGGGATCTGGAAGCAGGAAAAGCCAGGAAGCAGGAGTCACTTAGGCAGACCCCTTTCCTAAACCAGCTTAATTAGCATATCACAGATCCTGGCTCAGAGGTGATGTTCAAAGAAGAATTGTTGACTGAATACACAAGGGAAGGAACAGAATAAGTGAACACAGAAATGTGCTAATGACCAAGTTGACTCACAGTTCCCACCCTGCTCTTCTTCTTCCAGGTTCTTCTCTAGTTGCTAATGGTATTTGCTCGACCCCTCACAAGCACAAAAGGAGCCCTGGTGGCCTAGCGGTTAGGCAGTGGGCTGCTAACCACCAAACTAGCAGTTCTAAATTAGCAGGCATTCTGAAGGAGAACAACAAGCTGTCTGCTCCTTTAAAGAATTAGTCTTGGGAATGCACAGTGGTAGCTCTACCCTGGCCCATAGGGCTGCTCTGAGTCTGACTCGACTGGACAGCAGTGAGTATGGGTTTGGTTTGGTTTTCACAGGTACCCCGATCCGTTGGTGGTCTTGGTAAATTGCACACGCTGGTTCAGTGGACCTTGTGTAGGGCTTGAGAATTTGCACTTCTAACAAGCTCCTGATGTTGCTAGTCTGTGACCATATTTGGGGTGGCAAGGCTCTGGACTACCGGGGTCTTCCTGGTGGCTGCTGTCACAGCACAAGTTCCCAAGAGTGCACCGCTACTCATTTCTTTGGAATGATTTGGACTGAGTTTTCCCAGCCATTTCATCAAGGTTTTTGGCTATTTGTTCCATGACACTGAAAAGTTTGGACCTGACATACGCAGCTCAGGCTGTATTATCTATCTTCTCTGCCCTCTTGGATTGGAGATGGATCACCTATGAAGCGATGAGGGTAAGAAGGGTTGGGTGTCCCCGGGTAATGTGAACAGTTAGCACGCTCAACCACTGCTGATTAAAAGGTTTGCGGTTCAAATCTAAGGCCCCTCAGAAGAAAGGCCTGCTGATTGACTTCTGAACGACCAGCCTTTGAAAGCTCTGTGGGGTCCCGTGGTGCTGACCCACACGGCGTCACCGTGAGTTGGAATGGACTCCTCAGAAACGGGTTTAGTAAGCAGCACAAAGAGGAAACTCCTTGGTGAACTGGAGGACACGGTAGCTGAAACCATGGGCTCCAACATACTACCCCTGAGGCTGGCAAAGGACCGGGCAGTGCTGCCTTGTGTTGCAAAGAAGGTCCCTGTGATGTCAGAATGATTGGACAGCACTAACAACAACAAAGGGTGTCAGGGCCCTTCACTTCCCCAGACCACTGACCAGGTTCAAAGACCCGCATGCGTGTATAGTTTCACAGTTAGACGTGTTTAGAAAAAAATAATGTTTGCAAAAGTAAAATCTTGGTTTACATTTTACAGAGCATGCACAATGAGTAGAACTCTTAAGGTCCACCGGAACCTGTTTAGGGTCCCCTCCACTTGCTCACCACCGATAAGTCGATTCTGACTCATATTGATCCTACAGGAGAGGTTAAAATTTCCCCTGTGGGTATTTCTGAAACTGTAGCGCCTTATGGGAATAGAAAGCCTCCTCTTTCTCTGCAGCTGGTGGGTTCAAACTGCCAACCTTGTCTTTAGCAGCTCAAGACTGACTTGTATCTCTATGAAACCAAAATCTACCTCACTGCCAGGGAGGTGATGCTGACTCATAGTGACCCTATGAGGCAGAGTAGATCTGTCCCTGTGAGTTTCTGAGACTGTAACTCTTTATAGGAGTAGACAGACTCTTCTTCCCACGGAGTGGCTGGTGGTTTCAAAGTGCTGACTTTGGTGTTAGCAGCCCAACATGCAAACACTATGCCACCAAAGCTCCTTTTGGACCCCTATAAGTAGATAAATATTTCTCTTATATCTGTGTTTCAACCAAAGGCATGGCTATAAAGGAAAAAAGGCCATGAGTGTCAAGAATGATTTGAAAATGTGGAGTTCTTTTGGGAAAGTATAAATATATATATATATATATATACTTGTGTATATAAATAGAATTCTGACGGCAAGAGTGGTCAGGAGTTGGACTGTTAATCTCAAGGTCAGCAGTTTGAATGGCCAACCGCTCCTCTGGAGAAAGAGGAGATTTTCTACTCCTCTAAAGAATCACAGTCTCAGAAACCCACGGGGGCCATTTTACTCAGTCCCATGGGCCTGTGAGTTGGAATGGACTTGATGGCAGTGAGGGCATGTAAATATGCAAACACCCACCTCGGACTTAGGATTTGACCTGCTCCCTCAGCCCCGTGAGCATCTGCATCTGAAGCCATGGACTTGGCCTTCTGTGAAGAACCCATTAGTGCACTGCCACAAAGAGAACGAGTTTCCTCTGTGTCAGTCCATTACCCTGCCAACGTTCAGGATGGAGCCAACACCCTTGGTTTCCCAGAGAAATTGGCTCAACATCCCCCTGATGTGGTTGCATGACATAGGCCACTCATGCAATGCACTGCATGTGCTCTATTTAATGCACTATCACCAACAAGTCTACATGGGTGGTAACTCTGAAAACCTTGCCCAAACAGCTGGCTTCACCAAAGTATATGGAACCATGTGGAGTTGTCGACCAGTTTGACTCTGCACTGGCTGTACGTTGGCATTGCCAAGGGGGCTTTCTCACTGACCGTGACCTGAATCCTGCTTCCACTAAGCCTTGCTTCATTGGTCTGGGATGGGGCCAGGCCAATGGGAGGCTTGAAAGCTCCTAAGGGATTCCAAAGTATGACCAAGGGTGAACACTACTGTTTTTGGCCATCACATCCGGGAAGGCCCTTGGGACTTTGCCACTCAAAGTACGATAGGTCAAGGAACCAGCAACATCAGCATTAGCTTCTCCCATGCTAATGCCATCGAGTTGATGCTGACTCATAGTGACCCTACAGGACAGGGTAGAACTGCCCTTGTGGGTTTCCCAGACTGTCACTCTTGCCCGGAGTCTACAGCCTCATATTTCTCCCAAGGAGTGGCTGGTGGTTTAGGACTACTGTCCTTGTGGTTAACAGCCCAAGAGTACCAGAGCCTCTAGAACTGCTGGATCCTAGACCCCACCCTGAACCCACAAAATCAGAATCTGCCCCCCAGCCCGATTTCCAGGAACCTGGGTAAGTGCATGCATGTGAAAGTTTAAGAAATACTTCCTTAGAAACCATTACTTTCCAGAACAAACTCCTCCTGCCAGAGGTGCAGAAATGGAAGCCCATCAGGCCATGCTCGCCTAGAAGCAATTTGAGGTCTCAGTGCTCCTATATCCTGGCTGTCATCTAGATTTCCTTATTCTCACCTGGACTGTTGTCACTGCAGCAGGTATTGGTGAGTCCTCAGCACGAACAGCCCCAAATTCGGTCTAGAGACACAGCTCCCATTTCAGAGTAGTACAATCCACAGTTTCCTGTAGAGTTTCTGGCTTTTACTGGCTTGGGGTAGGGTCTAGTGGGAAACGCATCTTAGCAAGAGCCATTATGTATTCTGGATGTGCACAATGAGTTTGTCTTGAGGCATATTTATGTCTGATGTTGTTATGTATTCTCTTTCTATCCCATGCAACGTTATTTTTTTGAAAATTTATATTTGCTTTTAATTACCCAGACATATAAGTGATTTATAGCTAGGTCTGATCGATTGGAATCAGATGACCACGCCTGGATTAACCATGGGTCCTGGTGACCATTAGGCACTTCTTTCCATGAATGATATTTTCACCTGAGTGAATGCATTCACGACTTTTCTTCTCTTAAGATAAATAAGCAGGTGGGTATCCTTTTGCTATGCTGGCACTTCCTTGTGCTGTTTTAAGTTCACCCAGCAATTTTTTAAAAGAGAAACATATTACAACTGTCACACACTTTATAATTCATGTGGAAAAATTTGAGGGAGAGCTAAATAGAGGTGACCCGTGGTGCAGTCTTACTTACTGCTTGTTAGAAGGTACTGAAATCTTATATACATAAACACTAGAAACCAAGAGAGAGGAAATGGTGGTTCCATGGCAGAATTCTCACTAGCCATGCAGGAAATTTGGGTTTGATTCTTGGCCAGTGCGCCTCCTGTTACAGCTACCACCTAACTGCTAGTGGAGGCTGGCATATTGCTATGATGCTGAACAGATTTTAGCGATGTTTTCTGCCTACAGACAGACTAGGAGGAAAGGCCTGGTGAACTCCTTCAAGCCATCAGCCACTGAAAACCCCCCAGCTGACAAGGGGTCAAATCTACAACCCATTGAAGGAATGGGGCAGGACCAGTGGGCATTGAGTTCTGTAGCACATGGAGTCCGCATGAGTCAGGAGCTGGCTGACTTGAAGGCAATTGTCCACAGCACTCTCTAGGAGGCAGTGGTTGGAGCACATAGGCGTCCTTCATGTGGCCCCATGATCATCAAGCCTTAAGTCATGCAACCAACTCTGGGAAATGAGAGATGCCCGGGGTACCAGGAATATTTGAAAGACCTGGTGTAAATTGGTTCAGCCCAGGGGAGTTCTGGAAACCACCGAGGTAAGCTTCCTGCTGAAACCACTAACTTAGCTCCAGTGCGAGTGGATGGGTGTCTGCACATGTACCCAGCCACCATTAGTGTGTTTGTTGTTGTTGTTGTTGTTGTTGTTGTTGTTGTTGCCGTTCACGTCCGTAGAGTCGATGCCGATTCACAGTGACCCTATATGACAGGGTAGAATTCCCCCTGTGACTTTCTCACACTGTGACTCTTTACAGGAGTAAAAAAGCCTCATCTTTCTCTTGAGGAGTGGCTGGTGGTTTTGAATGGTTGATATTGCCATTAGTCCATTGCGTAACCAGGTGCTGTCAATTTGGTTCCAACTCATGGCCACTCTATGTACAGCAGAACAAAACAACACGCTGCCCTGCGCATTTCTCACAGCCATTCCTACATTTGAGCCACTGTGTCAACCCATCTTGTGGAGGTTTGTCCTCCTTTTGGCTTGACCAAGCATGCTGCCCAACTCCAGGGACTGGTCCCTCCTGATAACACCCAAAGTACATGAAGCCAAATGTCACCATCCTCGCTTCTAAGAATCAATCTGGCTGTAGTTCTTTCAACATAGATTTGTTTGTTCTCCTAGAAGTTCCTTGGTGTATTCAATATTCCTCACCAGGACCATATTTCAAATGCATCAATTCTTCTCGTAGGACTTCCTTATGCATTTTCCAGCTTCCACATGAAAATAATCATGCCTTGGGATAGGATACTCCTGAATTTTTAAGGTGACAAAGTCACCTTGGTTCAAAAAAATGTTTAAAAGGCCTTTTGCAGCAAATTCACTGAAAGCAATTTATCCAGTGATTTCTTTACAGATATTTCTATGAGCGTTGGTTGTGGATGGGTCCAAGTAAGATGAAATGCTTCATCATTTAAATCTTTTCTCTGTTTATCATGTTGCTTATTGGTTCAGTGGTGAGGATTCTTGTTCTTTTAACCTCGAGTTGTAATCCATACTGAAGACTATCATCTTTGAACTTCATCAGTAAGTGCTTCAACTCCTCTTCCCTTGCAGCAAGCAAGGCTGGTCGCCTGCATATTTCAGGCTGTTCTCAAATCTTCCTGCAATCCTGAAGTCTCCAATTCAGCCATTCAAAACTCAAAACAGCTCAATGCCATGGAAGTCAAGTCAATTCTGACTCGAGCAACCCTGTAGGCCAGGAAAGAACCTCCCGGAAGGTTTCCAAGGCTGTAATCTTTGTGGCAGCACATGGTCACATCTTTCTCACTCGGGATAGCTGGTGAATTCCAAGTGTTGCTCTTTCGGTTAACAGTGAAGTGCTTAAACATTGCCCTATCTGGATTCCAAGTGTGAGCTAGCAGCCACAATTTTCTTCTGAGACCAAAGGGGTTGTTAGGTGTGAATTCTCGACCAAGGGTGGTCCAGCAGACCTGCTCAGTATTCGCCCAGGTGCAAAATCCATCAAGAGGATGCATTGTCATTATTTTTAATCACATAACACACCCAGGTGTAGCAGCAACCCAGCTTTGTAATATCACCCTGGTTTTGATAAATATGTACCATTCCTTGATAACGCTTCCAAATCCTTTAATATCCTGCAGCTCAGTCCCTGATGTCTGGCTGTAACAAAAGGTGTGAAGGGAGACCATATGTCAATAAACTCTCCCCGTCTACCACAACTCACCGCATAATCAGCTCCACGGTAAAATGCATGGTAAGTCAGTTATGCGCTGGCGGGGAGGGCAAGGGGCCCCTTTCAGGTTTGTCTTCTGATGAAGTTGACCAAAATGACTTCTTATTTCAGCCTATTAGGAGAGTGAGAGTTGCCCCCCCTCCCTCGCCATTTTTCTTTTCTTTTCCCTTTTTGTCCCTTTCCCCTTGGAGGGACAGCCTGCTCTGCTATTCTGAAAGGGTTGTCTGTTTTATGCTGCGCTCTCCACTCCATTAAATCACCTTTCCTCACATTAAATACAGGTCTTCAGGGTGGTCAGAGAGTTTTGCTGTGAGGGATAATGATATAATGAGGATGACATGCATGAAAAATCATTTTTCAGCTCAATCCCAGGCAGACCACGGGGAAGCATGAAATGGGAAGGGGGAGAGATCTACCTCACTTTAGACAAGAGCCAGGCTTCTGAGGGAGCCAGTCTCGACCTGGAAGGCTGCTGAAGGCTTCTTTACCTCACTCACTCATTCACTCATTCATTCAACCAGCTTGCTACTTACTTATTAAATGCCACACCTTGGGGCTCTCTCACTGAACAAAAGAGACAAAAATCCCCCTTCTGTCAAGAAGCTTCCATAAACAGAGGCATTCAAACACTTCCTAGAGAATGTGTTTAAAGTCCAATTTACACAAAAGCAGAAGAAGAGACTGATGCGAGGGGTTTCACACACACACACGTGTTCATATATGACTCCCATTGCAGCGACAAAGTGTAGGACTCTTCCAGGAGACACTATTCATTGGAGTTAAATTGCTCCCCCCAACCCCCTGAGCTCTCTCTCTCTCTCTTTTTTCTTTCTTTCTGAGAGCAATTGCCCTTGGAAGGGATTAGCTGTTATCACTCTCTAGCACCTTAGTGTGAACTTATTTATTGGCTCCTTTTCCTGCCTAGATAGGAGGGGCCTCCAGGGCTGCTAAAAGCCAGAAAAATCCCAAAAAAAGGCAGCAACAAGAGAGGCAGAGGACAATCGGGGCCAGTGTTTCTCATTTCAGTGGGGGGGGGCATTTGTTAAAGATGCAGATTACACACACATACAGCACACACACACTTCCCTGCCACCCCACCCAATATGGCCCTACTAAATAAGGATCCTACCCCACCATCTGTCCGGGAGCCCCTGAACTGGCCCTTCCCATGAAACAAGCCAGGGCCATTGAAAGTGACTCTTTAGGCAAAAGACCAGTGACTTAGGTTTTCCAAACCGGGATAAAGACCATTTGTTAAGCACTTGCATATTAACCAAAAGGTTGATGCTTCAAACCCACCCACAGGTTCCTAGGAAAGCAGGCCTGGTGATCTGTTTCTGAAAGGGCACAGTCTTGAAAAGGATCCCTGGTAACACATTGTCCTGCTAGCCATAAGGTCAGTAGTTCAATACTACCAGCTGCTCTGAGAGAGAAAGCTGAAGCTTTCTACTGTACAGATGTATAGTCTCAGAAACCTACCAGGGCAAGTATACTCTGCTGCCATGAGTCAGAATTGACTCAATGGCAGCAAGTGAGTGGATGGGCAGGGATTGATTGGGCACCAACTAACACTAAGAACAACTATTTTGGGTGGCAGTGACATTCTTCTGCTTTATCTAGAATCTGAACTCTCAGCGTCATTAACAATGGAGGCAACAGACAAATAATTATAAACTACAGAAGGGTAAAGAAAAGCTAAAGAAGTTACTTCTGTTTGGGGTTTAGTTGTGTGCTTTTTTTAGCAGAAAATATGAACTATGAAGGAGCAGGGACTTGCTGGACTTAAATATGAACTGTAAGATCTCTATCCGGGCTAGAGTTACATCTCAGTTCTTGGCTCCGCATGAGAAAGAATTCACGCCAAAGCCTGGCTTGTGATCCAAGTGAGTTTAATGAAAGTTAAAAGAAGTTTCAGGTTTTACGCGCCACCCCTAGGATTCCTCCCCACCATGCAGCCTGGCAGAGACTGCTCGAGGTCACGCAAAGATCTCTCTCCTAAGTTTTCCTCCAAAAAAAGACCTGTCTCATGTTCTTTCTCAAGTTCTCTCCCCAGTTCCTGTCCCCAGTTTTTCCTTTCTCCCCCTCGCTCCTGCCTTTTCAAGGATTCCCGGGGAGAGGCATGGTGAATGACCCCAGGTCGATCCCATTGGCTGAATTGCAATCACCTGGCCCAGGTGGGCTGATCCAGGTTTAACGCCCATCCGTACCCACCAGCGGGAAAACCTAGGCTTTTGTTCTATGCTTGGTTCTCCTGGGAATGCGTCAATGGACATCTCATTCCTGCCTATCTGCCTAACAAAACCTATTTTTCAACCCCAAGTCTTTCTTGCCAAAAAATAATGTCCCATAATAGGAATGGCATGAGCAGGGCTTCTGTGTTGGATCAGATCAAGAAGATAGCTTTCATGCCCTGTACTAAGATCACAAAAGAATGTAATCCAGTGCCTTGTAGACAGTCTCGTGTACACAAAAGGTTTTCTAAGAGTCTCCAGAAGGCTGTGCTACAGCCTAAATAGGCTGAATTGCAGCCTAAAACAGAGAGGGACCCATTTCAAAGAGATGTGGGGACATGGCTTTCATAAAATTGAATGCATCATGTAATCCAGTGCAAGGGAAACCCAGTAACTTTGGGAAGGAACTGCATTGGCTTGGACTAAACAGCCAGAGATAGTGCTACATAAAAAGAAAGAAGATGATTGATAAAGCAACCCAGACATTATTGTGGAAAAGGAAAAGGGACTTAGAAGACAACCAAAAGCTACAAGGAACCTCTCTTAGGGAGAAGTCTTGTGGTTTCAACTTGTGTGCTCTGGGGGATATTTGGCAGTCACGTATTAAATTGTGCATTCAATTTAATCCCTTTAAGGGATTTTGTCACTGGGCCTACAGCCCAACTATCCTGACAAAAAAATCTATCTTGAAAATCACCCTGCTGTGAGGAAGCTAAAGGCAAGCACATGATACGATCACATGGAGGGAAATTGGGGAGCCAATGCAACAGCAAGAACCCAGGCCCTAGACCTATGAACCAAAGCAAACCCATCTTGCCGGGTCTCGCTGCTTGAGCTGGTTTGGCCAATGCCACGTGGAGTGGAGATGTGCTGCCCCAGCCAAACCTTCCTCAAATTACAAAATTATGAGCAAATAATACACCGAGTGGGATTGAAAGTCACTAAGCAGCAATAGGTAAGTAAAACATATGGGCCTACCATTACCTATCTGTAAAGAGTCTTTGGCAACTGGTTTATGGAAGACACAGGCCCTGATTACCTCCCATAACACGTATTCTTTATCATAGCCACGGACACTCATGGAAACATTAAAGTTGTGCTTGAGAGAGGAAAAGGTGAGTTAAGAACTGAGAAAGATGGTCATGTGGCCTGGATATTGCTCAAACACTCCATTCTCCTTGGTCTCTTGGAAGAAGGAGAGGGATGAGAACCCAAAGCTGTAAACATTGTGTGGATTAAAAACGTGTTAAGTTTGGCGTGAGGGCTGAAGGCCCAGGTTGGTAAAATTATTTCTGTGGGATTATCTAGAACCAGGGCTGCTCTGAGCCCCACACTGGAGAGAATGCCATGGTCATTACCCTTGTATGCTTTATTTTGGCTGAGTCCCTCCACCATCATGTGTCAGGGCTTACCCAGTGCCCCTTCTCAGCCCTGATACACGGTGTTGCCAAAAGGGCTCAGAGATGTTAAGCAATCTGATCAAGGTCATGGGGCTTAAGGTCAGGTACAGAGCCAGACACTGAAATGCAAGAAGACTGACTCCTATGCCCAGACCTGGGACAAATCTCTCTGACAGAGCTGGGTAGATGCCCCTAAACATCCGTCTTGTGTGTGTGTGTGTGTGTGTGTATTTGTGTGTGTGTGTATGTGTATATCCACATATATATGTTTGGTTTATTTGTCATCAACATAATTAGAGTATTTCTATCCAATTAAAAAATGAATTAAGCCAAGGTTGGTGGTTTACAATTTGCACAAGTGCCTTTATGAACTATCATGGTTTACTTTCTTTCATTGGGAGGCAGCTCCAAGCTTCAGACCTCTTCACTCCCCCGGTGAAGTGCTACATTCAGACCAGAGTCAGAGGAAAGGATTGACCAGAAAGAGTCAGTTCACTGAATGAGGTTCCTTTGAAAAGGAAGCCAAAATGGCCCTTAAACTCATGGCCATCAAGTCAATACTAGCTCTTAGTGAGGGACGCTGTTGAACAGGATCCTATGGTACAGGGTAGCTCTGTCCCTGTGACTCTCCAAGACTAACTCCATGGAAGCAGAAAGCACCAGGTTTCTGCCACAGGGCTGATGGTGGTATCAAATTACTGGCCTTTGGGATGTCAGCTCAACTTGTAACCACTATGCCACAAGGGCACTTAGTCAATCTAACAGGTCTGGCAAAATGTAGAGCCAGACATTATATACTGAAAATGGCTCACCACCACCACCAAAGGCTGGCTTTCTGGTGGGGGGTAAGGGTAAGGGTAAGGGTCAGGGTCAGGGTCAGGCTCAGGCTCAGGCTCAGGCTCAGGCTCAGGCTCAGGCTCAGGCTCAGGCTCAGGCTCAGGCTCAGGCTCAGGCTCAGGCTCAGGCTCAGGCTCAGGCTCAGGCTCAGGCTCAGGGTCAGGGTCAGGGTCAGGGTCAGGGTCAGGGTCAGGGTCAGGGTCAGGGTTCGATAAAATTGATGTGTGACTTGATAGGGCCACTAGTAAGCCAGCATATATAAAAGACTTACTCCCTCCCCCAACAGAATTGGTTCTTTTCTCCATGATTTCACGAAACATGGCATGACCAGGAAAGACAACAGGTCCAAATTCCTAAAGCCACCAAAGTGGAGGCCGTCCCTCTCCTCCCCTCCCCATCCCCGTCCTCTTTATCCCACTTTGCAAGACGACTCAGGATCGGGAGAGCTGGCTTAAGACCCATTGTGACCGCTGCCTGCGTATCAGTTCATGGGGGCAAAAGGAAGAGAAATACCACCTATTTTTAAGTCACCCCCCAACACGTGCACTAGGGCTGGCATGTCCTCTCCTCCCCCCAGAAGGATCACTGGTCAGCAGCATTCTCTGCTTAAGGCAAGCAGCCCAAACACCTGGGGAAACCACAAGCGTCCCTCTTTGGGTCTATGTCCCATTTTTTCCCCAGGATTGCATAATTGGAATAAACAAAACCCCCTGTCTGAGAAACCACAAGGTCTGATTTCTTTGCTAGACTAGCTTTTCCACATGCATCAGCCCACCTCAGACAAGTGCCAGCCACTTCTGCAGGTGCTGTTCACAGCAGAGGAATGGGAGCCCTTCCAGAGAGAGGCCCAGAAAGCAGTCAATAGAACTGATGGTCAGCCAGCGGGCACTCCCCAGTGGAGAGAAACTCTTTTTACCACTCCACGAATAATGTGAGACCCAAACTCCCAGTAATGCCCCGAGGGCTTAGCTAGGTATCACCAGTCTCTCTTGCAGGGCCTCCGCGGGACAACTAGGAAACCTATGCATTTATCTAAGGTCAGTGAGAATTTTCAGGCGCCTACAAACGAATGTCTGCCTGCCTGCCTGCCTGCCTGCCTGCCTGCCTGCCTTTTTAGAGTGGCTGATGGAATCCTGCGTTCTTTGTACCCCCAAGGACCCAGAGGCCCCCGAGAACAAGAGGGAAATAAGTATTGCCTTTATTACTCAGCCCGCCTCAGACATGAAAAAGAAATGGGAAGCATTTGAAGGGAACAATCTTCGTGATTTGGTAGAAGTGTCTTATTGGGTGTATCACAACACAGATGACCCTACCACGACAGAGACAAAGAAATAGCTAAAATACTAGGAATTGCCATGAGACACAACAGAGACTCAGAAAAAGAGATCATGGCCCACTCACGGAGAGACTGACCTGTGGCACCACCAAGCCCTGAGGAAGGAAGGATCCAGGTGCCTACTACAGAAGAGACAGACATTGGAAAAAACATTGCATTGAAAACTCCAGGAGAGACGGACAAACCTCCACTAGAGAGGACAGGCCTCGTCCTCGCCTAGAAAAACCCAAGTGAGAGACAATAACGCTTGAGGAAGCTGAAGGAATGTCTCAGGACTCTGTTTCACTGGCCCCCAGGATCCCGTGCTAACTGTCCAAGTTGGGGGCCAGCCAGGAAATGTCTTGGAGGACACAGGGGCCATCTTCTCAGGTTCAAAAAAGAGAACGGACACATTGTCAAAGGAAAGATTGGAATTACTGTCAGCCTATGATTGCTTCCAAAGTACTCACACCAGAAGGTTTGCATGGAGATTGGGGGGCTTCCCAAGCCATCAAGGTAAAAAACGTCTCTCTGCCCTATGTCCCAGTTAGCCACATGGTTTTCATGGCACTGGCTCCCAGCTCGGCTGTTGAGCCAGTGAAACTCTTTTAGCAGGAGTTGAAGTGGCCATCAGCGGAAGGACAAAACCTCCACCGTGGGCTTCCCGTTTCAATACGAAGCCACCTATATCACCTCTTGGATATTAACATTGTCCTGGACTCTGAATCGCCACCCAGGATCTAGAATGCGCCTGACATGTCCACATGGTTTGATTCAGGTTCAGGTTAACCCCTCTCGATCACTTAGTGACATGGGACACTAGACCCTGGAATACCTTTACTTTCCAGATGAGAAAACTCACTCAAAAAGACATAGGTACTGACCCACAGGAACACAACTGGTTAAAAACAAAGCCACATTCCCAACCAGTGTCTGGAGCCAGAGCTCAGAGCCCCATATGCCTGTGCCCAGCTGAGCAGTCACCCTCACCTGGACCCTTGAAAGATCTGAGCAGATCTTCCCCCCCCATTCCCCCCTCCCACGCCCAAATATGTTTTTTCATAGGACGGCACTGAATCTGCAGCTCTGGAAGCGGGACAGATCTGATAGAGAATACGGAGAAGACGAAGGGGGAGGAGGGGAGAGTGGAGCACATCCTGGCCCACCAGGCTTGAGGATGATGTTCCCACTCAGAGAAGACAGTCCACACAGAAGACCACATGGCCAGCCCAAGATGAGACACGACGTCCCTCAAAGACCCACAGCCCTAGAATAGACAACACTGGAGAGACAGTGCGGGAACGGATTCCGCCACACCGAGGCATAGCACTAAGGGCGTGCAGCAGAAGAGCAAGGAAGTGGAGCAACAAGGTCCCCAGGGAATGCCAAAGGAGGACTTTGGGGGCAGGACTTGGTGCCCGCACAGACTGGACTGGAAAACACTGCTAAGGGCCAACAAACAGTCCGTAAACTAACTACAAGCTTTCCTTTCTTGAGGAGTTGTGTTTTCTTTGATGGTCATTGGATTTTGGCTGTTTTCTTTCTTTTGGTGCTTGCTTTCGCTCTGTCTTTTGTTTGTGCATGTTATTACCTCTACTGTATGTCTAAAAAGAGATGCTGGATGCACAATCTGCAGGAGAGAAAAAGGGGACCAACACTTCGTGGGAGGGCCACAGGAAAGAGGGAGTTGGGGGGAAAGGGAGTGATGTCAAGAAACCCAGAGACAAGGGAACAACAAGTGGATGCAAATCCGTGGTGAGGGCGATGTAGGAATCCTGGTAGGGCGTGATCAAGGGTGAAGGAACCAAGAGGATTTACTGAAACCCAAATGAAAACTGAGCATGGCAGTGGGCACAAGAGGGAAATGAAAGGGAATAGCAGAGCGACCTAGGAAGCACGGGCCAGTTATAGAGGTCTAAAGAAAGGCACGCACAGATGTAAATATATTTATCTGTGAGCATGGGGAAATACACCTATGTCCATATCTTTATAGGTGTCCTATTAAGGTAGCAGATGGCCTTTGGGCCTCCACTCAAGGACTCTCTCATTGCAAGAATACCTTGTTCTATTACATTGGCATTCTATGATGCTCACCTTCCCGACACGTTCCCTGAAGTCTAAGCGGTTGCATAAGCAAATGTGGTCAAGAAAGCTGATGGTGCCCTGTTATCAAAAGATATGGCGTCTGAGGTCTTAAAGGCCTGAAGGGTAAGCAAGCGGCCATGTAGCTCAGAAACAACAGAGCCCACATGGAATAAGCATACCAGCCTGTGCGATCACGAGGTATCAAAGGGATCAGGCATCATCAGCACAAAAAAATCTCATTGCGAATGAGCAGGGAATGCTGGGTAGAGAGCCAAAGCCCATTTGCAGTACACTGGACATTCCCTTAAGTAAGGTCTTGGGGAAGAGACAAGCCTACACAGGGTACTAGACAGCAACGGTGAAACACAACTTTCCTCTAGCTCCTCAATGCTTCCTCTCCCCTCACTATCAAGATCCCAATTATAACTTTCAAATCTGACTAGACCAGAGAATGTACACTGGGACAGATAGGACCTAGAAACACAGGGAATTCAAGGTGGATGAGCCCTTTAGGACCAGTGTTATGAATGGGGATGCTGGGAGGGTGGAGGGAGGGTAGGCTGGCAGCAGGGAACCGATGACAAGGATCTACATAAAACCTCAAAAGAAAAGGGGGTGAAGGGGGACATCAGACAGTGCAAGATATGACAAAATAATAATTAGTAAATGATGAAGGATTTATGAGGAGGGGTAGTGAGAATGGGGGCGGGGGGAATGAGGAGCTGAGGCCAGGGGCTTGGGTGGAGAGAAGATATTTTGAGAATAATGAGGGCAATGAATGTACAAATGTGCCTTATATCAGTGATGTTTGCACGTATTGTGGTTATTGTTGTATGAGCCCCTATAAAAGGAGAGAAAAAAAGGACCCTAGCAGAGGGCTGATGCTAGGATGATCTCAGGCTGGATTAGACCAGCAAAAGCAGGTGCTGCAGTCGCCTCACCCTGTGTCTATTCCTATGTGAGGCATGAAGCTTAGGGTCCACAGCCCCGGCAGCTGGACAGTGAGAGAGGCGGGGCTCTGAGGTCATTCCACAGGGGGAATGGCCCTCCGGTTCCTGTAGGGCCCACCCTCCTGGGTAGTCCTGCTGTCTGGGGCACCTCTTTCACGGAGCCCACACCAGGGGAGCTCTTCAACTCATGGGGGATTAGCAGGAAGCCTCTGCTCATGCACACACACCACCACCTAGCTGGAGGACCTCGGTGAACAAAGCCTGAGGCAGACAACAAGCCCACTAACTGATCCTGTGAGAGATATAATCAGGATCCAGAAACCGGCAACTGGGAGCAAGGGGCAGCATACCTGGGTCCCAGCCCCTCCCACTGCCCTCTGCAAGGGGTGACATTCCAAAGCACAGTGTTTTCCAAAAGCACTGTCAGGACTTTGGAATGGGCAGCTCATTTGTGGACATGGATACTATGTGATCCAGACATACTACCTCCTCTGATCCTGTCAGCCGAGACTAAAAACCCTTCCAAGCAGAAAGCCATGCATCTGAACAGTATCCACCAGCCACTCACGTCCACTCCTGCTGCCTCCAAAGAGCTTTCCTGAGTTGGTCAGATCTCTCTGGGGACAGATATCCCTCGGGCCTTGGTTCTGCGTTAGAAAGAATTCACGCCAAAGCCTGGTTTGTGATCCAAGTGAGGTTTAGGAGAGTTAGGGAGATGTGGTGGGCAACCCTGGTCGATCCTAGTGGCTGAATTGAATATACTTGGCCTAGGTGGGTCGATGCAGGTGCAGCGCCCACCCAGGTGGACCTGCCCTTCCTGGCCGGAAACCTGGACCTCTGAGCACGCACAGTGTGCCACTCCTTCCTGGGCCGCTAACTGGGCCCTCTGGGCATGTGTAATGGACACCCCAGTCCCTATGCTAGCTACCTAACATTTCCACCCTGAAGAGATGTGGACCCAAATTTTTGGGGTACTGGGCGACGACATCTCTAGCTACTTCCTGCTGGCAAAAGGGACGAGGTGGAGCTTTGGGTCCACACCCTTCCTGCTGTGCTGGGAGGGGTTGTCCATTCAGCGCTAGGATGGATAAGGTTGAAGTGGTCCAGGAGATGGTGGTCCTGGAGCTGGCACACTTGGATTAGGGGCTTTGGTAACTTGAGAACTTCTGGAAAAAACAACAAACGCACAAAAGGGTGAACAGTTTAACTGAGACAAGGCTAGGATTGTGAGGTGGGAGTGCCCTTGAAAGTAGGTGAGTATCACAGGAAATAAGTAAAAATCTTAGGATTATCAGGCGTGTGTGTTTGTTCATTCTAAGTACCGGCACGGGGGTAAAAGCATTCACAATTTCCCCTAGGGGGGTCCAGGGTTTGGGCACTACTGGGTGCAGTGGGATCACCGCTTCACTTATGATCCTAAGGCATTGGCCCCTCTGATAAGAACCATCCTTCTTTTTCACCCTATAACGCCTCACTTTTAAATTTTTGGGCAAAAAAATTTCGTTTTGATTCATTACTTTCATAGTTATCAATATATATACATTTATATTCATTTCATTAAATGTTAGGGAAAGGTCATGCTCGGCGTTATAGGGTTAAATTGTAATATTGGGATGCTACAGGCGGATTCAACAGGGATCAAAAGTAGAGTAACTGCCTGTGTCATTTTTAATTTTCTCGGGTTCCATTTGAGTAAAAGGCTTGTAAGTTACCCTGGGACCAAATGCCCCTGGTGCCTCTACTAGGGGTAGAATGTTCAGGGAGGGTTCAGGGCTGGGACAATAGTGACCTGAAGTCCAGGATCCCTTAGGGCAGGGGTCCTCAAATTGTTTACACAGGGGGCCAGTTCATTGTCTCTCCGACCGTTGGAGGGCCAGACTATGGTTTTCAAAAAACCTATGGACAAATTCCTATGCACACTGCACGAGTCGGCTGCTAAGCAGGACAGGCAGTGGCAGCAAAAACACCCCGAGTGTGGGATAAATGGCATGGCGCCACATGTGCCCCATGGACCACAGTATGAGGACGCCTGCCTTAGGGGTTCCTGGGTGCACTGGGGATGAAGGTCTCCTACTGCTCCTCGAGAGGAGAAATGCTCTAAGTCCTGGCATCTCCGCCCACTTTCCCGGCACTCTACCGAACTGTTCCCGGTGAATCACGGTTGGAAGGGAAAGCGTACCATTCTCTGCCCACCATTCTCCTTTCTCAAAACGATACTGTGGCCAAATAGAGTTGCAAAGTGAATCTATCAGCTTTTGTTTGCCCAGGGTCTCTGTATCAACTCTATCCCAATTGGACACGATTCATGCAAGGGGGCAATTCTTGAGCATCAAGCTGCTAAGTCCCATCTAGAAAGCACAAAACAAGGAGGCGATTGACAGCTTGCTGCCTCCAGGTCAATAACCCCCACTTTGAGAGCGCACCCCTGGGTTGCCCTGAATCTCATGCCTCAGCCCGAGGGAAGGGGTCAAGGACTAGTCGCCGAGGGCGACCTTTAGGTCCAACCATTTTTCTGGACAACAGGCTAGGAGGACCATTGCTTGGGATGGCTCCAAGGCCCTCCAAGACGCCTGCTGGCGGGGCTGATGCTCAAATCTCTGAAGGGAAGGGACACGTGGCAGCTCAGGGAACCTTAAGGGAAATTGGAATTTCTGGCTGGAACATCATGGCAGAGGAGCTGTGTATTAAGTAAGAGCTGTCCCCAAAAGTGCCTGAAGCAGCATCACTGAAAGCCTAAAGGTAACAGTGACTCCGCCTAGGCTTCCGAACGCCATTGGCCTAAGCCTGGGCCACGGAAAACCAGCCTGTAAGAAGGAACAAACCAAATCTGGAAGAACACTAGCCCTATAACGCCTCAAGTTTTAAATTTAGGAAAATTTTTTTTTTGGTTTCTATTCTTTACTTTCATAGTTATCAATATATATGGCATTCAAAATATATTTTAAAAGCATAAAATTTTCAGTGTTTTTGAAATGTGACCAAATTGTCACATCTATAATTTGGGTACCAGATACGTTTTCATTAAGAATTATGACAATTTTGTGCTTGGCGTTATAGGGCTAGAGCAGCTTGTTTGAAAAACCAGGAGAAAGGCAAAGGGAATGGAGGGGATAAGGGAAACTTTTGGCTCCCGGGACCAGGCAGGGCTAACTCCCAGGCCTCTTCACCCAGCTCCCTAGGCAGCGCCCTTCCACATGTTTGGACTGGTGGGTGCCATCTTGGCCATGGTCACAGACCCTGTTACCTCTCGGCTACAATGGCGACTGTGTAGGATCTCTGGGAAAAGCTGAAACAGCTTTGACAAGAGTGAAGCCATTTGGGGCTGACAGAAGCCACCATGAAAAGAAAATAAAGTAGCTAGGAAGTGTAAATGAACTAGCTGATATTGGGGAGGTAGGCTGTGCAGACGTCGCCCAAGGGAATGTCATGAAGGAAATGGGTGTTCAGAAGGCTTGCGAGAACGACCAGAGCAGTTTTGGTTCAACTAAGAATGGCTAACCCTAATACCCCGCTTCTCACTCGCCTAGTCCTGAGGAAGTATCCATGTACCTACTATACAAAACAGTGACATTGGAAAAATCAGTGCCTTGAAAAGCCCAGGAGAGGCAGACGAGCCACCACTAGAGGGAACGGGCCTAGTCCTCGCCTAGAAAAATCGAAGCTACAGACAATAATGCTCGAAGCTGAATAAAGGTGTCCAGGCTCTGTTTCACTTGACCCCAAAGAGCCCATGCTCACTCTCCATGTAGGGAGCCAGCCAGTAAATTTCTAGGTGGACAAAGGGGTCACCTTCTTGGTTTCAGAAAAGACTACAGGTGCCTTGTCAAAAGGAAAGGCTTTCATTACAGGGGCCCCAGGGCAGACCCAAGCACACCCATGGACAACGGCCAGAATAACAGATTTAGCACAAGAGACAGTTAGTTACACACACTCTCCTTCCTGGTAATGCCTCAATGCCCCTTTCCCCTAATTGATCGTGACTTATTATGAAAAATGGCAGCCATAATTACTTTCTCATCTGCTACAACCACCTTAACCCTTGAACTTGAAAAGCCAAAAGTTTTGCTCACCGCTCCAATGTCAGAGTGATATGTGTTTTATCAAGGAGCAGAAGAGACCTGCTCAAAGGAACTTCTTGATAAATCGCTAAAAGATATTCCTTTTGTTTGGGCAGAGAACAACCTGCCAGACCTTTCTGAACTTCAGGTGCCTGGGGTCGTACAACTTCTGAGCTCAGCTACACCGGTGTGTCAAGCTAACCCTACTCCCTGGATAGCAAAAGTGGGTATTTCTGTTCCCATTTGCAGACTAAAGAGGACAGGCATTTGGGTCCTCTGCAAGTCCACATGGAATGCTCCCCTGCTGCCCATGCGGAAGCCGGGAACTGAGGACTTCCAACCGGTGCAGGATCTCAGAGAGGCAAATGAGAGGATAGAAACGGGCCACCCCACGTGCCAAACCCCGAGACCCTCCTGAGTACTATCCCGTCAAACTGAATTTGTTATACTGTTTTGGACTTAAAGGATGCTTTGTTCTCCATACCCGTGTCCCCTGCACATCAACCCAGTGAAGACTTACAGGGACACAAGGAGGAACACCCCCAAACCACCTTGTTCCAGTATGCAGATGACCTCCTCCTGGCCTCCGAAACCCTGGAGGAATGCCAACGGGCTACCAAGGACCTGATAATAGTCCTTGGCCCATTGGGGTACAGGGTATCTGCAAGAAAGGCTCAACTGTGTGTCCATAAAGCTGTATACCTAGACTACCAACTGGAGGAGGGAAAACGGACCTTGTCCCCCAGTCGCACTGAGGCGATCCTCAAAATCCCAGTCCCTGAGACTAAGAGGCAGTTGCAAGAGTTTCTAGGAGCTGTGGGGTACTGTCCATTGTGGAATTTGGGATTTGCAAAAACAACGAAACCCCTATATGCAAGTACTGGGGAAAGGAAAAAGAACTTAAATGGACTGAAGTAGAACAACAAGCGTTTGAATCCTTTAAAAAGTCGCTCATATGGGCAACCTCTCTTGCCCTACTAGACAGAGTAAAGCCCTTCCAATTGTCTATGTGAGGCCAGAGGCACAGCAAAAGAAGTGCTAACTGAGAACTTGCGGCCATGGAAGAGACCTGTGGCCTATCTTTCAAAGAAACTGGACTCTGTAGCTGCAGGATGGCTGAGCTGCATGCGAGCTGAGGCTGCCACGGCCATCCTAGTCATAGAAGCTAGGAAGCTTACACTGGGACAGGATATTGCTGTGGCAGGGGGACCTATGGTTGAACCACTCCTAACCAGTCCCCCGGACCGGTGGATCTCGAATGCCAGGACTATGCCACAAATCCCCAAGGTAGTGGCTGTGACCATGCCATCCCCAGTGTTACAGCCACAACCTACATACTCAGAAAATGATCTAAAGATAAGCCAAGAGCTGGCCTGCCAAAAAGACTGGGAGCATCCAGGGTGGCTGCTCCATCCTGATGGAAGAAGATTCATGCCAGAAGCTCTGGGAGAGATCTGATTCAAGGACTACATGAAGGTATGCATTTGGGATCCTCTCTAAACTGTCTCAGTTGCTTCTCAGGCACTTTTACATACCCAGGCTTGGACACTGGGTGGCAGATGTCACCCACCGTTGATTGCACTGTGCTCGGGTAAACAACCCCAAAAAGAAAAGGAGCAACCCCAACCACGAGCTCGAGGTAGTAGTCCTGGAGAATTCTGGGAGGTGGACTTTATGTATATCAAACTTAGAAAGTATGGCTACCGATATTTGCTGGTGTTCGTAGACACCTGTTCTGGATGGGTGGAAGCCTTCCCAACAAAGAAGGAAACTGCTGCCACTGTGTGTAAATTATTAGTAACTAAAATTGTCCCTAGATTTGGCCTTCCCACCACCTTGGGGTCCAACAATGGCCCAACATTTATTGCTCAAATTACTAAAGTCTTAGCAATGCTTCTAAATATTAACTGGAAGCTCTTCAGGGCAAGTAGAAAAAATAAACAGAACCCTAAAGGAATTGTTCGTTAAGTTGCATTTAGGACCTTGCGAGAACTGGGTTGATCCTTACTTTACCTTTTGCCCTACTTCAAGTCCGATGCACTCCCTATGTGAAAAGCATGACCCCATTTGAATTTATGTTTGGCAGCCCTTCCCCAAATCCTCCCAAGATTGAAGGAAGTAGAAATAATGGAAGTCACTAATCGTTCCCTCATCGAGTGCCTGCAGGCTGTGCAACAGGTGAGAGACAAATCATCTGCTCTGACACCTTCATTTTGGGCCTAACCAAGGGAAAGGGAACAGGCAGCCAACAACGTGCAACCAGGAAACTGGACATGGGTAAAGAAGCACCAACCTGACACCTTAGAACCTAGGTGGACTGGCCCATACCAAGTGATACTTACAACACCAACTGCTGTTAAAATAGTGGGGAGGGGGCCGTGGATTCATCAGTCATAAGTAAAAAAAAAAAAAGCCCACCCTGAGCATATCCTGAAAAGATGGACACCCAGAAAGACGGAAAATCCCTCAAAATTAAGGCTTTACAGAACTTAATTGTTTTTCTCCGAGTATTGCTGACAGCACCCAGTGTTTCCCCCAAGCAGAAACACATCTGTGGACTGCTATTCTAACCTCCAGCAGTGAATATGTAACCTCTTATACTGGGTATGACCCCCTGTTTTCATTTTGATTTGTTTGATTTGCTAGGAAAGAATTGGCATTCTGGATCCTTTAAAGGTAAAGGGCACAATGGGACCTATACTGGAATCCCGTCCTATGGGTGCGGAATACCCTCTATAGAAAGAAGGCTCCAAACAAACCATGTCTATATATGCCCGGCTCATGGACTCCCTAACTGCCAAGGGGAGGGACATTATCATTGTGCAGCTTGGGGTTGTGAAACTATCATTTTCAGGGTGGAAACTTGTTAAAGATGACCCTATTATTTTTACAAGAATGAGACTCACGTTGGAAGGGTTTGATCCCACTACGTGTATGGTTTCCAAATGTAACCCAATAAGAATTGGATTCAAGCGTTATTGGGTTCCCTGGGAAAACATGGGGAATTCAACATTATGTAAATGATAGAGATCCCGGGAAAACCTTTTCTATCCAGCAAAGTAAAATATGGCAACCTGCCATCCGTACAAAGGCCCAAACCTCGGGATAAATCCTGAAGAGCCACAGCTGGTGTCATTAAGATTCCTTTGCCGCACCCTCCAGACTCTCCAGTAACTTTCCCGTTCACTGCCAGCCCAACTCACAGGGCCCTTCTCATTCAGGAGCCACCTCAAGGTTCTGTGTTTGATTCTCGGGATGCTGTATTCCAATTTATGAACTCAGATCCTCACCTCACAGCTGATTGTTGGCTTTGTCTGAACCCTGCTTCCCCTTACTATGTAGGCACAGGTACAAATAGCACTATTGGTACAGAGTGTAATCCAATTAGAAATGTTAGTAAAAAGGATTACACAAAGCGGCAGTCTATAGGTGATGTTAGTATGGACTCAAGTCTAAGCTCCCTTTAAAAGATTTGCAAGGGCAAGGACTGTGTTTTTATTCATCTAAGTATCCCTTTAATATATCAAGATATCGAGATTTTTGCCTTCAAGCTGTTCCCATTGAACCAAATGTTGATCCTAATTTGTTATCTGCTCCAATGAGTACTTGCTTTACTTGTTCCACAGGACGAACACCCTGTCTCTTTTCCCCAGTATTAGTAGCAGACCCGGGTATTTGTGTACTAGTGCATGTTAGTCCTCAAGTGTACCTGTGTTCTGGTGAAGGAGGTGTAGGGATAACTTTGGAATTTCCGGATGAGTTCAAAGAGCCCCAGTATTGGTCCCACTGGTAACAGGGCTTGGGATTATGGGATTAGCTGCAGTCGGGTCAGTTGCTTTAATACAAGGAAACTTAAACTATCAGATTCTTAGTCAGCAAATTGCTTTAGATCTACAGGGATTAAAAAAAACCTGTCTCCCATTTAGAAAGATCCCTAGACTCCCTTGTGGCAGTTGTGTTGCAAACCCGCCGAGGGCTTGACTTGCTCTTTTGGAAACAAGGAATGCTGTGCACAGCATTGGGAGAAACTAATTCTATGCAAAGCATTCGGGAATCAATAAAGATAGATGAGCCCTGGTTAGGAAAGGATTAGAACAAAGAGTCAAGAAAAGAAATGGAGGAACCAATTGGTTTGAAAAGCTACTTAATTGGTCAGCCTGGCTAACTACCCTATGAACGGCCCTAGCCGGCCCCTAATCCTCCTCCTGCTAAGCCTCACATTTGGCCCAGTAATAACCAATAAGCTAGTGGCATTCCTTACACAGAAAGTACAAGCCACAAAACTCTTAGTGCTGAGCCCACCATACACTGGGCTGGCTACCGAAGATTCAATGATTTGAACTTGGCTAAGAACAGGAGAGAATATAGCAGCTCTGGGCAAAGCTTAAATAGCCTTGACAAGAGAAGTCATTTTGAGCTTTCAGAAGCCATTATGAATGGTAAATAAACTAGCTATGAACTGCCAATGAACTAGCTGATACTGGGGAGTTAGGCTGTGCAGACGTAGCCCAAGGGAACGTACAGAAGGAAATGGATGTTCAGAAGGCTTGCGAGAAGGACCAGAGCAGTTTTGGTTCAACTAAGAATGGCTAACCACAATACCCCGCTCCTGAGCTCTGCCTGCTTGCACACCTGCACATTGCAAAAGTATAAAAACCTTTGGAAAATTAGACTGGGGGGCCGCTCAGTCTCCCCTCAAGAGAGCTGATGGTCTGGTCCCTGCGCAGGAAATGAAACTTGTTCTGCTGAACTTTCCGGCAGTCTGGGCGGTTTGCTGTCTGGGAATGGAGTGTAGCTACAACAGACACAGGTGGTGCCATTCTGCCTGAGAGTGGAGTCACGTGGCTGGGAAAATGGAGGCCGCAGGTTGCGGCCTAGCCGAAAGCCAGCCTGGAGCCGGCCACCCAGCCAGAGTCCTGCCCAAACCAACAGGGGTGGACGCAGGCGCCCCCAGGCCTGCTGCTTGCCGGAGCCGCGGCACAACACTGTGTCCCAGTCTTGGCACAACAGACTCCATTTTGAGTCCTGCACCTCCATCTTAGCTCTCAAGGCTGAACCCTAACCGACCTCCCCTCCCTTGCTCAACCCCAAATTCCTGGAACCAGCTCGTCCCAAAGCCAGAATGTTTTCTGAAGATAATGGTCACTCCATCCTTCCTTGACATATAGATAAGATTAACGACCTTCTCCCTTCTGAAGCACCTGTGTGTGCAGAACCTCACCAGCTATGATCCTCCCCAGCTGTGCCTGCCAACAGTGGGCATAAAAACGCCGCCAGGATTCTTTCCCCCGGCGCAGCTTCAATAGCTCAATATCCTGAGTTGCTGAACCCGCCCGCAAACTTCTCAATAAAGCCTGCTTCTAAAACTTCGTTAATTGGGTCTTTCATTCTGTTTTCACATCCAAATAGACCTTGTGTTTTGGTGCCAAAAACCCGGGATAGGTGTGCGGCTCCCCACTTCTTTTGGGGTCCCCTAAGAGCCACCCAAATCTCCAGGACCTTTAGGCACGGCGCTTGCCTACGTTCAAAATCAGTCTATGGCTGCCCTGATGAGTCTCTCCCTCTCACTCAGACCTTGTGAAAGAAAATACTTGTTTTTCTCTCCCAAGTTGCCTGGCCCCAGTCCCAGCTTAACAACCACGCACATTGGCTTCCAACGGGCATTTTTGATTTCAACGTTCTACAGGACCTGGACAATTTCTGCAGGAGGACTGGTAAGGATTCTGAAGTCCCCTATGTGCAGGCTTTTTGGGACTTGCGTTCCCGCCCTGACCTCTGTAGCCATTGTTCCGCCCGCCAAATACGGTTAGCTCTATCTCCTCAGCAGAAAGAACCTGCCATTCAAACCCCAGAAGATCCAGCCAAGCTCCTCAGTGCGCCTCTTCCGCTGCTCTATCAGTCTACCCCGCCCGCTGCGCCATCCCATCGCTCTCTCCTGTCCTCACCGCTTGCCTTTCATACCCGCTTCCACAATCCTCCAGCTGCCCTTTGTCCATTAAGAGAGGTTGCAGGTGTATAGGGACTCATTCAAGTCCACGTCCCTTTTTCCTTAAAGGACCTGTCGCAGATAGAGACCCGCCTGGGCTCTTTCTCAGCAGAGCCCTCTAAGTTTATTAAAGAATTTACCTACATTTCCCAAACGTATGATTTAACCTGGCATGGCATCCAAATGATCCTTGCTTCTACCCTTACTGCCGAGGAACGTACACAGAAAAAAACCACGCTATCGACCCTAATGTCCCCTTGGGGGCGCATGCCATCCCAATAGAGGACCCCAGTTGGAGTTACCAGCCCGGCCGGGCGTCTGATCTTCCTTATAGAAACCTCATGCTCAGGTACCTCATTAGAGGTCTGGAAACAGTCTCCAACAAGGTTGTCAACTATGAAAAACTGAGAGAAGTTACTGCTCTTTTTCTTAACCGCCTCCAGGAGGCACTCACAAAGTACACTCGTTTAGACCCAGGGTCTAAAAAGTGGGGCCTCTATTTTGGCCTCTCACTTCACCTTCCAGTCAGCCCCTGACATCAGAAAGAAAAGCTAAAGAAGGCTGAGGAGGGCCCTGAAACCCCTATGCAGGATCTGGTAAAAATGGCATTTAAAGTTTTCAACGCTTGGGAGGAGCCAGCTGAGGCCACTTGCCAGGTGAGGGTCCAACAGATGGTTAGCCTCCATTCCCAAGCCCTGGTAGCAGCCCTAAGGCCGGCAGGCAATCCCATCCATCGCCACGCTCCCCAGGGGAGCCGGCACCTACCGCCAGGAGCCTGCTTCAAATGTGGCCGGGTCGGCCACTGGGCAAAAGTTTGCCCCAATCCCAAGCCTCCTACCAAGCCTTGCCCGCAGTGCAAACAGCCAGGCCACTGGAAGTCGAACTGCCCGATCCTGGCTCTGCCACCGGCTCTGCAAAGCCGAGGTGCCGAGATCCTGGAAACTCCAGACACATAGCTGCAAGGTATGGAGCTGCTGGGGTTCATGGACTGAAGAGGCCCTGGCTCCTCGACTCCGGTAACCCTCGCCGAGCCCAGGGTTGTGCTCCAGGTAGCGGACTACCTTCTCCATTTCGCCCTCTCACTCAGGCCCTACTTCCCCTTCCCTCCCACTCTGCAGATCCTGTTACTGACTTAGCCCAACAACTTTCCCGCTCCTAGCTCAGTATGCTTTTTACCTCCCACTTACACTCCAACTTACACTGAACAGGAAAACACCCAGTATTGCTCTCTTCCTCAACAAAAATGGTGGGTACACAAATAGAACTTACTCATTCTCCCAAAGTTACAACAGGAAACAATCATCACCAATATTCACAATTCTCCACACATCGGGCCAAAAGCTCTCTACACGTTTCTAACCCCATATTTCACCCCACTGGACTATGGAGTACTATCAACACAGTACATGCAAAATGCAACATCGGTGCCCTCTCCAATAGCCAGAAAGCTCAACACCCTCATAAACAGCTCCACCAGATGTAAGGGCACCTACTGGGACAGGACTGGCAGATAAACGTTACCCACATGCCAAAGCATAAGCGGTTTAAGTATCTCCTCACTATGGTGAACACATTTTCAGGATGGATCAAAGTCTTTCCCACCTCCTCTGAGAGTGCAAGCATAGTCGCCACTCACCTTCTTCAAGACTTCATTACTCGTTTTGGCCAGCCTGCTTCAATTCAGTCGGACAATGGTCCAGACTTCATATCTATGGTGCAGCAGGCAGTTTGCGCCTCACTGGGCATCTGCTGGAAACTCCACGCAGCCTACACCCCCAGTCTTCTGGTAAGGTTGAACGAGCTAACAGTCTCATAAAACAACAGCTCACCAAACTCTCCCTAGAACTGCAACTTTCTTGGCCTCAACTATTACCCTTTGCTCTTATACTCGCCTTGGCGCAGCCCCTCAGGAGCCGTCCGGCCTCAGTCCTTTCAAAATACTCTACAGACAACCTTTCCTTTTCTCGCCTCTTCCTGCAACCGATTGCCCTCTGCTAGCTTTTTACCTTCCATACTTGTGCTTGCTCCACAACCTTCTTAGACAACACGCCAACTCTGCCATCCCTGAACCCTCTCTGACCTCTGCTGATCACCAAAAACCAGTGCATCCTGGAGATGCTGTGTTAATTAAATCCCTTGCACCCAAACCCTTAGCACCCCGGTGGAAAGGCCCTTACACTGTCCCTTACCACTCCCTCAGCAATCAAGGTTCTTAGACTAGATTCCTGGGTACATTTGTCCCTAGTCCAGATGGCAGTAAACTCTGACCATGGCTCCCAGTGGTCTGCTCAGTCTACTGGTCCTATGTCTCTCTGCCTCACTCACCTCACCAAGCCAGCCAGCTAAACGTAGTATAATTTCCCCTTTTGCCTGGCGATTTTACTTGACTGAAAACTATACCAATTACGCCTGCACTAAGTGTTATGATTATTTGCTGGCCACCGCTAACTGCCCACCCACAGGGGGCAGAGCACCCATATACTTAAATTTCACTGATTTTAAAACGCTTCCTGTATGACCAGAAGGCAACTACCCAATGTGCAAAAAAGTGAATGCAGAAAAATGTAGGGTGTCCTTGGTCTTCCTGCCAGATACATTACCTTTCCCTTCGTCCCCAGGGATGATTCTACTACCATCAATCTAAATACACTCTCACAATCCCAGACCCCTGGGATAGCCGGTGGACGTCTCCGGTTCCAGGAGCCTAGTGCACCACTCGCCAAGAGAAATTTCTGGACGCCAAACTGTATGTATGGAGGTCGCTACTCCAGGTCCAATCCACCATCCACCGTAATATTCAGATCCAAGACCTTCAACTCACTAACTAAATTTCTAAACCTTCTGAGTCTCCCTTCTTCTGGCTCACCCTGCTACAGCAGGGACTGGCCATCGCCACTTTGCTGAACTAGGCAACCTCTCCACCTGCTTCATGTGTGCGGCCCTAGAACGCCCTCCTCTGGTAGCAGTACCAGGTCCTGCCCTGTCATTTTCATCCAACGTAAAGACCACAAAAGCCATAACCATCCCCAACGTCACTCTGTACATCCAACCGGAAAACACTCAAGTGCCCTTTTGCTACTCCAATCCATCGACACAGACATGTAATGTCACTCAAATCCCCTCCAAACCACTAACAGGGCCAGAAAAAATTTTCTTTTGGTGCAACCATACACTCACTATGCATATAAACATCAATTCTACCTCTACCCATCACTCTGGTTCCGCAGCTCCCTATATACACTCCGGCTGAGTTCCAGGACAAATACATCCAAGTATACAGTCGTCAAACTAAAAGAGCAGTTTTTCTCCCGATAGCAGTGAGAATCTCCTTCGCCTCAGCAGCAATTGCAGTAGGACTCAGCGGCGGAGCCCTTGGACACTATCATCACAGCAGACAAGTTTACCGCATGCTTCCAGCTGGCAGTCGATGCCTCTGCCAAGTCTCTAGCCTCCCTGCAAAGACAAATAACCTCTGTTGCCCAAGTTGCCTTGCAGAACCACCGCGCTTTACCTGCCTCTTCCTCCAGGAGGAAGGCTGTTATTATATCAATAAACTGGGGATTGTGGAAACTAGAGTCCAGATCCTCAACAAGCTAAACCGAGAGCTGCAAAACAACAGATTCAGAACAGATGGATCTTCCTCCTGGTGGAACTCTTCTCTGTACTCCTTCCTAGCCCCCATACTAGGACCCATAATTTTAGTTATAATTTTGCTCTTAATTGCTCCTTGTCTCATCCAGCTCCGGCAAAGTCGATTCCGCGAAATTACCCGTATAGCAGTTCACCAGCAATACCAACCTCTCCACCCTGTGCTAGGCCGCAACTGTCAGTACTCTGCCTGAAAAGCCCCTCCCCTTGCTTTTTACCCACTACCCACAGGAAGCAGTTACAGAAATGGTTACATCCCTTTTCCCTATAGGGCACAGTCTAAAATGTCCGGTCTTGGCACAACAGACTCCATTTTGAGTCCTGCACCTCCATCTTAGCTCTCAAGGCTGACCCCTAACCGACCTCCCCTCCCCTGCTCAAGCCCAAATTCCTGGAACCAGCTCGTCCCAAAGCCAGAATGTTTTCTGAAGATATGGTCACTCCACGCGTCCCTGACATATAGGTAAGATTAACAACCTTCTCCCTTCTGAAGCACCTGTGTGCGCAGATCCTCGCCAGCTTTGATCCTCCCCAGCTGTGCCTGCCAGCAGTGGGCATAAAAACGCTGCCAGGATTTTTTCCCCCTGCGCGGCTTCAATAGCTCAATACCCTGAGTTGCTGAACCCGCCCGCAAGCTTCTCAATAAGGCCTGCTTCTAAAACTTCGTTAATTGCATCTTTGATTCCGTTTTCACGTCCAAATAAACCTTATACACTGAGCCTCAAGAAGGCTTTGGGAGTCAAAATCCTCCCAGCCTCCAGGCAGCAGCCTCCCAGCCCCCTCACAAATGCAGCCCGGGAAGGCAGGCGAGTTCCCGGGAAAGCAGGCACGTCAAGTCCCGCACACCAGCAAGAAACGGCACAAAGACGGACACCAGCAAGAAACGGCGCAAAGACGGACACCAGCAAGAAACGGCGCAAAGACGGACACCAGCAAGAAACGGCGCAAAGACGGACACCGTGAATTCAACCCAACAAATCTCCCGAGGGTGGTGAGGTAAAAGGAGCCCAGAGGGGCCCCCAATCCGTGAGACCAACATGGGAGAGCCCACTCCTGGGGCCGGCTTACCTCATAGCTCCGAATCACACAGCTCCACTTCTTTTCGACCTCTCCGGGGACAGGTGTGCCTCGGTCCTTAGCTCCACGCGAAAAACAGCTCACGCCGAGGCCTGGTTTGGGATCCCCGTGAGTTTTATGAGCGGTTAGGGAGGCGTGGTCGATGACGTGGGTCGACCCCATTGGCTGAATTGTTGAATTGAATTCACCTGGCCTAGGTGAGCCAATGCAGGTACAGCGCCCACCCAGGCATAGCTCCCCCTCCTGGCTGGAAACCTGAACTTCTGAGCATGCAGTGAGCCACTGCTTCATGAGCCGGTAGCTTGGACCTCTGAGCATGTGTAATAGGCCTGCCAGTCCCTATGCTAGCTCCCTAACAGGTTTTCCAGCCAAAGGTCTGCCTTCTGGAGCTGTTCTACAGAAAGCACTTAGTTCCTGACCCCTACGCATTCGGGGTAATGGATGCCCTCGCTTCCGTGCTTGCTTCTATGTCATTCTGGAATGGTCCTTGTTTCACAGGTCGGCGAGGTCAGGAATTCTGGGCTGGTTGGCTACCACGCACAAAATAAATAGCCAACAGATTGAAATCTCAACCCCTATATTGGTTTATTATCGACCACACAAACTTGTCTTCTGGAACTTCCCTCCTAAATTTCTGAACCCTTGAACTCCTTGACACATGTACTTGGAAAGCAAGGATTCCAAACTCTGATCACCATATCTGACTGCTCCCCCAGTCCCTCTGCACTGTCAACCAGCAAAGTCGGGCCTCTCCATTTCTCAGAAGCTGCAGATTGTTACGTGACATCACCCTGTGTTTAAATGTTAGTGATTATGCCGTTTAAAAAACAAATGTGTGAGCCAACTGGGGGCAAACAAGACTCGTTTGAAACACCAGCTCTGTCTCCTCTAAGGGCCCGTGTACAACTGCGACAACACAACAGTGGGTCCTGCTGGGTCTCCATTAGCATCTGGGAGGAAGGTTATTTATTACAGGGAATCCTACCTTTGTCCCTTGGTGTTAATTGCAGACTCACTGGGTGACGGATTCACTTTGTCAAACTCCGTTTGGTATTGCTCCATCCCTCCATTATTCTCCCTAATGACAAAAATAATTAACACATTCATATAAAAGCACAGGATGAGGATAGCTTTAATTTATGCATCTAGTTCAGGGTCATCCCTCTTATCAATATGTGACAATCTAATGAGGCTTAATTAAAAAGTAGCAGTGAAGCAATTTAGGAAACTGAGGGATTGTCACGAGTCCTGGTTGTGACAGCATGTTTTGTGCACCATGGAAGATAACAGATTTGTCTTCTGTGGTATCTCATATCCATCATCCCCAAACTACCTGCTCTTAGGGGTAGAGAGAGCGAGCTTGTCTTTGAAAAAAGTGCCTGGGTTTGGTAGCTGCTCACAGGATGGCAGGTGTAATGTATTATGAGAACTTAACAAGACTCTGAGAAGATGGCTATTGGAAGGTCTGGCTGGAGGGCAAGGTCATGGCCCTGAAGGATTCAGGATCCAGAAGTCAAGTCAGAACTGGATGCCAGAGACTTTCTCAATCCAGCCCTCTTTGCCCCTCCCCTAAGGCCAATACATTTCTAAGGGTTATGGATTCTACTTCAGAATCTTTCTCAAACCCAGGGCCCTCTTCACCATTATTGTCTAGACCTGGTCACCTCTTGCCTTATAAATAAAAATATGGGTTTATTGTAAGTCTGGGTCTGTTAGGTTTCTCGGGTGGGAAATGTCTCGGTCCTTGGCTACACACTGGAAAGAAATTCACACCAAAGTCTGGTTGGTAATCCGAGTGGGTTTATATACATGAGAGAAGAAGGTTCCGGCGTTACACTAAACTGAACACGGGCACCCTTATGACACTGCACACTCAGCCCTGCTGAGTGGAAGGCAGAGAAGCAGCTGAAGGGAAGGGGCGGCGGTCTCCAGATTCCAGCCTTTTAAGGGTTTTCAGCTGGGAGGCGTCAATTAAGCTCTCCTGGCTTGGGCTTAGCCCGCATTGGCTTCCAACCTCCTGTAGGGGGCCCCCTAAGCATGGAGAGGAACAACCCCTTGTCTTGCTACCTAACCGGTCTACATTCCTGCATGGCTACTTTGAGATGGAACTAGCCCCTTTAGACAGCCTGAGGGGTTCACCAGGAGACACGGGCCCCAGTGTTCCCTGTGACCACCTTAAACCTTAAACTACTGTTGGAGTTTATATTACCTGTGTGGGTCTGTGGGCATGGGACGTTTCCATGCCAGAGACCTGAAATTACACAAATAGGCATCCAGAACAGAACTCATACAGGCTCTAATAAGATGCTCGGATGCTTCTCGCTAGGATGAGAATTTAACGAAGTGTGTGAGCAGTTCAGATCTTGTAAGGGAGAACAGGTCAGTAGGGTATCCAGAGAAGAGAGCAAAGGTCAGGGGAAAGGGAGGGGGCCCACAGACATCTGTGCTCTGTGTTTGGCCACAAGACAAGAAACCGGGTCTCCTTGCAAAAGAAAGCAGAACAGCAAGTCCCTCAGAACTACGACATATTTAAACATGACCTATACAACACTCGGCTCTAGGAGGCGCCTTGGAAAACCATAAAAGCCCTAAAAGAGGGGCAAGGAGGAAGCCCAAGTCTTTGATTTTCCCTGCTGTGCTTTCAGTGTTGAAATGTCTGTGCACGGAGCCTTTGAAATTTCAGAATCAGAGAGTGGATTCACAAGCCAAGCTCCTGCTTTATTCTTCAATGCATTTGGGCCCAGCTTCTCCTTGGTGAGACATGTAACAGAAATTCTGGACTTAGGAGCCACTTGGTCCTTGGACACTAGGAGATTTCAGTGGAATCTGAAACAGGGCTCTAACCACCAGCTGGACCGGCCTAGGAAGCCCAAGTATTCATTCTCCCAAACACCAACCTCCCGTTGCTCTTCATCTGCCTGCACCTTGTTCAGCTTTAGTTGTCCGTGGAAGCGTTTGGCACCCATCTGATGCTTCGGAACCCAGAAAGGAGGAAAGGTAAAACTGGGATTCAAATGAAACAGACTTAAGCAGGACCATAGCCAAGATGTGCCCAGGGCTCCTCGCAGCATTTGTCACCTTCATTTCCCTCTTCGGACTCAGACGTGGCAAGGTTCAGAAACAAGCTTTACCAGAAAGAACAGCTGTGAACCCAGCCTGCTTCCAAGTGAGAAAAAGCCCTTTACACATGAGTTCCTGAGGTCAGCCCAGCCCTGTGCGTCCCCACCCCTCCCAGAGTCCCTGGCTCTCTGGCGAAGCATTAAAGCAAGTGGAAGCAGAGATTTGCTCAGAATAAAAAAATCGTTTTTCACAATAGCACGGCACGTTCTGGATGGCAATCACGGCTGCACAAACCATATCCGTCCTCCAGCCATAATGTTGGCGCCTCAGTGACCATGCACATACATTGTGTGGCGAGACTCAGAGCCTATTCCATTTGTGGTCAATTGTTTCCTCCCTCTCCATACTTTGCACTTAGGAGACATGCTCTCTGGAGGTGGTTGAGGCTTGTCTTGTCACCAATAATCATCTCCTACACCTTCCTTTACAGTCACTAATTTGATGTGCTCACTCAAAGAAATGCCAATAATATGAGGTTTCAGAGGAGAGCTCCTAGAGCTCCCCCAGACAACAAGGAGGCCGAGTGTCACCGTCATTATCCTGAGCTGGGAGGGGGCACTAGTGTTCTGGAAGCTGGGGATCCGTCACTGCCTGCCCGCCGCACAGACAGAGCAGGTGCTGGTTATAATTGCTTCTAGACGTCCTGCCATGCTGAGTTGAAAGTCAAACCCGTAAACGCTGCCCGACTACAATAACACTGGAGTACACAGACATTTCTGCATCATTGCTGGGTGAAAATATACTGAGTGGAGTTGGATGAGATGGCAGCAAGTGCCTAAGGAGGGGATGCTGTGGGAATACCAACAAGAGACTGTCAGTCGCCGTTTCCTCCTCTCTTCTGCTTTTTCCCCCCTTTCTTTCAGGCCCAAAGGACATGACAAATATGTAAGGAAACAAATTTGTTCATTTTTAGAGGAGTCTCCCACCCCACCCCACCCCACCCCACCCCACCCCCATCCAACTCTGGCCTCCTTTGAGCAAGCCAGTAGAACTTTTTTTTTTTTTAAACCTGGCTTCTACTATGGCAATTTCCGGAGTTGCTATGTGGCTGTGTTTAAAAGTCGCCTTTGGGATCCAGAGCACAATCCTTGTCACAAAGGCATTCTCCCAGTCCCAAATAGCAATGCGACCTCCTTTCAGAAGGTTGTTCTTGTTTCTGTAGACCCAGAAAGGAGTTCAAGCTGTTGATCTTGACCGTGGTTGTCAAGTCAGCCTCTCATGGGCACCTCATGGGAAGCGGAGAAAACTATGCCAGTCTGTGCTATCACCAGGGCTGGGAAGGGAAGCCAACCGTGGAGGGCCATAGGTCGATGTGTGGATGGAGATAATCAGGTCTTTCGTCCTTATTCTATTTCAGTCTGGAAACATCACTGAAGCCTGCTCAGTGTCATAGCAACACACAAACTTTCACTGACAGTCTGGGGCACATTGGCTGCAAATCGAACCCGGGTCTTCCCGGTGAAAGACGATGAGAGATCTACCACTGAAGCACCGTGACCCTCACCTCAAACCAGGGCAGTCATTTCCCACAGATCTACCAGAGTTCAAACCAGACCACAATGCGTGATGACTGAGATTGCCACCAGAATCTGATACTGATGCAGAAAAAAACCTAACTACCATTTTATTGACTCCCACTCATACCGGCCCAATAGGACAAAGAACTGCCCCTTTGGGGTTTTGAGACTTTAAATCCTTACAGTAGCGGTTCTCAACCTGTGGGTCGCGACCCCTCTGGGGATCAAATAACCCTTTCACAGGGGTCAACCAATTCATAACAATAGCAAAATTACAGTTATGAAGTAGCAATGAAAATAATTTTATGGTTGCAGGTGACCACAACATGAACTGTATTAAAGGGTGGTGGGGGCATTATGAAGGTTGAGAACCACTGCCTTACAGAAATAGACAATCTCATATTTCTCCCACGGACGGGCTAGTCAGTTCAAACCCCCGACCTTGCGATTAGCAGCTTAATGCACAGTCCACTACACCACCTGGGCTCCTAATGCTATAATAAGAGATACTATTGTTAGATCTCTCCTGGGAGAGATATACCTCAGGCCTTGGCTTCGCGCGAGAAAGAATGCAATTCGAAGCCTGGATTGTGATCCAAGTGGGTTTTTTGAGAGAAGAAGTTTCAGGTTTACACAGGCACCTCGGGGCCCCTCACGGGGCACAGCCTACCTAGAAGCTGCTAGAGAGAAAGTCACTCAGTGGGCTCCGGGATCCTGCCTTTTTTTCTTTTTAAAAAAATCGTTTTATTAGGGGCTCATACAACTCTTATCACAATCCATATATACATCAATTGTGTAAAGCACATTTGTACATTCATTGCCCTCATTATTCTCAAAACATTTGCTCTCCACTTAAGCCCCTGGCATCAAGTCCTCATTTTTCCCCTCCCTCCCCGCTCCCCCATCCCTCAAGAAACCTTGATAATTTGTGAGTGGTGATACTGAGAGGGTTGTGGGAGGGTGGATTGGAAAGAGGGAACTGATTACAAGTATCTACATGTGACCTCCTCTCTGGGGGACAGACAACAGAAAAGTGGGTGAAGGGAGACATCGGAGCGGTCAAGATCCTGCCTTTTCAATTCCTCCATAGGGAGGCATGGTTGACGGTCATGGTCAACCCCAATGGCTGGATTGAATTCACCTTTCCCAGATGGGCCAATCCAGGTGTAATGCCCACCTAGGTGTACCACCCCTTCCTGGCCGGAAGTTTGAACCTGAGCATATGTAATGGATGACCCAGTCCCTATGCTAAACCACCTAATAGTATTTGCAAGATGCCAAGCACCGTCCTAAGCTTTTTGTGTATAATAATTCAATTATTCCACTTAACAAGCCTATGTGTGGACTCTATTTGGCCTCCTTTTACAGATGAAAAATCAGTGGCACAGGATGATAAAGTCATGAGCCTAGGACCACACAGTGAGGAAGTGGGAAGGAGAGATTTGGACCCAGGCTGCAGAGCCCATGCCTTGGGTGCCTACAGCTGCCATGTAGGACACAGAAAAGCATGGAGCAGACTCGGCATAAGACATTAGGGAGTTGGGAGGACTGTAGCATGGATGTATGTGCTATGACTTCATGAGAGTAGCTGCTACTCAGATCCAGAAGAGAATACAAGCCTTTTGCAAAAATTATTTTTGCCAAGAGAGGGTGGAAAACTGCATCTTGTGCGAAATCCCCCCAACCTGCACATGTGCATAGCTATTTCAGAAGGTTCCAAACAATGTGTGCTGTGCGGCAAACCAAACTGAGCTCAGGGGGAGCTGGTCTGTGGGTTATGTTAGCCAGAAAGTGAGCAGTTTGAACTCACCAGCCACCACTCCAAGGGAGAAAGAGGAGGCTTTCTGCTCCCATGGACTTACAGCCTTCGAAGAGGCAGGGAGCATTTCCATGCGTCCTATGATTAGGATCTCAGAGGGTGAGGGTGGAGTTGGTTGAGACCTGTCTTCAGGGCATTTCCCAGAAGGGCTTCCTGCAGTGGCTCTGCCTTCAGGAATGTCTGATGACCTTGAGGGCAGCAAAGTCATAAACACACTCGGGTAGTGGTTCTCAACCTTCCTAATACAGGTCCTCTTGTTGTGGTGATGCCCCCCTCCCCCAACCATTAAATGATTTTCTTGCTACTTCATCACTGTAATTTTGCTACAGTTATGAATTGGGTGAGCCCTGTGAAAGGGTCATATGACTCCCAAAGGGGTCGCAACCCACAGGTTGAGAACCACTGCACTAAGGGTTCCCCTCCCAGACAGCCCTACCAGTGTCTGGTGTGCATAGTTCTGTGAGGTGAGAGAAATGGACTTAGTGTCTGCTTCTGGTGACAGTTGATGTGGGTGGGCTTTCTCCCTATGTCAAATCCCTCTCAAGCCATTTGTCACCACAACAGAGGGAGCCATGCACAAAAAAGCAAGAAGAGGATGCAGCACAGCAAAACAGCAAGCAGAACAAAGATTGAATAAGCACAATTCACTTCAATCATGAATCGGGTGCCCTTGAGATGTGAGGAAGACCCCAGTCTAGTGACATTAGATCAGGTTTAGGGATTGAGTGAAGCGACCCCTCTTGGCTCCCCTCAGCCCCTATTTTGCTTACCCACTGACCCTGACCCTTGCATCGTGATTGGTCCTTATTCCAGCATGATGGTTGGTTTCATAACCACGGCATATGGGAATGTGTTAGTCGATAGGTTATACAGGCACAGCCTCTGGAATGGGTAAGTGAGGAGGCGATTTGGGCTCGCTCATGCAGACCTCTAGTTGTCCTTGACATGCCTGGTAGAATGGATCATGTGAAGTGATTTGAGATCGGCGTTGAGATCTTATAGGTCATGCAGACTTCTAGCTGTTCCTGGCAGTACCCTATTTTAAGGAAACAGAATGTTTGACGTTTAAGTCGTATTTGAGCTTAAATTTTGAGCAATAGGCTGTCACTCACAGTGAGAGTCTATGTGGAGACCCTACATCCATTTTGAGGGGCCACAGATTCAGCCACCATTGAGTTCTTTCTTACTGCTGACTGGCAGTGGAAAGCTTGTCCCTCAGGCAGTGTGCTTGCATCCACTCCCCGGGCCACACTCAACGATATACGGTAGTGTGCATATCCCAATGAAGGTCCCGCTCATGCTCTCACAGGCCCTCCTGAAACTCCATGAATTGATCTGTCTTCAGTCACAATTTTGTGACAAAGTTGTTTGTTTTCTATGTCTTATTTAAGTTTTCAGGAGCCCAGGTGGTAATGCTGGATAGTGTTGGACTATTAAGAGCAAGGTCGCTGGTTCAAAGCCAAGTCATTCCACAGGAGAAAGATGAGGTTATTGCTTCCTGTAAAGGTAGCAACTTCAGGATCCCTACACAGAGTCACTATGAGTCAGAGTCAGCAGGACAGAATGGGTGTCATTTTATTTAAGTCACTGTGGCTGTGGGTCCTTCCGACACCATTGTGGCCTCATGCGGATGCTCTCCTTCATCCAGAACAGCAGTTTGTGCCTTTTTCTTGTGTAAAACTTAGCAAAGGAGTTCCTAATAAAATATAGTTGGATTGGGAGTCTTTTCCCCCTCAAAACAAAGTAAATACAAAAATAGAAACGAGACTATGGTGCTAATAACCAGTTGGAGAGTTGAGAGAGCTGAACTCTCAATCCTGATAGAAACCCATTGTGACTGAGCACCTGCTCAAGGTCATCCACAGCCTATGAGGTTGAGCCTATGTGTTGGGGAGTAATTGTGTACATAAAGTTAACCATTTCTCTTTCTAAAGATTCTGTCTAAAGCTTACTTTAAATAATAAGTTTTCCCCTGGGCTAGGTAAAGTTCAGGGAGTTTAACCCCCTAGTATCCACCCCCTCTCAGCATTCATCATGTTAGGCCAGAGGAGGCAAATCACACCCACTACCCAGGGAGCACTGCTTCCAAAAGCACATTGCCTGTGCCGGGGCAGAGGGGAGGTACCCGGACCAGAAATGCTGACAGAGTGGAACCAGAGAGCTCAGCCCCCAGCTTCCCGAGGGAGCAGCTGTGATGGTTCACTTCTGGATGAATATGTTTAAGCAAAGGCCAAGGGCATGACTTGGGCAGCATGAAAAGCAGATGTGCAGAGGTTGTTCACTGCATTCCAGAAGTTCACACACTCTCCGGAGGCTCCTTGGCTCAATGGCAGGAAGTCATTGGTGGCTTCCACCTTCAATCCCAAAAGGTCACTGCCGTCCAGTGGATTCCAACCACAGTGACCCTGTATGGAGTTTTCAAGACTGTAAATGTTCATGGGAGCCAGCAGTCTCATTGTCCCCCTTGGGACAGGGAGCTAACAGCCCGTTTTGCCACCAGGGCTCCTTCCTCTCTAATTCTGGATCCAGTCCCTCTGAATATCCTGCCCTGCCCTTGTCTAGGCTTCTAAAATGCGTTCCACGCTGCTTATGTTAGTCTGGGTGCATTCGAGAAACAAATCCACAGAAACACGTATGTATAAGAGAGTTGTATGTAAAGGGTGAGTGCACATCAAGAAAACATGCTCACATGTGCTTATGCACCCGCTTTGTCTTCAGCGATCATGTTGGTGTAGGCTGGTGTGCTTTTTCCATGTGGACTTTGTTGTTTCTTATCTACATGGCCCCCTGTTTATCTTCCAGCCTTTAAGACCCCAGATGCTATATGCTTTGATAGCCGGGCACCATGGTGCTTAACTACTACACCACCAGGGTTCATTAGCATGTGACTTATCTCCTGTCATTCACACTAGATGCTCAAAATAGCAGGAGACCAGGTTTCTCCTTTGTGGCCACACCAGGTACTGACAGAACCAAGAACAGAGACACAGTTATATATCTTGACTATCATTTGCATATTATATGCCAGGAATCCCTAGGAAGTGTCTTGGAATTGTTCTACTCTGGTTCAAATTTCACACACCCTCCCAGTTTCCATACTGACTCTGCCAAACCCCTAGTAACTGATTTGCACCTCCTATCAACTTGGAGAAAACACCCTAGGCATGATATAGAAGTGGACATGCTTGGTACCCAGAAAACCTGTTCAGTGTTTTGAGGGCGGCTCAGCAAACAAAATGGGCACAGTGATTAAGCATTCAGCTGCTAACACAACACTCAACTCTGTAGTGGTTCTGCAAGAGAAGGATATGGTAGTTGACCCCCCCAAAAGAGTTACAAACTTGGAAACCCTACAGGTATTTGTATAGGGTCGCTATGTGTTCCAATTGAGATGATTGTCATAGGTTGGGTTTGGTTCAACCTGTCTTACTGAGGAGACTCCTTCTTTACACGCAATCAGTTACTTTAGAGGAAAAAGACATGCCTGTCCCAGAACAATCCAAGGACTGGTAAAGGCAACACCCACAAAGACACTCCCTCTGCCTACCTAACTCTAAAATGCTGCCCATAAAACACTCTGCCTGGTAATATCTGGGCAGCACACTGGGAAGGTGCAGCAAATGTGTGTTGAATGTATGAGGCCATTTCATAGTTTGGTTGCACGATCAGGGTGTCTGTCATAAAGCCCATCTCTTTGACTCCACCTCTCAGCAGAGATGAACACAAGCTTCCCGTTTTTTGCTCGGCAATGTCCTTGTCAAATAAAAGTTCCTTGTAGATCAGTAACTTGCCACAGAGCAAAAGATATGGGAAGAGGCTCATCTTTCTCCTGGCTATGAAATAGAATGGCAAGCCCCTCCCTTCAACACACACACACACGCACGCACACACACACACGCGCACACACACACCCCTGCCTTACAACTACATTCGGTTGATTAGCAAACAAAGCTCTACAACCCAACTATGTGTTTTTCTTCTCCAGAGGAATGACGGACTTATATACCCTGCATTGTCTTTTTTTTAATGGAATTGCCCCAGTTCTCCTCACCTTTCCTTAGATAGTGCAGTGAACTATTAGATGACTGCAGGTATTGAAAACTAGTATTGATTTCCAGTTTGTGTCACCTTTGGCTTTTAGCACCCTCCACTTCTCTAGTAAGCTTTCCATTGCTTTGGGGAAATTTTCTCTCTCTGAATTTATTATGTGAGGGTGGTAGTGTAATAATCAATGTGCCTATGGAGGACTATCCTTCATGACCTAAACTCATTAAGGGGCAGTGCCTGATGGAGCATCAGGTTGGAGGAAGGCCTATTAACAACCTGCATTATACAGATGACACAATTTTGCTGAAAATGAGAAGGACTTGATTCACGTGCTGATGAAGATGAAGGATTAAAGCCTTCAGTTTGGATTATGACTCAATGTAAAGAAAGCCCAGACCCTCACAACTGGACCTATTGATAACATCATGATAAATGGAGGAAAGATCGAAATTGTCAAGGATTTTGTCTTGCTTGAATCCACAATCAATTCTCATGGAAGCAGCAGAGAAGAGAACAAATGACACATTTCACTAGTCAAATCTGCTACACGAGACCTCTTTAAAGTGTTGAAAAGCAAGAGATTACTTTGAGGACTGGGGCGGGTTGACCCAGGCCATGGTATTTTCAACTGTCTCATATTCATGTGAAAGTTGAAACCTGAATAAGGAAGACCAAAGAAGAATAGATATATTTGATTAGTAGTGATGTAAAAGAGTAATGAATGTACCATGGACTGCCAAAAGAACAAACCCATCTAACTTGGATGAAGTACAGCCAGAATGTTCCTCAGGGCAAGGATAATGAGACTTCGCCTTAACTTTGACATGTTGTCCGGAGAGATCAGTCCCTGGAGCAGGACATCGTGTTCTGGAAAGTAGAGGGGCAATGAAAAAGAGGAAGGCCCTCAACAAATGGGATTGACACAGTGGCTGCAACAATGGGCTCAAACTTAAGAACAACGGTGAGAATGGTACAGGACCGGGCAGTGTATGACTTTGTTGTATGCATGGTCACAATGAATCCAAACCCTCCCTATGACACTGAACAACAACAACAACAACCTGACTGAATCCTCTAGGAGGACTCTTGAATGTGAGAAAAATGGAACGAAGCCAGAGGAAGGATTGGAGGATGTCTTAAGTTCCTGTCTTAATCTCCTTAACCAAAAATTATCCAACAAGTCAGTAGCCTTAAAACACTTTTCCCCCTGCTTTGGAGCTTACAGGTTCAAATTTGGGGTGCGACTCTAGGTCAGGGTCCTTCTTTGTGGATACCAGAAAGTTCCTTGGCATTCCTCGCTATCTTTCTCCCCGTACTGTGTGTTACTGGGTCTATCCTGGCCTTTAACTCAGAAGTGTTTAGGTTTAGGCTCAAGCCTATTCTCATATGGCCTCATTTTTTTTAACATTTTATTAGGACTCATACAACTCTTATCACAATCCATACATATACATATATCAATTGTATAAAGCACATCTGTACATTCTTTGCCCTAATCATTTTCTTTTTTTTACATTTTATTAGGGGCTCATACAACTCTTATCACAATCCATACATATACATACATCAATTATATAAAGCACATCCGCACATTCCCTGCCCCAATCATTCTCAAAGCATTTGCTCTCCACTTATGCACTTTGCATCAGGTCCTCTTTTTTTTTTCCTCTCTCTCCCCGCTCCCCCCTCCCTCATGTACCCTTGGTAATTTATACATTGTTATTTTGTCATATCTTGCTCTATCCCGAGTCTCCCTTCCCCCCCTTCTCTGCTGTCCATCTCCCAGGGAGGAGGTCACATGTGGATCCTCGTAATCAGTTCCCCCTTTCCAACCCACTCACCCTCCACTCTCCCAGCATCGCCCCTCACACCTTTGGTCCTGAAGGTATCATCCACCCTGGATTCCCTGTGCCTCCAGCCCCCATATGCACCAGTGTACAACCTCTGCCCTATCCAGCCCTGCAAGGTAGAATTTGGATCATGGTAGTTGGGGGGAGGAAGCATACAGGATCTGGGGGAAAGCTGTGTTCTTCATCGGTACTACCTCGCACCCTGACTGACCCATCTCCTCTTCTAAACCCCTCTATGAAGGGATCTCCAGTGGCCATACGGCTTCATTTATATTACAAAAGAACTCTCTTCTTTTCAAACAGGATCATGTCCACCAAGGTTCAAATTTCTCACATATTTTGAGGGGGCTACAGATCAATCCATAATGGTTCTTTTGGGTAGCTGTAACAAATGGCTACCAATCGAGTGACTTAAACAGCAGGCATTTGTTCTCTCACTTTTCTGAAGGACAATGGGTTAAAATTAAGGTGTGGGCAAGATTCATTCCTTCTGAGAACTCTGAAGGAGAATCAAAGTAGCCTCTCTCTGCTTCCGGTCACTGCTGCTAATCCTTGATATTTCTTGGCTTATAGATGCACTGATCCAATCTCTGCCAGTGTCTTCACACGGGGTCTCTGTGTGCCCACTCCTCTTCTTATAAGAACACACCAATCAGTGCATGTAGTATCCATCTGAAATCTAAACCCAGAAAGATGGAGCTCTTGAAATACTTATCTAAGCACATCTGCCAAGACCTCCTCTCCAAGTAAGGCCATAGCCTCAGGTCCCATGTGAACATGAATGGGTGTGTGTGAATGTGATTTAATGTACTACAGAGGGCACGCTTTGGCCTCAGGAGGAGTGTTTCGCCATTACCTGCTTCACAGCCCTGAGATTGCCCAGTCATTTGCCACATTTTCTTGTCTTCCCAACATTTATCCACCATTAGGCCTTTTCCCCTAAGTTAGTCAAGCATCAGTTTCTGTCACTTGTGATCATGACCCTCCCTCCCGCCCAGGTCACAAATTTAAAGTGACACAGGCAGTTTCTTTAATGGGCACTATGTTATCCTGACTAGCAAGCATTGCTAAGGAGGGAGGATGAATCAGGGAGAACCCGCTTGCTTCATCTAGCTTCGGGGCAGTCCACAGAGGATTGATCCCTGAGCCACTAACGAATTTTGCAACTGTCACAGAACAATGCAAATAAGTAAGATCCACATCTACTGAACACCATCATGAGGTCAAACTGTGTGTAAATAAATGCCTGTTTCAAAGAGTGAGTAAATCCTAAGGTAAGGAGTGACAGGGCTTTGTTGCCAGTATGTTAACCAACTGCACCACCCAGGGACTCCTCCATGTGACTAAAGAATTTCTTAAGGACTTCCCCCACAGACCCAAACCAAATCCACTGCCATGGGGTTGACCTCATATATGGCACAATAGACTGGCTCTGCTGATTTTCAGAACTGCACATCTTTACGGGAGCAGAAAACCCTCATCTTTCTCCCAAGGAGTAGCTGGTGGGTTTGAACCATTAACTTTGCCATTAGCAGCAGCCCAACTATTAACCCAATATACCACCAAGAGTGGTTCAATTTGGAAAAATAGTATGTGATCACCTATCTATGAAGGGAAACCCCTCTCATAGAGTGCACTTACACAAATGAGAAAGAAATGAGTCCCCAAATGCCCGTCTTAATCAACAATCTGGGGAAGGGTGTTCTGGGAAGCAGCTTTCAAATGTGCCTGGAGATTATAAAATTAATCAACCTAATCCCTGTTTTAAAGAGCCCTGGTGGTACAATGGCTAAGGACTGGGTGGCTAAACAAAAGGCTGGTAGTTTGAACCTACCCATGGGCTCTAAAGGGGAAAAGACTTGACGAGCTGGTCCCATAACGATCTCAGCCTAGGACACCTTTGGGGGCAGTTCTACTCTGTCCTGTAGGGTCACTATGAGCTGACATCAACTTAAAGACACACAGCACGTTTGACTCTACGTCATTTGTTGATAGAGTTTGTGCAGAGCATTCTGAGTAGAAAACAGACTCAGGGGCATCTGACATCAACCAGCAACAGTCTCTTTCCTTGAGAAAGACTGTGGAAAGGGATGAAGAGGGAGCTTCCAAAAGCGTGTGGAAAAATGATACGAAAAAATAATGGAATTTTGCCATGAGCTTTTTGAAGCTCTCTTCATGAGAGCTAGTCCTCCATGGAGGTTTCTAGAAAAGTGAAACATGAAGGAAGAGCCTGGTAAGTCCCACTGAACAATTCCAGGGGAGATTGGGTCTTGACTCAGAGTACTTGAGCATTCTGGCTTATTCCTCAAAGTAGCAAATCAGACTAGACCAGGTTCTGAGACTCAGGGAAGGCAAATAAGACACGCCAGGCCCATGATTCAGACTTATGGGGAAAGTCACACTGGAGAGGGAAGGCCTCTTTACCTTGTGTGCCTGACAAGTGTCTCATTTGCATCATCTAAAACCCAGCCCTGGAAAAAAGGCTAACAGTACCAGCTTCAAACTTGTATTTGAATCTTGTCTCTGTCACTTATTAACTTAGCCACCTTAAATCCCTTCCTCTAGTTTTCCATCTGTAAATGAGGCACAGTTCCAATCATAGGGCCTTCAGTAAATGGCTATTATTAGCTAGGCATGCACTCCTGTGATCTAGGCGAGAGTTCTCAGCCAGGTTTTTGTGGGAGCTTGTTCTTCAGGGTATTGTCATAGATGAGTGTGTCACCCAGATTCCTCTCAGGGCCAAGAGACTGATTTCCCCAGCTGCCGAGAGAGCCACTGATAGAAAAGGTCCCAGCTGTCTGGCCCCTATCAGGATTGCCTCAGCTGATGAGAGCTCATCCAAGGTCTGCTCCTTCCCCAAACTAACCTTCATCCAACGACTTGTCAATGTAGGGGTATAAATGGCATAGTGGAGGCATTTGACCCCCCTGTAACTTCACAAAAGGCAATGGAGGAAAATCAAGATAAACAACCCAAGGCTGATTCCTATGAGACAGAGATCAAAATGCCTCCGCCCTCCTTTCTTTTCACAGTTTCTGACACCAACCATCCCTACCATGACACTCTCTTCTTCTCTGCTGGGTTTGATAATCCTTAAGTGGCAATGGCCACACAGAACTCGCAAACAATACTTATGTTTCTGGGGTTAATTGGGGACCTAGCAGGTGACAATTCAGGATCAGAAATGACTGGGGATATAGTTCTTCCAGTCAGGACAGTCTCTTCCAAGTGGTGCCCAGAGGCAGAACTTTTTCTGGTCCTTGGCCTCTGCCCTGCAGCTCCTTGACCTCTGCTCTGCTTGGGACCGTGTGCAAAGTTCTTTCAGCTCTGCTGATAAGTGCGTTGAGGCAGCCCGCTTTGTCTGGAAGCCTTGGCCCAAAGACACTCAGCTTTCTCATTCTGTGTGCTGGCGAGCTCCCTGTTCTGGGGTCTTGGTGCTGCTGCCTCTGCTTCCATGAGCTATTTATCTGCCACTGTTTTTCATTGTCTCCTGATGCATCCAGTGTCAGGGATCTCTGTCTCCTGGACAGAGGTGGTGCTCAGAGTAATAATCCTGGGTCCAAAGAGCACACTCCACTGCTGGCTCGTCTTTCTCGGTGCTCTTGAAACTCCACTTTCTGTTTCTGAGTTAACTCACCCAGGATGACCATACCGACCAATCCCCACATTAGCGGTCTACAGGTCTTATTTGAATGGTCTCACCTCTTCGAGGATGCCATGCACTTTACTGATATTATTAGCATGCTATCTACTTCCCTCGGTGGCATAGTTCCACCCTGTCATTGGTAGGAGTTACAAAGACTATAGCTAGAGGAGAACTAGTAAGCAATTCGCTGCAACGTATTAGGCTACAAAGTCCCAGGCTACTGGTCACCACTTGGCCAGGTCCCAGTTACAGAGCTCCCTGTGATGGCTCCTTTTGCATAGCAATGTGGCGAGGCTATGGTGCCCAGTTTTTTTTGTCAAACAAGCATTCATCTATTTGCTCTTGTTTTTTAAACATTTTATTAGGGGCTCATACAACTCTTATCACAATCCATACATATACATACATCAATTTTATAAAGCACATCTGTACATTCTTTGCCCTAATCATTCTCAAAGCATTTGCTCTCCACTTAAGCCCTCCGCATCAGGTCCTCTTTTTTTGTCCCCTCCCTCCCCGCTCCCCCTCCCTCATGAGCTCTTGATAATCCACAGATTGTTATTTTGTCATCTCTTGCCCTTTCCGGAGTCTCCCTTCCCCCTTTCTCTGCCGTCCATCTCCCAGGGAGGAGGTCACATGTGGATCCTTGTAATCAGTTACCCCTTTCCAACCCACTCACCCTCCACTCTCCCAGTATCACCCCTCACACCCCTGGTCCTGAAGGTATCATCCACCCTGGATTCCCTGTGCCTCCAGCTCCCATATTCACCAGTGTACAGCCTCTGCCCTATCCAGTCCTGCAAGGTAGAATTTGGATCCTGGTAGTTGCGGAGAGGAAGCATCCAGGATCTAGGGGAAAGCTGTGTTCTTCATTGGTACTACATCGCACCCTGACTGACCCATCTCCTCTCCTAAAGCCCTCTATGAGGGGATCTCTAGTGGTCGACATTTAGGCCTCTGGTCTCCACTCTGCACTTCCCCCTTCATTTCTATGGTATATATATCCATATACACACAGATATATATATATTCTATTTTTTTGCATGATGCCTTATACCTGGTCCCTTTGGCACCTCATGATCGCACCGGCTGGTGTGCTTCTTCCAGGTGGGCTTTATTGCTTCTGAGCTAGATGGCCGCTTGTTCACCTCATCTATTTGCTCTTATGAAGGAGTGGGTCTCAAGCAAAATAGAATACCTTCCATAATGTGGGAAGGGGTAAACCTATCAGCCAAAGGCCTTCAGCACACCCTAGGGTGTGTTCTGACCATTCTTATTCTTGTCTTTTCCCATCACCTAACCTATGGATTTTAGGATGAACATCTACAGAGCTCTTTAGGCTGTTGCCTGACCTATGAATTTGGAACTTGCCATTCCCCTATGTGAGCCAATTGCTAGAAATAAGCCTCACTCTCTGGGGCTCTGGTGTCGTAGTGGGTGGCCCTTTGGGCATCCAACAGCAAGGACATCAGTTTGAAAACACCAAGGGCTCCTTGAGGGAAAGATGAAGCTTCATAATCTCCTGAAGAGTTACAGTCTCCAACGCCCAAAAGGTCAGTTCTATACTGTTTTACACAGTCACTTTGAGTCCACCTTGATGGCAATGAGTGGCCGGTGCAGTGGTTAACCATAGGAGCCCTGGTGGATATATCGATATCTCCAGTTACAGCTATATAACTGGTTTGGTTTCTCTAGGGAACACTGACTATGACACTCTCCATAGGCAGGGCTGAGACCTCTGTTGAGATTTCCCTCTTGTGCCCTTCCTTGATTCCCCCCACAGGTGCTTATTCCCTGAGCATTCCTCAATAAATGTCAGGAATCCAGAGCTAATTCCATCACAGGGTCTCCTTCTTCCAGCAAGTCTGAATGGCTTCCGGGGAGTATGAACTGCAGTCTCCATCCAACTTCCTCCTTCTATTTCTATGATCTGGATCTTATTTGGGGCTCATTTGGTTGTAAACAGGCAAAGAGACCAATACTTGGAAGAGAGAATCCTAGGAAAATGGAAAGGTGGGGAGAACAAGAGGACAGCTGGCTCTGTCGACGGTTCCTGACCACCACTGGCATGTTCCTGTGTTCTTTGTGTCTGTCTCTCAGGGCACATGCTGTAATCTCGCAACATAGACCGCCTCCTCCACATGGCGGGACATGTGCTTCTGAATTATGCTTCTTAGATGCCAGGCCACTTGCAAAAGCGGGACTATCTTTTTTTGTTTTTTGGTTGGAAATGCTCCAGAAAAAGCGTCTAGTTGACCCATCTTATGTAAGTGTCTCCACTGGGCCAATGAAAACAGCCTTGTGACCATATTGAAATGTGGTGTCTTCCCCAGGGAACTGATGTTTCAGCCAGTGAGGTAGTTCACAGGGACAGATAAGAAAGGGGGTTGGGACAGATTAAAATAATAATAATGTCTATTTGCAAAGAATAGGGCCTTATTATTTTTCGGATGCCCCCATCTGAACACCCTACCACTGAATATAGGCAGGAGGTAAGGCCCACCTGTCACTCAAGCAGCTAAAAATGTACAGCACTTGCTGTAGCAGCTGCTAATGTGCCCATGTATTAGCACTTGGCACCCACCACTCCCATAAATGCCAATGGTCTCACAGGAAGCACATGTAACTCCCCACACAGGGAACAGTCATTGAGCAGACAGGGGAGTTGACATCCTCCAGAACTTAATGCCACTTTAACCAATGACACATGGGGATAGGTGGAGCCACACTCCAGTTCCCTCAGCCTTTGGGTGGGACAACTACAAGAGGATTTATACTGTCTCTGGGAACCTACTCAATGACATTTCTTTATCGGCCCCTTCCCTTTGCTCTATCAGTATTACCCTTCTCTACTGGCCCTTCCTGGAGGCACCTCCCAAGGAAACAATAGTCTAGCTGCCATTCCAATTCTAGTGGATTCCAATTCTTGGTGACCGCATTCATGTGAGTCAATCAGAACTGTGCTTTCTGCAGATTCTTTCTCTCCCCTTTTTAAGAGTAGTTTTAAGGACACTGTGAAAGCTTCCCACCATCCAGTTCCAGAACATTTTCATCGACCCTGCAGTCATTAAGCAGTCATTCCCCATTGCCCCTCCCGCCCCACCCTGGGAAACCACCAATCTACTCTATGGCTCTACGGGATTTACCTGTCCAGCATTTTTGCTCTAAATGGACTCACAATACATGGCATTTGGTGTTTGGCGTCTTTCACTTCATGTCTTGCGTTCACCTGTGTTACAGAGTCTGTCCGAATCAAAGGCCTTAGTTTTCTTGTGGCAGACTATATGTATATCCCACTCTGTGTAGATCATATTTTCTCTATTCTTCTACTGATGGGTATTGTTGGCTTATTGTTTACCTTTTGCCCATAGTGATTAGTGCAGCATCCATCTGGGTACTCGTCTTTCATTCTTTTAGATATGCACTTGGGAATGGACTCCCTGGATCAGCTGGCAAGGGTTCATGACCAAGTGGGTTATGTTGGGCTGCTAACCGTAAGGCCAGCATTTTGGACCCTTTAGCTACTGCGATATAGAAATGCTCTCATAATGATCCACAGCCCCCCAGACCCACCAGCCGCAGTTCTACTCTGTCCTTTCGGGTTGCTGTGAGTCAGAATCGACTCGATGGCAGTGGTAGTGATGAAGCCAGCGACTTGAGAGTGGAACCAGGGACCGTGGAGAATTCTGGCAGTAGCCATGGTGTCCTCACTACCCAGATGCCAGCAGCCACCAGTGAACAAAGGAGGCACAAGCAAAGTTCTCGCTGACTTCATGCTGGCGACCCGGCTGCCCCTGCTTCCTCAAATGCCATTTCCTCAGCTTTACTGGCAAGGGGGTGTACTCCCTATTATCATGTCACCAACTCTTTCAATGGTCCACCTAGCCAGGTGTGATTCCAGACACTCACTGTGCAGCCACCATCAGCGAAGGTGGCTGCCCACCTCATTTGTACACATGCAAAGAATGTGATCATTCTTGGCACTGGTGTCCTTAGTCATCCTGGTTGGTATATTTACATCCTTGGGGAGCTGGGTCAGTGAGCAAGCGCTTCTCAAGGTGCCCATATGATCTGTTTACTGAGAGTGCCAGCCCAAGGATCTGACTTGCCACCCACAGTGAACGCACCTCTGAGGCAAAGGGGAAGGCTTCTTTCTAACTGGGAGACCAGCAGGTCTTCTGCAGACATCACTCCCCTGCAGCACTCTGATCCGAGGCCTTTCATATTCCAAAGAGCAGCATTAAGATTCCCATCTGTCACCCCGTCAGACTCACATGTGCGAATTCTCTTTTCAGAGCAAGACAGCCAATGCAGTGAGCTGGGTAAAGGGGCAGTCTCACTCTGAGGAGACTCAGCCAGGAGTGTAGGGACAGGGAGTGAAATGTGCAGCTTCCAGCTGCCACCCAAGCCTCCTTAGTGCAGTGGCATGAGAGCAAAGAGATAGTCCTTTGACCTCCTTCCTGGCCTTGGTGGAATTAACACTGCTCACTGCTAGTCTCTTGTCAATATATGGAAAAGATAGCTCAGAAAAGAATAGAGTTAAATAAGAGCAGGACAGAGTAAGGTGGCTTCATGGTGTTGCATTTGTGTGTCTCAGAGCCCATCCTGGCTCACAGTGACCCTCTGTGACAGAGAAGAACTGTTCCACAGATTTTTCTAGGCAGAATTTTAAGGAAATGTACCTAGCAGCACAGTGGTTGCATGTGCGGCTGTAACAGAGAGACTGGCAGTTTGAACTCACTGATCCCCATCGAGAGAGTGAAGACGTGTCTGCCTGCTCCCATGAAGACTCCTATCCTGTTGTTGTCTGTCCATTTGTGGTGCTGTGGTGAGTTGTGTGTTACTGTGATGCTGGAAGCCACGTGACTGGTATTTCAAATGCCAGCAGGGTTACCTCAAGTGAAGAGGTGTCAGGGAAACTTCCAGGCTATGAACAGAATACAAAGAAGGTTTCCACTGCCCACTTCAGAGGAAGTAGCCGCTGAAAACCCTTACACTATAGCACAGTGTGCCTTTCCTTCCCGTCACAGGGAGTCAGAATCGCCTCAATGGCACATAACAACCAACAACACCTTTGAGGAGGGAAATCTCCTTCAGTAGGGCTGGGTGAGTTTAAACTGGGTGGCTTCTTGGTTAGCACTTGAGCTCTGAATCATCTCACCACCAGGGCTACCATCTTCATGATGCAGGCAAATAAAACCATCTTGGTCCTGCTCGGTATTGCCAGCGTCAGCATGCTCTTTCTCCCATAAGCACATGTCTGGTGGTTGGACCACAGCAAACCCGGTTGACACTATTTCCTCATCACCCCGTGTGTGTCAGAGTAGAAGTGAACCATGAAGTTTTCTTTGATTAAAAACATTTTTATTGTGATTTGGGTGAAGGTTTAAGAGCAGCTCAGCTGTCCATTGAGCAACGCATACACATTTTGTTTCATGTCATTGATAGCAATTCCCACAATGTACCATCACTTCCCCCACATCTTCTTGTTTCTTGTCTCCAAGCTTCCTTCATTCTCAACTTTTTTGAACTTCGTTCTTGGGGGAATGCTGTCTTTTGATCTCATGTGATCTATTATTCTACGGTATTTGTATGTCTCTAATGTCATTGTTCCCATTATAGACCTGTCTATTGTTTGGTTGAACATCGAGCCATGATGAGTTCAGTTCTAGACCTGCAGGGTAACTAAGCACCATAGTCTTGCAATTTCACCAGCCTTTATCCAAACAGTAAGCTTGGTGTTTTATCATGTGTGGGAAGCCGTAGCTCTCGCGAGATGTGGGAAGCCACAGCTCTCGTGATGTGGGTAGCCGCAGCTCTCGCTGCCATTACTAGATGGCGCCGGGCAGTCAGGGCGGTGGTCCAACTAAGTGATAAACAACCACTTAGCGCATGCGCGATGCTGAGATGACGTAGTCATAACTCCACCCTGGAGTATGCAAACGAAGGTTCTGGCGAACTCACCAATCAATGCATGAGGTTTTGGCAAATGCACCAATCAGGGCACAGCACGTCCCAATAGAGCATATATAAGCAGCAGTAGTTTGGGGTTTCGGGGTCTTTTACCGCATTATGAAAAATTAAATGCTTGTGGAAGAATCCTGTTGTGGTGCGTCTTTTCTTGCTGGCGAGACCTGGCACGCGACAATCATGATTTTGAGTTTTGCCCCACATTTCCCTTCTACTCTAATCAAGCCCTTCTAATGTGATCTCTTTCATAGCAGTCGATAGTGAGAGCTAGGCACCATCTAGTTCTTCTGGTCTCCAGTGGTGGAGGGTGATCGTTGCTTGAGTCACTAGTCATTGATTCATTGTGCCCAATCAGTTCTCCTCTTCTGCTGTCCTCTGGATGGGGAGAGACCAACTGTTGCCCCTTTCCTGATTGCTCAGGAACTTTGAAAATCCCAGAGACGATGGTCCTGATCCCCCAGCCTCACAACTCATTCCCTCACAGTTTTTGCATCTGTCTCAGAGATTTTTTCCACCCCCACCCCGTTTTATGACATTGCTCCCTGTATGCTCCACCATATACCTGGATCTATTTAACAACCAAGGTCAATACATTCTATAAACTTTTCAATGGCCGAGGATTCTGAAGAAGATTGCCAGGCTTCTCTTTCACAGCTCCTCTAAGTGGGTTGGGCATGACAACTTTTCCCTTAATAGCAGAGCTCATTAACTGTTTACACCCCTAGATACTTCTTACTATTAGAAAACTCACTGCCATCGAATCCATGCTGACTCACAGCCAACTTATAGAGCAGCGTAGAACTGCCCCTGTGAGTGTCTGAGACTCGAACTCTTTATGGGAGCAGAATGCCTTATCTTTCTCCCACAAAGCAGCTGGTAGTTTCAAACTGCTGATATAGAAATTAGCTGCCCAACTTGTAGCCACTAGGCCACAAAGGCTCTTTTTCTTCTTAGCAAAGAGAGGGAAAATAAGCAAACGGAACATTCCCCTGGTGCTTCCCGTGGATGCTGCGATGGGAGCTGGATCCTGAAGGCCCGGATTGACTAAAGCTCCATTTACACAGGAACACATGCCTCCCTTGTTAGTATTTGCATTGGGCAAGCCATTTCCTGCGCTGACATTTTGCATCTAGTTAAATGCCAGCAACTCCAGAGAGACATAGCTTTTACCTGTGGCTCTGCCCTTCTGGACAAGCCTTTGGTGCTCGATGGGGCTACTTTCAGTCTATGATCTTACATGTCCTTTTGGATCCCTTCGTCTCTTGTTTTTGTTTTGATTAACACAAACTGGATGAACAGCTTCAGGCTTAAAATAATCGCTGCTGAATATTTCATTGGGAAATGTTGTTAAGAAGGCAGTTGGCATCCATGATCTATGTGTATGCATAGTGATTTCTTTTCAGATGGTAAAGTGACTTTGAATAATTATTGTTATTATTAGTGAATTAAAGACAAATGTGCCTCAAAATGTGAACATTAGGTGTGTGTGTGTGTGTGTGTGTGTGTGTGTGCATGTTTCAAAGAGCACATGGCTTGGTGATAGAGAGGGCGAAGCACTGGTGAGGAGCACATGACAGTGTTCAGAGAGATGACAAAGGGTAGTGATGAAACAAAACAGATTCCAACCTCACATCCTCTGCTCCCTGCCTCAGAGGGAGGTCGCAACAAGGAGCAGAAAAGCCAAGGGCATTTCCTGCCCTCTCACAGCTGGCAAGCGCCACAGAAGGCACGGGGTTTTAATGCCGAGGCTTTGCTGCGGTGAGGCAGGGAGGGGGGCTTGCCATAGTTTCCACACGTTGACATCACAAACATACCGCAAGTGGGTGCCTTTAACACACCAAAGTCAATGTTCTCACAGCACCGGAGGCTGACAGCATCATGCCAGTGCACCAGCTTGATGGGCACGCTCTCTTTGTCCATCCCTGGGGGCTGAGGGCTGGTGGGCGGTATTCTTGTTTTGGCTTCAATAACCTCCATGGTTGGTGGTCCTTGGAGCTCTCTGCATGGCAGCTGCCTTCTTCCTTTGGAGTTGGTTTGCTTCAGTGTTGAATTGAATCCTTTTGTATCAGCCAAGTCATTGGTGTAAGGTACAGCCTCTTTAAGTCACAAAGAAAATCTCTGCCCAGGTGGGATTACATCCACAGTAAAAAATCCCACTCCTGTAGAGCTCACTCCAGCTCATCATGGCCCTCTCCAGGGGGGTTCCATGGCTGGGCATCTTTATGGAAGCACACAGCCACAGTTTTTCTCCAGAGAAACAGCTAGTGGGTTCTGAACTACTGACCTTGTTGTGAATAGCCCCCTTCTTAACGTGTGCGCCAGAAGCCCTGCTCTGCGGTTTGATGAGCAGCCCTTCTGGCCATTGCTAAGGGCTACATGGCAAAGCCATTTGGTACAAGCAACGTTGTCATCAGCAAAGAATGAGTTTAGCTGGCCTCAGTAGGATACTCAGCCGGGAAGTGATAAACTGCTTGGCTTGGGTTTTATGCAGGAGAACCATGGGAGTTGAGATGTGCAGTCTCTTGATTTGAACCCAGACACTCTATCTCCCAGCCTGAACTCTCACCATCATACTCAACTTTTGGGGGTCAAATGTTTGACTCACCTGAGAGATGTGCAGGTGAAAGCGTGCCCCAGGAACATCTCCCTCTCATCCCTGTCATCTCAGAGAGTTCTCCAAATAAGGATTGGTGGTTCATGTGAAGGGACATATTGTAGCATTTCCCTTGCACTCCTCAAAGGCAAGAAAATGACCCACAGCACCTCGAGTTGCCAGCAGTGTCAAAGGGGATGTGCTCCTTGAGACTCAAGCTGAGTCCCCAGGAGACAAGCTCTCAACTGTGGAATTAGCGCTTTTGAAAAGGGGCAAATCTTCCAGCAGTTCTCTCTTCAGAGGCCTGGCCGTACGCTCTGCAGACTTGTGGGCACGCTCACTCTGGTGAACCCAAATTCTTGGGAGAGGCTGATCTGTCCCTAGAAAACTGGCCACATGCAAAAGCATAGAGACCAATATCTGCCTCCTGCTGGAAGGATCTGGAAGGAGAAGGGTGGCTGGAGTCCTCTAGGAGGGAAGTTGAGAGCCAGGAGAGGCAGCAAAGCCACAGTTCCAGCAGGTGGTGTCCTAAGGCTAAGGGAGCTTGCCAAGGATCAAGTGAGTCCTGGAGGTGTCTGCAGCCCATCTTGCTGAGGGCCTCCATTTATTTCATATATCTATGGATAATGGGAAGGGCCCCCAAGGCCCGCTGGCTGACCTCATATGATACGCCGTGAACTATCCACCTTGGCATCCTCCAAAGTCTCTGAAAGCTGCAGCCCCTCCCACCCACTGGCAGCCTTCTTGGACAGGATCTCCTCCACACTGCTGCAACCATGGGCTCACACACAAGGACCATTGTGAGGACGGTGCAGGACCAGGTGGTGCTTCAATCTCTTGTGTGTACTTTTGCTATGAGTCAGGAGCTCACTCAATGGTATCTAACAAGTTATTGTGAGATGACATAAGAGGACTTGGTGGAGGCCCTTCCAAGAGAGGGTTGGAACATAGCATGGTAAGAGGCCTGGTCAGGAATGTGCTCATTGTGCTCATTGTTTCCATCCCCTTCTCCCGGAAGCCAATGCTCTAGGGAGGAAAGGCAGGCCCAGAGACAGGGAAGGGCTAGGGAAGAGGGAGCGATAGGAGAGCAATAGAAAAGACAGGTTACTCTCCCTCATTCCCAGTATAGCTCCTCAAACCTCAGGTAAAGCCTCTGATTCTGAGGCTGAGGCTTATAATAGGATCAGACTGAACATTTAATCCCTCAAGCTGCCTGGAAAGTGTGGGAGCTGATTAAGATGGCAAGAGATGAAGAAGGAAGGAATCTACTGGTTACAGATGTGAAAGCACCTGTTAGTGAAGCCTTCTCAGTTTCTTATTGCCTTATCAATGTCATCAGTCCACTTAATGTACTCACTTTCCAAACGCCTATTAACCAATTGTACATACCTTGAGTTCTTTCTAGGAGGCAATAATAATATTCTCATTTCCGAGTTGAGGCCACAGAAGTTTGGACAACTTCTGGTTGTTGTTGTTGCTGGCAGGTGCTCATCAAGTTGGTTCCAACTCATAGCAACCCCTGTGCATACCGGAAGGGAGCATGGCCCCGTCCTGTGGCCCCTCTCTGAAGGGCACTTGCCTCAAATCTTTAAATTCAAAGCTTCTTGTTTTGTCAAATGAAATCATTTCTTCAGTCAATCTCAGAAATCTTTATGTAAAAACGTTGGAAACGCCTTTCACTCAAGGTCTAGGGAGGCTGAGTAAGGTGGGAGGGGCTCCAGGACAGATGGTGGGAATCACTCCTGCAGGTGGGTGGTAGGTTGGCGAGGCCAGTCTCACTTGCCTCCCTGGTGACTGACCTCAACCAGCAATGTGCAGCTGGACACATGGCATGAAGTGACCTCTGGTCTTCGTGGCGGTGGATGCCAGTAGACCGTCAGGTATGGGAGACCCATGAGAAAATAGGTTACTTTTCTCTTTCTCTCCAAGTTTCTCTGTGATCTCTTTATGCTGCCTGAGCCCGCATGCATACTGACAAAGGCAGACATGTGCACACACGGCAAAGTAAACAGAGACGCCCACATTCACAGACGTATTCATCCACGTGTAAATAGGCACATATGTGCACATGCATGCCAAAGCAGACACAGACATCCATGAATGCACATGTATTCGTGAAAGTTGATTTTCATGGGGAAAAAGATCAGATCTATCACTGTCAAGTCCACTCCAACTCAAAGCAACTGTAGAACACAGAGGAGAACTGCCCCATTGGGTTTCCAAAGCTGTCATCTTGTCAGACACAGTCAGCCACCACTTTCTCCTGCAGAGCAGCTGGGGTTTTCCAACTGCCGACCTTTCACTTAGCAGCCGAGCACTTGCTGATTTTCATAGGAGTCTGGAAATCAGTTTCATTGCCTGCTAGTCACACCTCCTCTGTGAGTTAGCACAGCCTGGTAAGCTTGGAAGGAGAAAAATCTTCCTTCCCGAGGTAGTTGAGTGGTTTTCCCCTGAGGAAATGGTTCAGAAAAATATTTCCTTCAAGAAATCAGAACACTCTTGAAGAGAAATTTCCTGCCAAAACATTTGTTTGCCTGACACTGAGACAAGTGAAGCAGCCCCCTGACTTCCCCCTTGGGTCCTCTTTCTCATCATGACTGCTCTGCTCAGCTAGAAGGCTCCAGGTCCTGGGAGCAAGGGTGCCCTTCTATTTGGAACCTCACAGGGCTACACTGTGAGTCAGGGAAAGACCTGGAAACTTGAGCATCCTGAAACGAGGCCTGCATAGCAATATCATCTGTCATCAGGCTCATCATTTCTCTCATTTTTTGTAAGATCATTGAGCCCTTGGAGCCCTGAGAAGTTCTCTCAGAGGAAGCCATCCTCCTCCCATGAATCCAAGAGGGACTGCTTAAAGATTGTTGTCTTCTACTTACAGGAATACCAGCAACCAATTGCCATTGAGTCAACTCGGACTCATGGAGAGCCCAAGTGTGTTAGAGAAGTCCGGTCCCTAGAATTTTCCATGGCTGGGGTGGGTTTTTTTCCAGAGGCATAGCACCAGGCCCTTCTTGGAAGGCACCTCTGGGTGAACTCAAACCTTTAACCCGTAGTTCGCAGCCTAGCTCATGAACAATACCATCCAAGGACGGTACAGTTACTTGCTAATGGTCACCTGCAGTAGATGAACCGAGGTCAAGTAACTGCCTGAGAAACATCAACCAGAGGAAAGCAGAGTGAACCCCAGGGTTCTTGGGAAGAGGGCCAGAGAGAGAAAAAGGAGAAAACAGCTTTCTCGGCACATCAGAAAGGAAAGGACTCCACTTTGTGGATGCCATAGAACAATCCCAAGCCAAGCATGGGTGAGAAACAGACCCCACCCAAACCCAGCGGGCTGGATTCTGTCGCCAAGTGTTGAACACCAGACATGGATATGACAGAGCCGCTAGTCGTCCGTGGAAAGAAACTGTTTGCCCATTGTCTGGTAGTTTTGTAGCATTTGAACAACCAGGCCTCTGCTGCCTCTTCTGGCCTGAAATATAATTGCAGCCATAACCGCCCAGCGTTTCAATGGGTAGAACTCCCTGGGGAGGGCTAACTACCCAAATCATTTGGGAGATCCTTTTAGGATTGTCCAGGAGATCTTTCTTTGGCTGTGTCTATAATATGAACGATGGTGTCTTTGTTTTAAAAAAAGAAACTTTTTATTGTAAGGTGGGTTAAGGTTTACAGAGAAAATCAGCTTTGCACGTAACAATTTATACACGTTTTGTTATGTGACATTGATGACAATCTCCTGCAATGTAATATCACTCATGCCATTGAAACTCTGCTTCCTGTTTTCATTCATCCTTCTCCCCTAACCTTGCCTGCCTTTTGAATTTGGCCTTGGGCAAATACTGCCTATTTGCGTTTGAATGGTTGATGGTTCTGAGGAATGTGTGCTCCTCAGTGCTATGATTCATTTTGGTGTAGTTGTTCTTATCAGGTGCCATTGAGCCAGTTGCAACCCACATTGACCCTATGCCAAACAGACAGAAACACTACCTAGCCCTGAATAATTCTCCTAATTGTTCCCAAGCTTGAGCCCCTTGTTTCAGTCACTGTCAATCCATCTCCTTAAGGGGCTTCCTCTCTTTCACTGTCCCTCTACTTCACCTGGCATGATGTCCTTCTCCAGGGACTAGTCTCTCTTAATAACATGACCAAAGTATGTGAGAGGAAGTCTCACCATCCTTGCTTTAAGGAGCCCTCTGACCATACTTCTTCTAAGACACATCTGTTTGTTCCCTTGCCAGTCCATGTTACTTTTAATATTCTTCACCAGCACCACAATTCAGACATATCAATTCTTCTTCAGCCTTCCTTATTCAATGTCTGACTTTCACATACTTATGAGGCAATTTAAATTACTATGGCTTGGGTAAGGTGCACCTTAGTCCTCAAAGTAACATCCTTGCTTTTTAGCACTCTACAGACGTATTGTGCACCAAATGTATCCATATGGAATGCGTCATTTGATCTCATGATTGCAGCTTCCAAGAGCATTGATTATAGACCTCATCAAGACAAAAAATCCGTGACAACTTCAACAAATAACACCAAGTAAAAAAAAACAACAAACTTCTCCATTTATCATGGTACCTATTGATCAAGTTGTGAGGATTTGTGTCTTCTTGACATTGAGTTGTAATCCATACTGAGGGCTGCAATCTTTTCTCATAAGGTTCACTTTATAAACCTGTCTATTTTTCAGGGGGTTGAATTCAGTTCCAGACCTGAAGGGTGATGAAGGACCATAGTAGTGGGGATCTCACTAGTCTATCTAACCAATAAACCTCATCTTTTATCATTATTATTATTACTATTGGTAGTAGTAGTATGACTTTCAGTTTTCTTACACATTACTCCCCACTCTATCTAGGATCATGTACCATGATCCCTTTCAGAGCAGCTGTTTGTGATAGGCAGGCACCATTTAGTTCTTCTGACCTTAGCATCATAGAGGCTGAGGTACGCATAGTCCATTACTGATTTGGACTAATTGTTGCCAGGCATCTTGAGCTTCTTCAATGGTATTTGCTCCAGACAGGGTGCAATAGTTTATTGTGCCAGCCTGGCCGATAAACACAAGTAGGATTAATCGAAGGGCAGAGGGATAAATGGCTTCGTGAGCCTCGCCTTGCTTGTTCTGTGCCTCAATTTAAAGGGGTACACTACCTGTGGGATGCCTAGCTTGTGGACTCTGTCGCTGTAAGTTGAGGTCCATTTAATCCCACAGGATTGGAATGTTCGTCTCTGGAGCTGGGGACCGACAGTTGGTGACAGTTGGTGAATTGCCTTGCTGTTTGCTGCCTGGGTATATATAGCCCAGCTCTCTCTACAGAATGGGACTGGCAACTGGCGGCTCTCAAGCCTTAAAGGACTGCTAGTGTCTCACTGTTTTATAATTTGACTGTTAGTTTCTTGTGTTATCTATCTGTATATAATTTAGTGGTTCATTTCTTGTATTGCATATCTAGCTTTATAAATATATTTATATATAATTACTAGCAATATGGTTTTGTCTCTCTAGAGAACCCTGTCCAACACATAGGGTGAGACCAAGAACCGACTTTTAGTTTGCTACTCACTAGCTTTTGAAGACCCCAGTCACTTCCCTGATGGATACAGAACATTGTCTTTGTGAGCTAGTTTGTACCAATTGATCTTGAGGTCTCTCAGAGCTATGTTCCTGATCCCCGATATTTAGGACACGCTCCCTCAAGGGGTTTTGTTCTAGCTAAGACATTTCCTAACTATGCCTCCTGGATGCACTATTATATTCATGGTCATATTTGTAGTATATGCTAATATGTATATAGAACTATTCTCTGGCAAACCTATATTTATTCATGGGGCTATTCCCATTCTCCTTCCCACAACTGCTCAGATTTTGTGGTTTTTCTATCTATCTATTTATCTCTCTAGCTATCCTTGTATGTTATTGTTATTATTGGAGTATTTATCTCTGTTGCCTTTAATGCTTGTAGTCTACTGAGAAAGGATAGTGTTTTGATGTTCCAAATGTTTCCCCATTTTCTGGGTTACATGACACAAACCAATAGAAGAAGAGAAAAGAAAAAAATTTAACCCAAGTAATAACACCAATTTAGTCTTTTGGTTAAGAATTAGTCAGACTTTCCCACTCCTAGGCTAACCCTTGAAAGAAAACGAATGAGATAAAAGACCATAGGGAGGAAGAAAGGAGAGTGGGAGGCAAGGGAATAAAGAAAGAAGGTGGCAGGGTTGTGGGAACAATTAATGTGGACCTTTTTGATGTGTATTAAAAATAATATTGACTGGTTTTTTCAATACTCACCAAAAATTATTTATATCAATCAAGAAAACCTCACTACCCTGGAATCAATTCTGACATATAGCAACCCTTTGGACAGAGTATAGAACTGCCCCTGTGGGTTTCCAAGGCTGTAAATCTTTACAGGAGTAGAAAATCTCATCTTTCTCTTGTGGAGTGGGGGTGGGGGGAGTTTCGAACTTCTAATCTTGCAGTTAGAAGTCCAACTCATAATCTACCTCACCAACAGGGCTCCTCCTTTCATCATTAATCTAGACTGTTTGACCTTCTTGGCTTACTGGGTTTGGTTTTCTCGCTTTGGAAGACATGGTACCAAAATACACACCATTTCCTAGCCCCCCCAAAAATCAAAAGTAAGCAAAACAAAACAGGAAAAACTAGCAACCCAATCCAAACTAACTAACGTATTTAGCCATATAGATAAAGGATACTTGTAGCCAACCTCTGTTTTGGGGGCAATAGGGATGGATGGAGACTGTGGTTAACAGGCATGTGTCAGCTCATCCACAGGGGACATTCAAATTCTAGCTCCAGACTGTTGTTGCCTTGGGGAAATGCAAGGATTTTAAGGCCTGATTTTCTGTTTGTAACTGAGATGCTGAGAATATAAAATTCGATGTGAAATCGTCAACTTTTCAAATATTGGATCACATTAGTTAAAACCACTTTTCAGGCTGCTCATCATCATACTAGCACATCATTAGGCTAAAATCATATCAAAGACGTCTGGTTTGTCCCCTGTGCCCTTTAAGGACAACTGAAACATAAGGACGGGAATGGGACATTCATTCTTCCTCTAGACCCTCACCCTTTGCCTCCATCGGCTGGCGTTCATAGAAGAGGCAGACGGTTTTGTTCAACTTCAGCATAATCAGAGTCCTGAGAGTTAAACACAATACATATATAATTTCATACTAATCGTTTTAATATTAGCCCAAACAAAACCAACAAAAACCCAACCCATTGCTGTTATGTTGGTTCTGGTTCCCGAGGACCCCCTGGGTGCCAGGGAGAAACTACACATCACAGGATTCTCAAGCCTGTGGGCTTCTAGAAGCAGGCCATTAGTTATTTCTTCTGAGGGGTGCAGCTGCCCACCTCTTGATACGTTGAGTCCTTAACCATTTGTGCCACCCAGGGTCTCCCAGTCTTCGTATGTGACCCCCAAATTCCTTGACAGGCTACCTATAGGAAGGTAGAGTCTATGCCCTTTCCCCTTAAATTGGGATGTTTCATGACCTCTGTGACCAATAGATTATGGAGAAGATGACATTGTGACATCTAGTTTGGGCAACCCCCTTCCCTCCCACAAAGTGCTTCACAGCTTCTGAAAAATCCCTTCAAAGACTTCTTCTTGAGTGCTCACCCTTAGAATGTCCAGCCTCCACGTGCTACCTCTCAGGACACTTCTCAGAACCCGGACACTATGCTGAAAGAAGCTTGAGCTGCCTGGAAAGGCCACGTGGAGACACTCCAACCAACAACCCAGCTAAGCACCCAGCTAACGGCCAGCTTCAGCTGCCAGCCCTCTGAGTGTCCCAGCTCCCATGAGACTGCCAACTCATGGGAGACTCCAAGCACGACCCAGTGGCCTCCCAGCAACCACACGATGATGGTCCTTGTTTGAAGCCACTGCGTTTGGGGAGGGGGTGTTTCTTGCCCAGTCACAGGGATGAGAACCTGTATCTCAACATCATGCAGGTGGGTGAGGGGCCGTCTCTCGAGCAAGGCAGCTTCCCTTCTTGTCAACTCCTCGGGATTTTTGTTGTTCTTGCCACTGCTGCCCCAATTCCCCAGGAGCTAGAGGAAGGCAGGCAGCAGGCCTCAGGTGGCCAGGAGGCAGGAGCCTTTGTGGGATGCAGTTACAATGGGAGACATAACCTTAAAGGCAGGAGCCTGACTTTACCTTTGCCTCCTGGAGATTTGGGATGCAGAACACCTGTCAAATCCCATCTTCTGTCCAATCCTGATCATATGTCTGTCTTATGTTTGCACACAGGACACAGACTTGTGAACACCCAAAGAACAGGGTCTGGCGCCAAGAAACCAGCGCCACAAGGAAGTGATGTTTCTCCAGCAATGGGGAGGGGTGGGATGAGAGGAAGAAAGGAGTACAAATCACTGGATCAAAACAAGGTGGGGGAAGGAAGGAGCAAAGGAGAGAGTGAAGGAGGGAAACTGGGAGGCTGAAGGGAAAAGGCAGGGAAGGAAAGGAGGAAGGTGGCGGTGGGGAGAGAGGAGCGAAGAAGAAATGGAGGAGTTTGGGAGGGAAGATGGAAAGTGAAGGCAGGCAGGAAGACGTGAGCAAAGGGAGGGAAGGAAGAAAAGAGAAAGAGAAGGGCAAGAAGAAAGGAAGGTAGGGAAGAAAGGAAGAAAACGAGAAACCTAATGTCAATGGCACCCTCTATGTTTTTATTTCCTGTTTTTCTGAGGTAGCCTCTTCAGCAGAAGCAAATGGGCTGAATCGCCTCAAACTCTACCTAGGTAGAAAGCACGGGTTTCATTTCGCCAGGGCCTGTGAAAATGTTTGAACTGAGCAGCATTAACACGGAGACAGCGATTACCCCACGTGGCTGTTGCGCTCTGATGATACCAAGGCAACGGGAATGGGGGCTCATTATTTCACCAGGTGACAAAAAAAATTGTATTTTGACGTTTCACCCTGAATGTGGGGAAGGGTGGCGTGGGGGAGGAAGCAGGGGCCCTTTGTGGAGTCTCCTCTTGCCATTGTGATGTCCCTTGGCCTGGCAACAACCTGAGGTCCTGCACGCTGCCAGTGAGGGGCTTGGCTGCAGGCCCTAGCCCAGCATTTCTTATCAGATTTACTGTGACAAGTGATGGGAGAAAAGCAAGATGCTGTTAACAGCGCATCCGTTCAGACCCTGCTATTTAGAAATTTGGATTTATATTTTGTCAGAGAGAAGTAGCACTGATGTTAATCTTTGCACTACCCTTGGAAAAATCATTCATAATCTTATAACAATAATCCATAGCATTTGTGGAGCTCTGAGAACCAAGGGATGGTCAGAAGCATTTTTAGACAGATGTCTCATTTCATCTTCAAAGCAACCCAGTGAAGAATAAGAAAAGTTGGCTTATGACTTCCCTTTTGGAAAGTGAGTCTTTGGAAGCACAGAGAGGTCCAGGTTTGCCCAAGGTCACATAGTCAATAAGTTAGAGAGCCTGGATTTGAACCTGAGCGGTCTGCTGCCAGAGGTACTTTTTTTGCACGTGTTTATTAAGGCAACTTGCAGCTCTGGCAAGGATTCAGATAGAATTGAGGATCATTTTTTTTAACAATTTATTAGGGGCTCATACAACTCTTATCACAGTTCATACATATACATACATCAATTGTGTAAAGCACATCTGTACAGTCTTTGCCCTAATAAATTTTTCTACTCTTTTCCTTTTTTACATTTTATTAGGGACTCATACAACTCTTATCACAATCCATACATATTCATACATCAATTGTATAAAGCACATCCATACATTCCCTACCCCAATCATTCTCAAAGCATTTGCTCTCCACTTAAGCCCTTTGCATCAGGTCCTCTTTTTTTCCCCTCCCTCCCCTTCCCCCCCTCCCTCATGTGCCCTTGGTAATTTATACATCGTTATTTTGTCATATCTTGCCCTATCCGGAGTCTCCCTTCCCCGGTTCTCTGCTGTCCCTCTCCCAGGGAAGAGGTCACATGTGGATCCTGTAATCAGTTCCCCCTTTCCAACCCACTCACCCTCCACTCTCCCAGCATCGCCCCTCACACCCTTGGTCCTGAAGGTATCGTCCACCAAGGATTCCCTGTACCTCCAGCCCTCATTTGTACCAGTGTACAGCCTCTGCCCTATCCAGCCCTAACAGTGTTTCTCTCTATCCTTGTGGAGCCCTGGTGATGGGCTGGGCTGCTAAGTAGTAGGTTAAAGGGGCTTTCCCCTCCTGTGAAAAGTTACACTCTCGGGAAACTCACGGGTGCCAGTCCTACCCTGTCCTCCAGGGTTGCTCTGAATCAAGGTCAACTCAATGGCAGTGAGTTTGGCTTTTTAATGTCTCTCCCTGTTGTTGTTGTTGTTGTTGTTGTTAGTTTGCCATCCAGTTGGTTCTGGTCCATGGCAAACCTATTCACAGCAGAATGTAACAATAACAGCTCCTCCTCCATCCACCCAAGTGTTCCTATGCTCAGTCCTCTTGTTGTCGTCACTGTGTCAATCCAGCTCTTCAAGGGCCTTCAACCTTTTTTTCACAGCCCTTCCATTTTTCTAAGCATGATGCCTCTCCAGGGACTGGTCTCCACTGACAACATGTCCAAAGTCTCACCATCCTTACTTCTAATGGGAATTCTGGCCGTACTTCCAAGACAGATTTTGTTTGTTCTTTTGGCAGTCCATGGTACTGTCAATATTCTTTGCCAGTACCATGGTTCAAATTCATACAGTTTACCTGGGTCTTCTTCACTCAATGGCAAGCTTTTCACATGCAGATGAGGCAAATGAAAATACTATGGTTTGGATCAGGTGTACTTCCTGCTTAAAGTAACATCCTAACTTTTCAACATTCTAAAGAGCTCTTATGCAGCAGATCTACCCAGTGCAATGTATCTTTTCATCTCTTGACTGCTGCTTCCAGGAGCATTGCTTGTGGATCCAGACAAGACAAAATCCTTGACAACTTCAGGTTTTTCTCGATTTATCATCATGTTACCTATTGGTTCAGTTGTGAGGATTTTGGTTTTCTTTGAGTTGTATCCCACATTGAAGGCTGCAATCCTTGATCTTCACCAGCAAGTGCTTCAAGTCCCCCATCCTTGTCAGCAAGCCAAACTGTGTCGTCTGCATATAGCAGGTAGTTAATAATATTTCCTCCAAATCTGATTCTGTGTTCTTCTTCATATAATTTGGCTTCTCTGATTATTTGCTCACCATACAATTGAAAAAGTATAATAAGTGGGTGCAACCAGGATGCACACCTTTCTTGGTTCTTAAACCATGCAATCTACCCTTGTTCTATAAGTGTTCTGGAATTCTCTTCTCAAAACTATCCATGTTTTCTTATGATCCACACAGTCAGATAGCTTGGGTGTTAATAAAACATAAGTAACCATCTTTAGGGTATTCACTGCTTTCAGGCAAGATCCATCTGATATCTGATATCCTTTGTTCCACATCCTCTTCTGAATCTGGCTTAAATCTCTGGGAAACCAAACTCACTGCCTTGTAGTTGATGACAACTCATCCTGACCCTATAGTATAGGGTAGAACTAACTGCCCCTGTGAGTTTCTGAGACTGTAACTCATTATGGGAGTAGAAAACCTTGCCTTTCTCCCACGGAGTGACTGGTGGTTTTGAACTGCTGACCTTGGGGTTTGCAATCCAACCTGTAACCACTGTGCCACGATGGCTCTTGAATGCTGAATATGGTAACTTTCTGTCAATGAATCAATGCAACTGTTGTTGTATTAGCTTCAGTACAATTTGACTCACATGTGATGCCAATGATAGTGTTACATAATTTGACCATTCTGTTGGTCTCCCTTCTTTGGTATGTATACACATATGGATCTTTTCCAGTCCGTCAGCCAAGTAGCTGTATTCCAAATTTCCTGACATAGATGAGTGAGTGCTGCCAGTGCTTTATCAGCTTGTGGAAACATTTCAATAGATATTCCAGCAATTCCTGGCATCTTGTTTTGGGCTAGTGCTTTCCATGCATCTTGAATTTCTTCTTTCCTGACCATTGGTTCTTGCTCATATGTTACCTCCTGAAATGGTTGAATGTTGGTCTATTCTTTTTGATACAGTGACTCCATATTGTTTCCATCTTCCTCAGATGTTTCCTTCATCATTCAATATTTTGCCCATAGAATTTTTTAATATTGCACCTCAAGACTTGACATTTTTCTTCAGTTCTTTCAGTTTAAGATATGCTGAATATGTTCTGTTTTGGTTTTCTAACTCTAGGCTTTCGCACATTTTGTGATAATATTTTACTTTGTATTCTCGAGTTGTCCTTTGAAATTTTCTATTTAGCTCTTTACTTCATCATTTCTTCCTTTTGCTTTAGCTACTCTCTGATTAAGAGTAAGTTTCAGAGTCTCTTTGGACATGCACTTGTATCTTTTCTTTATTTCCTTTTTTTTATAATGACACTGTGCTTTATTCAGAGATGTTCTCAAAATTTGGTTGGTTATTATCAAGGTTGTATATCGACTCTCGTGTACTTGTTTGCATTTTCTTGAACTTCAACTTGAGCTCACATATGAACAATTGCTGATCTGTTCCACAATCAGTCCCTGGACTGGTTTCAGTTGCTGATATTGAGCTTCTTTTATGGTCTCTTCCCACAGGTGTAGTCAATTTGATTTCCGTGTATTCCATCTGGAGAAGTCCACATTTATGGTCACCTTTTTTGTTGTTGATCAAATGTTTGAAGAAATCATTAATCATGCAAAATTCTAACATACAATCAAGATAAATTGGTAATTATTGGTGATTGGAGTGCAAATGTTGGAACCAAAGAGGAAAGAACAGAAGTTGGAAAATATAGTATATGCTATCAGCAATTTATTGGTCTTGCAAACTCTGTCATGCGATCTCCAGCTTGGTTTCTATCACCAAGACCATATTTTTCAACTACTGATCCTTCCTCTTTGTTTTCAACTTTTGCATTCCAATAGCATTTTGATAGCAAGTCTGACAAATTTGGGACTGAATATGGTGGTAGAATTATTCAATTTCTGCATCACCAGCTTTGTGTGGTTGGTGCATAAATTTGAACAATAGTTGTATTGATTGGTTCTCCTTGAAGGGGCATAGATAGCATCCTATCAAAGATAGCATTGTACATTAAAATAGATCTTAAAATGTCCTTTTGATGATGAATGCAATGTTGTTTCTCTTGATTGTGTCATTTCCAGCAGAGTAAACCGTAAGATTTTCTGTTTCAAAATGGTCAATATCAGTCCATTTCAGCTAACTAATGCTTACAATATCAATCTTTATGTATTCCATTTCATTTTTAATGACTTCCAATGTCCCTAGATTCATATTTCATACATCCCAAGTTTCAATTATTAATGACGATTTGAACTGTTTCTCCTCATTTTGAGTTGTGCCCCATCAGCAAATGAAGGTCCTGATGGCTATACTCGATTTGCATCATTATGGTCGACTTGCCTATGAAAAGTCAGCTCTTCCTCTTCCTCAGCCGTATTTTGAGTACTTTCCAAGTTGAAGAGCTCATCTTCTGGCACACGTTCTGACAATGTTCTTCTGTTGTTCATGGGGGGTCTAGTAACTGACAGTGTTGCTGCTATCCATAGGGTTTTCAATGGCTCATTCTTCCCATGCAGGCAGCCAATTCCTTCTTCATTGTCTGTTCTTTGTCTGGAAGCTCTTTGGGTGACCCTGCTGGTATATGAAATGCCAATCACATAGCTCCCAGTATCTCACAAAACAAAAGTCACCACAGTACCACAAAATGCCAGACAAGTGATGGACCTCTATTCTTAGTGAGGCGTGGCCTGGTGGGAGGAGTGTGCCCTTAGGTGGTTCTGATCCACTTACTGGAACAAATACTGTTAGTTCTTATTTCATAAATGTGAAATGCATAAAAGAGACCCCCCAAAAATATCCTCCAATTCAGACTTTCTGCCTTTTAAAAGAGGATAACCCACTCTGATTCAAAGTCATTGAGGTGTTTTGTTTTCCCCTCCCTCTGAGGCTACAGAGACTAGACTAATCACAGCTGAGGTGGAGCGACTGAAATGACTTAAAGCACCAGCTAGACTGGCTGTCAGAAGCAGCTACAGTCAACAGCTACAGACTGACAGAGCTGCTCAGCCAAGAGCTGAGGGTTCTCAACTCCCACTTCTACTGATGGGCACAGCCAGTGGCCTCTGGGAGTTGACTGGAACCCAGCAGCCAGCTGTGAGGAGCAAGCTAATTCATCTCAGCCTGGCCCAGGTCATCAAGTCACTGAAGGAGTATCGGGAAAGAGGGAAGAAATTTGGGGTCCCACATTTGGCCACAGACAAAAGTTGTTCTGTGTTTAGACAGTAGTTCTGGGCCTGAGTTTGGGGCAGGTGTGATGGAGGAAAGTCGGCTCCCTCCCTGCATCTGGGAACAGATGGTGGGGCTGCCCTGGAAACAGCAGGTCAGTCAGCTGGAGCAAAAAAGGCTTGGCCTCTAAAGCCCTGGCAGGGCAGACTGAAGCTACCTGGACTGTTTTTTCTTAACCCAATAGCTCCTGCTACCCTCACCACCCCCAACTAGGTAAAAGGGAAGAAAGATGCATTTTCTTTACAGAGGCAACTTTCTAGAAAGGAGACCAGCCCACCAGCTGTGAAAGGTCCCCTTAAACCATTTTACTTTGAGCAGGAGGAAGAAATGTTGAGATTCCCAGAGCCACGTGGAATTGTGGATCCTCTAGTTTAGGTTCCAGTGATGCCAGATCGATTTTTCTAGAGAAAGTCAAAATTCCTGTTTTCTTAAAAACCTCCTGATTTTTTCAAAGGCGATTCAATAACATTGGATAGAAGCCAAGTAGGCCAAAGAGCCCTGATGGCACAGTGGGTTATGTGTTGGGCAGCTAACTAGAAGGTCAGTAGTTTGAAACCACCAGTCACACTTGGGGAGCGGGGGTTGGGGGATAGGGTGGGGGGCTGTGCAGAGATGAGACCTTCTAGTCCATATAGAATTTCAGCCTCGGAAACCCACAGGGGCAGTTCCGCTCGGTCTTACAGGGTCACTGTGAGTTGGAATCTTCTAGATGGCAGTGAATAAGCAGGCCAACCAGAGTCCACACAGGTCCTCATTTGGCCATGGGAGTCCCCAGTCTGTGACCCTCACAGAATCGACCTTTGTGTATCGATGTTAAAAGTGAGATCCAGAGAGGGGAGTGCCTGTCCCCTTGAGGAGCACCGAGTTGACTTTCCAGTCTCCAATCTGGATTTCTACCCCTGAGCTCTAAATATGCATTAATCACATTCATTTTTACCAGTTAGTACAGGAATCACCAAAGACAGCAATCAAAGGAAATCATAAAAAGTTTAACTTCCTGTATTTTTTCCATAAAACAACCCAGCAAACTGAATGGCCAGATCTAACCTCTGGCTAGCCAAAAAAGTACTACCATGAGCAGACGTCAAACAAGCATCCACTCTCCATCTTTGTGATTTGTTTCTCTAGTACACCACTCCAGGTAGCATAATGTGTTAGTCCAGGTAGACCAGAGAAACAAATTCACAGACACTCATGTGTATAAGAAAGAGCTTTGTATAAAAGAGCAATTGTATATTGAGAAACATCCCAGCCCAGTCCAGATCAAGTCCGTAAGTCCAATATTATCCCCTATGTCCAATACTGGTCAATAAATTCTTCTTTAGACTCATGTAGCCATGCAATAATGCCAAATGCAAGAATATCACAGACCAGTGGGTGGAAAGTCATGTAGATCCAGTAGCGGTGAAGGATCTTGGTGCTGGCAGGGGTCACTATGTGGCTCCTCCAGCTCCAGGGCTCTGGCTCTCTCAGTGTGTCTCCATGTGGTTTGTCAACAGGATTGTGTAGAAAAGAGACAGTGTGTTCCACCACAAGATAGCAATACAGGAATACCCAAAATCCTCTGGAGAAAGTCAGGCCCCACAGAGGCCTCATTCGCTGTGACCCTATTGACAGGCTAGACTTTACCCTTTCTCAAGTTATTAGATTATGTAACTGCCTACAGTGGGTTTTCCAACAATTCCTGGAGCCTTGTTTTTGACTAATGCTTTCAGTGCAACTTGGACTTCTTCTTTCAGTACCTTTGGTTCTTATATGATACCTCTTAACATGATGCAATATTGACTAGTTCTTTTTAGTATAGCGACTCCATATATTCCTTTAATCTTTAAAATTTTTTCAGTTTTATTGACATATAATTCAGATGTCATATAATACAATAGTTTAAACTTGTTAAAAAGAGGTGTGTAATGATCTGATCACTGAAGACAAATGGCTATCAAAAGATATAGGGTCTTAGAGACTTCAAAGTAAATAAGCAGCTGTCTAGCTCAGAAACAAGAAAACCCACATGGAAGAAGCACACCAGCCTGTGTGATCATGAGGTGCCAAAGGGATCAGTTATCAGGCATCAAAGAACAAAAAAAGTCATATAATTGTGTGCTCACCTTCCCGATATGATTGCTGAAGACAAATGGGCGCATAAACAAATGTGGTGAAACAAATCCTGGCTGTCAAAAGAGATAGCGTCTGGGCTCTTAAAGACTTGAAGGTAAACAAGCAGCCATCTAGCTCAGAAGCAACAAAGGCAACATGGAAGAAGCACACCAGCCTGTGTGATCATGATGTTTCAAAGGGATCAGGTATCAGGCATCAAAGAACAAAAAATTTATATCATTGTGAATGAGGGCAGTGAAGATTGGGAACCCAAGAACCATGTGTAGGCAAGTGGTCATCCCCTTTCAGAAGGGTTGTCGGGAGATGATCCAGTCGGTGCAGTGTAGCAATGATGAAACATACAACTTTCCTCTAATTCCTAAATGCTTCCTCTCCCAACCCCCTCCTGTATCATGATCCCAATTCTGCCGCACAAATCTGGCTAGACCAGAGGATGTACACTGGTACAGACAGGAACTTGAAACACAGGGAATCCAGGTCAGACGCTCTCTTTAGGACCAGTGCTAAGAATGGCTATACCGTGAGGGTGGAGGGAAAGTGGGGTATTAAGGGGGGACCGATTACAAGGACCTACATAACCTCCACCCTGGGGGAAGGACAACAGAAAAGTGGGTGAAGGGAGATGTCGGACAGTGTAAGATATGACAAAATAATAATTTATAAATTATCAAGGGTTCATGAGGGAGGGGGTAGCGGGGAGGGTTGGAGAAAATGAGGAGTTGATACCAAGGGCTCAAGTAGAAAGCAAAGGTTTTGAGAATAATGATGGCAACAAATGTAGAAATGTGCTCGACACAATGTATGTATGGGTTGTGATAAGAGATGTGCAAGCTCCTGATAAAATGATACAAACAAATACATAAACAAATAGAAAATAACTAGAGCAAAGCTGTATGTTTCATTGTTGCTCCACTGCACCCTGAACACCTCTTCTCTTCCCACAACCGTTCTGTAAGGGGATATCCACTTTCCTTCAGATGGGTTTTGGCCTCGTCCCTACTCCATACCCTTCCTCATTCACAATGATGTGATTTTTTTTTGTTCTTTAATGCCTGATCCCTTCAACACCTCGTGATCACACATGCTGGTGTGCTTCTCCCACGTGGGCTTTGCTGTTTCTGAGCTAGAACGCGGATTGTTTATTTTCAAGCTTTTAAGGTGAGCATCACGGCATGCCAGTTCAATAGAACAAAGTGTTCTTGCAATTGAGGGAGAAAAGAAGTGGAGGTCCAATGTCCATCTGCTACCTTAATTCTAAACCTATCAATATTAACAAGGGTTTAGGAGGGAGGGGGTAGGGAGGGAGATAGAAAAACGAGGAGCTGATACCAAGGGCTCAATTAGAAAGGAAATGTGTTGAGAATGATGAGGTCAACAAATGCACAAATGTCCTAAACACAATGGAATGATGTATTGATTGTGATAAGGGTTGTACAAGCCCCCAATAAAATGATTTAAAAAAAAGGGGGGCGACTGATTACAAGGATTTACATATAACCCCCTCCATGGAGTTGCACAACAGAAAAGTGGATGAAGGGAGATGTGGGCACTGTAAGACATGACAAAATAATTGATAAATGATCAAGGTTCCATGAAGCAGGGGAAAAAGGGAGGAGCTGATATAAAGGGAGTAAGGAGAAAGCAAATGTTTTGAGAATGATATCAAAAATGTACAAATGAGCGTGACACAATGTATGTACATATGGATAGTTATATGAGCCCTCAATAGAATGATTTTTATTTTTAAAAAAGGGAAAAGAGGAAGTTTCGGGGGGTGTGGGTGGTACATCTATTCCAAGCTATGCTGCTCCCTAAACTATGTGCTCAGATTAGTATTGAAAATTCGTCTCACCTCATGGATAAAGTCAAATGGAACCCCAAGGACTCTTTCCGGAGGGCCGCGTTCCACCGGAAGAAGGCACCGGTCACCGCCTCCCCACTTCCGGTCATATTTCTCTACCGCGTATGGAATTGTCCCTTTGCAACCACCGTAGCCACGCAACCTGCGTCCTTGCCTTCCCATTGGTTGGGGATTTTTACCGCCAAAGCGCAGGCGATTTCCTAGACCTGCGCTAATAAGCGCGGCGCGAACTAGGCTGCAGGGAGCCCGCAGACTCTTCGGTCAAGTGGGCGGCCGACAAGGAGGTCCCGGTACCAGGTCTACCCGCCATGTTCTGTGAAAAGGCGACGGAGGTGGTCTGCGAACTGCACCACACGCCAGAAGGGCAGCTGCCCGCCTTTAATATGACGGGCTGGACGGCAGAGGGCGGGATGGAGGTCCGGGGAGCTTGGCTGAAAGGGGCTGGAGGGTGAGCGGGATCTCCCCTGGGCTGCTCTTTTCGCGGTTTGCTTCAGATTCCCCTGAGGGTGTGAGCCAAGTTCCGGAAGGGAAAGTAACAGCATAACAAAAGGTTACTGTGGGAGAAAGAAGGAAGTTACTGTACAACTCAGCAATTGCGCTTCCTCAAAGTCTACTTCCTTCCGTTTTGCTTCATTTTTAGCTTTGTTGCTTTTCCTTTGCTTAGCCAAGTAAAAGGTTGCCTAATACGAACTAAAGTAAATTCGAATCCACCTCCATTCTGCCGAAGAAAGCTGGAAGCTTTCTGTTCTTTTAAAGATTGACAGCCTCAGAAACCCACAGAACCAGTCGTTTTTATTGGATCTAGCGTTTTATGCGCGTTAGTGTGCGCGCACGCACTCAGTGAGCAAAATGTGATGATGAAGTAGGCCTCTGGTGCCAGACTGAGATTCATACTCTGTTCGATCACTGTGGACTCAGGCTTTCTGTGCGTCCAGTGTTCTCACCAACAAAAATGGGCATGATGATGGTACAGAGCTCTTGGTGTAGTGAGGAACTGTACCTGACACACCCAGGGCTGAGTCCCTGTATGCTGTTTCTACAAGAAATAATAATAGTGCTAACAGTCGTATTGTTACTATTATGATTATTTGTCCACTACAATAACATGGAAGTAGGAATGATGTTCAGCACTTAGCTTGCAATTGTCTCTCCTCATAATTGTGTGAGATCTGAGCTGTCTCCCCCCACCTCAAACATGTGAGTGGAGAATTGAAGTTAGGAGATTTGTCAGTGGTGATATAGCCAGTAAAGAGCAGAGCTAGAGCTTGAACCCTGGAAGTCTGGCTCAAGAGCCTGTACGTTTAAGCATCGTAGTAAACAATCATAGGGCAGCAACTAGATAGATGTCAGTGAGAGGACCAAGAAACACAAGTGAATAGAATGCAATGTGGTAAGTGAAACTGGTGTTGCGTAGATGGGAGCATAAAGAGAAATGCTACTAGGGGGTTGGGAGTGGGTGTTCGAGCCTTGTATGAAGTATTAGCCCTCACACAGGCAGGTGATAAACAATGGCTTAAGACTCATGATCACAACTGGAAAGGTTATGTATGGAGATGTCAATGGTGGGTTCTAGGATTAGAAAAACTTCGGCATTATTCCACAGGCATTTGGAATCAGGTAGAGGTTTTCAGGTAGGGGTGTGGCGGGATGTTTTTATATTTTGGAGTACTTATTGGCAGTAAAATGAGGCCTGGAGTTATGCATTGGGCTGCTAGCCTAATGGTCAGCAATTCAAACACACCAGCCATTCTAAGGGAGAAAGATAGCCGCTTCTGTAAAGATTTACAGCTGTGTAAACCATAGGGAGCAATTTTCTCCGTCCTATAGGGTCATTTAATCAAAATGTACTTAATGGAAGTGGTTTTGGTTATTGGCAATATGGAAAATGCATCAGAAGAGAAGAACTAATGGAGGCAGAGAGATGAGCTAGTGGTGAGAAATGTGGATGATTGAAACTCAATTCTACAGATATTGATAAATGAGTTTTTTAAGTGATTGAAGACTAGCAGGACTTGTAACTTTTAGAATTGTGGAGATGAAATGGGTAATAAATGACATCAAGAGTAAACAAGGCTATTCATCATCATCAGATATTTTCAACATATAATTGGCTACAGGGTTGGTTGAACCCAAGACTGTATTTTGGCTGAAAGAATATGTGATGTCACTTCTTTTCAAATGGTCAACTATCTTATTAACATTTATGAATTTTAGAATTAAAACATTTTATTTGTCTAAGTGAAAAATTTCTATCTTAAGGTAGATGGTAGGAAAAATTCCTTTGGCTTTTCTTTTCTTGCAATACAAACCAAAACTGTGTCTTTGGGGGAAAAAATTGGGAGAAATATTTTAAAACTTGTATTTGTTGTTTTTGCAGTGAAAATGTGTACTTTCATGCTCGATTAAGCCTTTATTTTTGATATAGGTACATAAATAGCCAGAATTTATGCAATGGCTATGGATTTTAAATAAATTATATATATAAATTGAGGATAAATGTAGTACAGATAGATTTAGGGGATTAATTGAATGCATTGGGGAATCCATGGATATATATCAAAAGCAGTTTATATATTCCAGGATGATGGACTCAGACAAATTCTGGAGGAGATGAAGGCTTTATATGAACAAAACCAATCCGATGTGTAAGTTTTCATAAGATTTTTTTTAAGTTATCAGAGTTAAGAATTAATTAGAAATAATATTAGCTAGTTGATTTTGCATCATATTTGGGGTTTTTTTAATCTCTGTGCACCTGATTATATTCTAACTATATAATTTAGCCCAGCTCTAAAGGACTTAATATTGCTTATTGTTATATCTGCATTTTGGGTGCTTTAATGCATATTTGTTGGTTGATTGATATGACGGAATTAGGATAGACCCAAATTGAGATACAAGTGAATAAAAGCACTAACAAAGTGGAATACATACATTTTACTTTTTAAAAAAATTAATAGATGTTTTAATGCATTGAGTAAAGAGAATAGACAATATATAGTAGGCAGTATAGACAATAGACAACATGATAGCTACATGTTGGGCTGCTGACTGCAAGATCAGCTGTTTGGAACCATCAGCTACTCTGAGGAGGAAAGATGAAGCTTTCTACTCCTATAAAGTGACAGTCTTAAAAATCCAGAGGGGCAGTTCTACCCTGTCCTATGGGCAGAACTGCTTTGGGTGGAAATCAACTCACTGGCAGAGTTTGGTTTGAGTATCGGCGCAGTAGAGATTATTCATAGTTGGAGTGGAGTTTATACAGAACTAGTGCTGCAGAAAGCTCAAAAGGTTTCTAGATTTACAGATAGTAAAAGTTCAGCCTGGGATTTGGCACAGTGAAGAATTTGAGCTGTAAGACAAAGTAATAGTGCCCTGTGATTTGGTCAAAAAACAAACCAAGCTCACTGCCATTGAGTCAATGCCGACTCATAGTGACTCTATGGGACAGGATAGACTGCCTGTGTGGGTTTCTGAGCCTTTTTTAAAACAGTTTTATTGGTACTTTATCCACATATATCACACAATTCAATAGTTCAGTCATATCAAGAAGACTTACATAATCATTAACACAATCAATTCTTTAGAGATAAAACTACAAATAATGAGTAAGAAAGAAAAGACCACCTTGTCTTAGAACAAGCAAGAAATGCTCTCACCTAAACAGCAGTTGTCAACCTGTTGGTTACGACCCGTTGGCGGTCAAACAACCCTTTCACAGGAGTCACCTAAGACCTGAAAACACATTTCCAATGGTCTTAGGATCCAAGACACTGTTCCTCTAGCTGTCTCTAGGCAGGGCTGCCCATATGCAGATATGCCCACATACGAGTAACTGGCGTGAAAACTGTTACCCATGCTACACTATGCTTTACAACAAAATTAATTTCATTTGTAGTTAGAAATTAGTCTTTCACAATAGAAAATGTTTTTGTGATTAATCACTCTGCTTTAATTGTGTTCAAATTGTAACAATGAAAATACTTCCTGCTTATCAGGTTTTACATGACGATTCATAACAGTAGCAAAATTACAGTTATGAAGTAGCAACAAAAATAATTTTATGGTTGGGGGGGTCACCACAATATGAGGGACTGTAGTAAATGTATATTAGGAAGGTTGAAAACCACTGACCAAGAACAAGTTCAGGTTAGAAGGGAGGTCATCTGACCATGTATCCAGTTCATTCCAGCATAATCACACTTACAATGATCTCTATCTGATAGAAAAGCTGTTCGAGACACTTTCCTGTGACTAGAGGGGATCTGCTGGTGGCTTAATCTGACTAGATACTCTGCAGATGGGTTTGGGGCCCCCCTATCTTCTATAGCATTCTATAAATTGGGTCTTCGAAATTTGGGCTCTGATACTTTTCCCTTTGTCATTTTTGAATTTTGTTTTGCGTGCCTTTGGGTCACGCAAGCTGGTGTGCTTCTTCTTTGTGGACATAGTTCACTCCTCGTTTAGATGACTACTTGTTTGAATTTAAGACTCCACACACTATTCCGATTGATAGTGAGCACCATTTGTTTTCTTCACCACACTTAGCTATAGCACCCTTATCTTCAGTGATCATTACATGAGGTGGGCAAGGCCATGTTATCCAAACTAACTGTCTTTGGATTGGGACTAAAGTTAAATTGGGGCCAGAATCCATCTGCTTGTCCCTGGGATATGCATAGCTCGGGTTTACTTTGACAGCCATACTATGACAAATTAATACCCTGTAAGACCAACTACCCCACCAACAGCAGCAAAACAACTAGCAGACAACTAAAGAGAAACACAAACAAAACAAGCAAATGAAAGGCAGGGAAAAAACCCATAGAAACAGAAAAGTAACACATTGTCAATCATTCCCCCTGGAGTATAAGATGATTGCACTGGCAACACCATCAAGTTTTCCGATGACACATCATTCTGCTGTAGGTTTGAGGAGTCTGCAAGTACAGTTCTAACTTGAGCCGAAACCCATGAGTTGTTGCTCCACACAGTTAGATCTCATATTCAGTTGAATTCTGTTTACCCTAAGCAGGGGGGATCGATGCCAGGGGAAACATCCTGGATCAATTCTTCCAAGTTTAAATCCCTGCCCAACAGATCAAAGCCAGTCATATCACTGAGAGGGGAGCATCAAGGTACTAAATATATGGTGATTCTGAGTCCCTTTTGATGGACTCCAACCAAATGGGGTTCCCCCCAAGGTCCAATGACCATCACTTCCACAGGTCCAGGGCAGCCACTCTGCTTCCTCTTCTATCTAAGCACCCCAGTCCTCAGTCCAAGGGTACAGGCACCTTTGAGGCCAGGCTCAGTTCATTCTGCTGGGCCTCTGTGTTAAGCGCTTGTGTAGCCCGAGTGATGCCATGCTGACCACAAGGTTTACCGTACCACAAGGTCAGCATCCAGTGACATCTTGGTGTTTAGTCCATGGCATGTTTTATTGAGCTTTGGCTAGAGACATATTTGTAGTGTTTACCCAGGAACATAAAATCTGTCCCTATAGGTTCCCTACAATCATTGTTTAGCACCCCTTCCCAATGTGAGGATATTTCTCCCCAATCACCTACCATGCTCGCCAACAGAACTATCAGTGATGTTCCTCTCCCCTGGCCTAAACTTGATTTCCTGGCAAGGTTCTTTCATTTCTGTGGGGATTTGCCCCAGCCTTGTCTTGGTGTAGACCCTCAGGTGGATGGTCTTATCCCATATCCCACCTCTTTGTGGAGTGACCCACTTTGGAGGATATTTTTGGTTTAAGGATTATTTTAGGACTTGGGTTTTTCCAGTTTACGTGGCTCTAGAAAGTCTAGAGTTCTTGGTAATTTGAAATTCAATTTTGAATTTTTCCCTTTTGATCAGCATTCGTTTATAGATTCTTTAATCAAAAAGTTCACACTATCAATAGAATTGCCATGTGCCCCTGGGGGTGATTGATAATGTTCTCTAATATAAAATTACAATGATGTCTCTTAAGATTAACCAGAGATGTACGTAAACCATAGATAACATGAATGGGATTTAGACTTGCATTTAATTCTAGCCCAATATGAGAATTAGTTCTTGTGACTTGGCCCTTTTTGATGCTCACTGAAGATATGGATGCTATAGCAAAGTGTAGTAAAGAAATTTAGATGGTATGATTTTTAGAAAGAATGGCGCATGGGGGTCTTATTTTTCAACAAGCAGCCTTCTGAGTGAAATGTCACCTAAGTCCACATGGAAGAAGCACATCAGCCTTTGTGACCAGAGGAGTGTGAATAATTAAAACTCAAATATGAAGGAGGGAATAGTATTAGAGCTTAAATTGTGAACACCTGATTTGCAGAAGGATATGGATGACAGTGGAAATCCAAAATCATTTGCAAGTTCCACACAAGTGGTTTAAGATTCCGGTGAATCCTCTCTGACTCAGTTGAAGGATGTCAGTAGTCTTGCTATCAGACAGAGAGTGTTATAGAGATGATTACAATAAAGCATGATATCATTTGACCTCTGTTTTGACCCATTTTACTTCAGTAAAAACAAAGTGCAGGGGAAATACGTATGGATAAAGCTCTGTGAGTCCTCTCTGAGCATAGACAAGTGTTGTGGTTAGCCTTGCTGTTATGCAGAGTGCATTGGAAAGTGGATTATTGCAGATGCAATTCCTTTAAAATTTAGCACCATAGCCATTGATCTCCTTTTTGACCCATTTTAAATTGATTTTAGTTTTTTATATTTTCTATCTTTTCAGTTGGGATACTTTTGTTTTACTTTGTTATTTTTAGTAGGTTTTTTGCTGTTTTTAAATGTTTTAGTGTATATGAAATCTAGGGTAGGTATATCTATTGAGACAATATCTTGATTAATGGTTCCTGAGTTGTGGCCGGGGCGGTTTGAAGGAAGTGAGTACAATAATAACAGTGAGTACAAGAAGGAAGAAAATGTTCTAAATTCGATTGTGGTAATGATTGTACAACTCTTCTTAATATGATTGAACCATTTAATTATATAATTTGCGATGGACTTTTTAACAGTTTATTGGTATATAATTCACATATCGTTGTAGAATCATCACCATAATCAGGTTTAGATATTTTCTTCATTCTTGGACTCATTGTTATTAGCTCCCCATTTCCTCCCCACCTCCCCTGCCCTGCCCCAAGGAACCATGAATCCAGTTACTGCCTCTGATTCACCTATCTTGGATTTTATATACAGAAAAACAGTGAAAACAATAAAAACAACACTAACAAGACTATGAAAGTAAAACAAAAACCTCAGTCAAAAGAAAGCTACAAGTATCTTAAGAACTAGAACACATTTAGATGGCTCATAAGGGAGAGCAAATGGTGGGGTGCTGAGTTTGAACCTAACCGCATCCGCAGGAATCCACTGCGCTCTGCATGCTAGCGAGGCCCTCCACCCCTCGTCCATGGTCACAGTGAGGCTCCAAGGGTTTGCTTCATGAGTATTTTCCCTTCACTTTTTTTTTTAAATTGAAACAGCTTTAAAATGGGTCCAAAGGAAAATCAAATAAGATATACTGCATTTTGATCTATGTCTGACATATTGATTTACAGTGTCTGATAATAGAGCTCTTCACATCCCTCAGCTATAACGAGAGGGAATTCACAAGAGGCTTGATCTCTTTGTGGACCCTCTAAATGGATTTTGGGCTTCCACTGACAACCATAGCCTTCTACAAACCAATTGTTCACAATTTAAGCTTTGATATCATTCCAGCCTTTAGATTTGGATTATGTTCACACAGGCTGATGTGCTCCTTCCATGTGACACCCCACTTAGATGGCTGCTTGTTTGAAAACAAACCTTTAAAATCCCCAACACTATTTTTTCTAATAGCTGGGCACCATCTAGGTTCTTCACCACATTTTGCTGTAGACTCATATCTTCAGTGATTTCTTCATGAGGGCAACCACCAAGCAGGACCATGTCATAAGAACTAGCTGTTCTTAGATTGGGACTAGAATTAAGTACAAGCCTAAAATCCACTCATGGTTTATAAATGACTCTGGTTCACCTAAGAGACATCATTGTCATTTTATGTTACAGAACATTATCAATTATCATCCCCTTGCTGACTCATGACAACTTTATAGGGCAGGGTAGAACTGTCCTGTGAGTCTCCCAGCCTGCACATCATCACAGGAGTAAAAAGCCTCATCCTTCCCCCACAGACTTGGCTGGTGACTTTAAACTGCTGATGTTTCACTTAGGAGTCTAATGTGTAGCCGGTACACTTTGATGGTGTCATTAGTTTAGCCAATGTTACAGAATTTAGAACATTGTCGAGAAAGGGAAATTATACAAGTATGGGCCAGCTGTGAACTGCAATACATGAATTGTTGACTTGTGTAAATTAAACCTTTAAGTGACTGAGCACTATTTACAGAAACAACAGGAGTTGGTGATAGGGCAAACGTTCCAATAATATTTACAACAGCAGAGCCACACCTGCCATAAAAAGCAAAGAAGCATTAAAACAGACTGGTAGTTCTGGGCCACTGTTCTTGGTGGCAAGAGATTGAAACCAAGTCCCGTGCTGTGGTTGACTTCTTTCACTAGTTTAATGACATCGAGTCCCATCCATATTGTAGATTGTGCCAATTCTTCATTTCTCCGATTGGCTGAGTAACATCAGCAGCAGCAGTAGTGTGTACACATATATATCACATTTTCCTATTCATGGGCATTAGGTGGTTCTTATCTTCACCCATTGCAAATAGTATAGCAAGGAATGTTGGTGTACAAGTCTGTTTGCATGTCTTTTCAAATCTGGGTGTAGTAGATCAGATTTTTGTTGAGCTGCGACACTACTACCTACATTAGCGATACCATTTTACATTCCTACCAGCAATGGATACAGGAAAATTTTTTTTTTGGTAGTGAGTTTGGTTAGGTTTCTTTATTTTATTAAATCATTTTATTGGGGGCTTGTATAACTAACTCTTTGCACAATCCATAAATCCATCTATTATGTCAAGCACATTTGTTGCCATCATCATTCTCAAAACATTTTCTTTCTTCTTGAGTCTTTGGTATCCGCTCATTTTTTACCCTTCTTCTCCCTCCCTCCCTACCTCACAAAACTTTGATAATTTATAAAATTTTTTTCATGTCTTACACTGTCCAATATCTCCCTTCACCCACTTTTCTGTTTTCCACCCCCAGGGAGGGGGTTATATGTGGATCATTGGTTCCTCTTTTCTCCCCCACCTTCCCCTTACCCTCCTGGTATTGCTGCACTCATTGATCCTGAAGGGTTTATCTGCCCTGGATTCCCTGTGTTTCTGGCTCTTATCTGTATCAGTGTACAGCCTCTGGTCTACCCGGATTTGTAAGGTAGAATTGAGATCATGATAATTGGGGGAGGAAGCATTAAAGAACTAGAGGAAAGTTGCGTGTTTCATCAGTGTTATACTGCACACTGACTGGCTCGTCTCCTCCCTGTGACCCTGCTGTAAAGGGATGTCTACTTGCCTACAGATGGACTTTGAGTCTCCACTCCGCACTCCCCCTCATTCACAATGATGATTTTTTTTGTTCTTTGATGACTGGTACCTGTTCCTATAGATACCTCGTGATCACACAGGTTAGTGTGCTTCATCCATGTGGGTCTCTATCTTCAAGCCTTTAAGATCCCAGAGGCCATATCTTTTGATAGCTGGTACCATCAGCTTTCTTTTTCACATTTGCTTATGCACCTGTTTTGTCTTCAGCAATCATGTAGGGAAGGTGAGCATCATGGAATGCCAATTTAATAGAACAAAGTGTTCTTGCATTGAGGGAGTATTTGAGTAGAGTCCCAATGTCCTTTAATACTAAACCTATAAATACATGCACATTAGATCTACTTCTCCATCATCATATATAAATATTGGCATGTACACACCTGTATTTAGACCTTTAAATACTCTTTGACTCCTAATTCTTTCCTCTATTTCCTTTTGCTTTCTTCTTGTCCCACTATCATGCTCAGTCTTCATTTGGATTTCAGTAATTCCTCTAGGTTATACTGCTCTTGATCAAGCCCTACCAGGCCTCCTGCACCCTCCTGGCCATTGATTTTGAATCACTTATTGTTCCCTTGTCCCTAGGTTTGTTAACACCCACTTCCTTTCCCCCCACCCCCGCCTCCCCTGCTCCCATATCTCCCCAGAACCAGCAGTCCGTTGTTTTCTCCTTCAGATTGTTTATCCCGCCTATTTTTTCTAGATAGAATTGCAGAGATAATAATATGCACAAAAAACAAGACAGAGCAAAACGAAGCAACAAAAGAAAACCAAAAAAAGACAAAAAAAAAAAAAAAAGAAAAGCCTGTAAATAGTTCAAGGTCTGTTTGTTGACCTTTAGGAGTGTTTTCCAGTTGAGTCTGATGGGGTGGCACACTCTGGCCCCAAAGTCTATTTTTTGTACTCCCTCAAGACTTCTTTGCTCTGCTTCCTTTGCTGTTCTGTTGCATAGCTCTTAGTGTTTTGCCTCAGTGTGATGGGGTCAGATTGGGCACAGTTCCCACACTGTGTTTCCAGTGTTGTCCCCTGGTAGCACTATGGGTCAGTGAGGTACATCGTGTCTCATAGTGGACTGGCCATATGGTCCTCTCTGTGCTTTGACTTCTCTGAGTGGAAATATCGTCCTCAGGGCTTGGTGGGCCAGGATGTGTTCCACTTTGAACTACTTTCTTGTATTCATAACACTTGTAAATTCTTGTTTTAAAAATTTGTCCCCCATCTTCCTGATGTCCTTCTGAGAAAACAATCACTGTAAGCAATGTCTGGTTAAATTATATATCAAAAGAAATCTTTTTATTTTCCCACCTATAAATGTGATTTTTTTTAGGACATTTGATGTATGTTTTTAAGTACTTGGTATTAGGTGTATTTGTGCTTAGTTTGTACAATGTAGACCATAATCTGGTACCCATAGAGTGACAGCAGATAGAAAAACCTAACAGCACAGGGTGTGCATTTTTCCTGTTTTCAGGGCCTAGTGCATTATGTGGAACAAAGCATGGTGGACCCTTTTTATATTCATCTAATTGCTTTAAAATGCTAAAGTAGATACTTACTCCTTTTGTTCTTCTGGTTTTAAAATGTGATCCATATCAAGTGTCTAAGAAGATGTGCATTTTATAGGGTGAAACTACTTCCTCTGTATATGAAAAAACCCTAAAGTATAGTAAAAAATATAGATGGGGAAATAGCAAATATTTGTTGAATGAATAAACTGCTGACTCCATGTCCAGCTACAGTAGTGTGGTGAGGATTCGGAAGTGCTCCTAGAAGCGGAGTGCTCATACAATAGAAACATCATGTAAGACCACCTTCTTCGGGCCATGATGTCAGGTTTTCTCTTACCTCAGTGAACAAATAGGACACTTGTCTTTTGAAATAATAGAAAGCAATCAGTGTGCAAAACTGTACAATACCAACTGGTTAAAGGAGATTAAATTATTATAGTATCATTGCATTGACAAGTTAGTTAACTTGGCTTTTTCTTACTTTAATCTTGTAATGTGTAAATAAAAGTTCTGAAGTAGAAGCAGCACAATTTGCTTAGGTAAACTGTTACGTACAAATAGGTAAAAATGTGTACGTGTATCAGTCCTTTGAAAAATATCATGGAAAAGTTAATTTTTTGGTTCTGTAGTGCCAGGAACTGGATTTAATGGTTTCTTGTGGGGATTGTAGGGGTGGTTGGTGGGAAAGAGGAAGCTAATAACAATGAGTACAAGAAATAAGAAAATGTTCTAAAATTGATTGTAGTGGTAATTGTACAGTTTTTTGTACAATTCTTAATAACTATTGAATTGTTTGATGTGAATTGTTACATGTCAATAAAACTTAAAAATTTTTGTTGTTCTGCAGTGTATTTATCCATTTTCTCTTTAATTCTCTTCCTAGTAATGAAGCAAAATCAGACGGAAGAAGCAATTTGATACCAACCATCAAATTTCGGCACTGTTCTTTGTTAAGAAATCGACGCTGCACTATTGCGTACTTGTAAGCTGCTGTGATTTTACTTGTAGTAGCAGGAAACAAAGAAGAGTTTTCCATGGGGTTTCTCAATTAAGTTTCTGGTTGATAGCAACAGATCTCAGATTTATTTATCTCTGTGGTTATGCATGGAGCCCTGGTAGCATGGTTACTTGTTGGGCTGTGATCTACATGGTCCACAGTTCAAAACCACTAGTAGTTCCGAGGGGAAAAGGCCGTGTTTCTATTCCTGTAAATAATTACAATCTCGGAAACCCACAGGGGTTTGCTATGAGTCAGCATTGGCTTGATGGAAGTGAGAGTGTTTTCAGTGTTTATGCGCTGGACTGTTAACCAGAAACAGCATTTCAAAACCACCAGCTGTTCTGCGGGGAAACGATGAGGCTTTCTACTCTTAAAAAAGAGTTACAATCTCGGAAACTCACTGGTGCGCTTCTATCCTGTCCTTACAGTGTCAGTATGAGTCAAACAACTCCATGTGGCAGTGAGTTATTTCTTTTAAGTTTGATTTAATGTAAGCATTTTAATTTCGTTTTTCCAGTTTAAAATTTGTATTGTAAAAGATTGCACTATTCTTGAAAGCAGAGAGAATAATATAGTGAAGCTCCTGGAGTTGTCTTATAAATTTAACAATACATTTTCCATAATTTATGACATATGTATGTTAGGCTACTTAAAACTAAGTACTAAACATCAGATAACATTTTACCACTATATACTTTAGGATACATCTCTAAGAAATAAGGGCCTTTCTGATCTTTTTCCACATTACTGCTGTGTCACCATCACAGTTACGACAATGAACAGTGCTAGGGGCATCAGCCCAGTTCCTATTCCCGATTTCTGGTAGTCCCAAAGATGTCTTCTTAGAGTAGATCTATTTGCATCAGAGTCTTAAAAAAAAAAAAATCCACAAATGACAGTTTAGTTGATAAGATCCTTGAGTCTTACTGATAGAACAATGTCTGATTTCCTGCTTGTTTGTATGCTAATACTCTCTCAATGTCCTAGGTATGACCGGTTACTGCGGATTCGTGCACTTAGGTGGGAATATGGCAGTGTGTTGCCTAATGCTTTACGATTTCACATGTCTGCTGAAGAAGTAAGTTAGCACTTTTTCAAGTTAATGATTTTGGGAAAATACTGAGATCCTGGCTTTTTTTTTTCTACAATGATGTTTACTAGTATTTCTCTGTTTTCTGTAAATTTTCTATATTTTGTTTGTGAGAATGTGTAGAGGTAAATATAAACTACTAACTCAGCAGTTTGTATATATAATTTATTGACACATACTTTTTGAATTAAGCAACCATTCTTACCATACTTTTCTGAGTTATTCCTCACTAGCATAAGCTTACTACTCCAAGATTCCTAGCTAATCTTTTGAGTTGCTATCATTTGATCCATGATTTGATCACCTTTTCAGCAATAAGTTTTCAGCGTTTTTTAAGCAGTTAGTACTTACTGCGATAGGCATGGGAAGTATAAAACCAAACTCATTACTCTCAAGTCGATTGTGACTAAAACTGCCTCAGAGGTTTATAAGGCTATACATTATTTTTGTTTTGAACTGTCTTATTTGGCACATAATCCATATACACTATCAATCTTTATGGAAACCAGCTGCCATATTTTTCTCTTACAGAGTAGCTAAGTGGATTCAAATTGCCAACCTTTCCATTAATAGTGACAAATGTAGCAACTGCCACTGGGGTACCCTCCTGGAAGGGAGTAGTAGTAAGTAATTCTAGTGCTACAGGGAAAACTGACAAACAATAAAAAAAGGAGTTTCTTTTATTTATTAGTGATTCATCAGTGGAGTTGAAAAGCCGACATTATTCTTAGGAGATATGTAGTTTTCTAGTCAGCATGAATAAATATTCAGAATAAGATGAGTATTTGTCACTGAAGGTAGGGTGCTAGACCAGTATTTCAAGATAGAACATTAGAGTCAGAACACTTGGTTTCAACTCCTGACACTGCTTTCTAATCTTGGGCAAGTAACCTCATTGCTCTGTGTTCACTCCTTTATTTACAAAATGGGGTCATAGTGTGTCCTACTACAGCCTTGGTTCTCAACCTTCCTAATGCCACGACCCTTGAATAGAGTTCCTCATGTTGTGGTGATCCCCAATCTTAAAATCATTTTTGTTGCTACTTCATAACTGTAATTTTGCTACTGTTGTGAATTATAATGTAAACATCTGATATGTAGGATATATTTTTAGTTTACAAATTGAACATATTTAAAGCATAGTGATTAATCACAAAAATAGGTAATTATATCTTGTGAAATACTGATTTCTAATTATAAATAAATGAAATTTTGTCTTGAAGCATGGTGTAGCATGAGTAACAGTCTTAATATAACAATAGTGAACTACATTGCTACATTTTGCGACAGTGTGCGTAAAAAGCCAGAAGGTTGAGATAGTTTCTTTCTCACTAGATCAGAAATTCTCCAGACAGTCTTTGCAAGAGCACAAGATCATCTTCCACAACAAATCTACTTCTTTATTTAGACTTGATAACAAACAAGCTGGAAAACCCTGTTTCACAAAGATAAGTTGTTGGAAATGGAAGAAAAAGGTGCAACACAGTCTCAGACAGAACAGGACCTGACTGCAAACACTTGATCCAGAATTTTGTAACTGGCATTGTAGAGAAATCAGTTCTCGCTGCATCGCTGTTAGTTCAATAAACGTCTCTTGTGCTATCTCAGGAACATCTTCAACTTTGACTGCAAATGGGCTTCTGGCAAGTGCAAATGAGGTGTCGGGTAGATTTGGAAAGTACGATGAAATTTCATCTGCAAGCATATGCAAGTGTTCTTTCACAGAAATTGTAATCCTTTTGTCTGGTTCAGTGTCATGTTCTTCAAAGAAAACAGATAGGGTAGGCATGTAAATTTTATTTTCTTTTTATTATTTTTTTGGTAAATTTTATTTTCATCCAATTTTTTCCCCCAAAGCTGATGTTTCCTTTGGAATGATCAGATATTTTCAGATAAATCAAGGCATGTTGCATTTTGTCCTTACAGTAATAAATTGTAACTCATTCAAGATGGCAAAGATGGCAATCAAACTATTTTCTGTATCTCACTTTTATCGCTGCAAAATGCTTTGAACTGCGGTCATGTTTTCTGATAAAAAACGTTTTGAGTTCATCACCATGCTCAAAAACACCTTTTAAAACTTTTCCTCTGGACAACCGTCTCACTTCAGTTGCGAAAGCAGTAGACTGTTTAAAGTGCTCGCCTTTACAAAATTGACAGAATTTATGATGCTTCTCATTACTTCTTATAACTCTTTTGGCCGTGTATTTGTTGCTAATATTTTCTGAGGAGTTATACAGTGAGTTCCGGTGACTTTCGGTGACTCAGTACCAAACGTTGAAATTCAGATTGACATCCTAGCATAGTGGAGCATCATCTGCAAACACCACAAACCTTTTCCCAAGAGATCTTATGCTCTTTCAGAATGAACCAACTATCAAATACATCACGTGTAGTAGTTGCCATTTTAAGAGGTTTGCAAAAAAAGAAACTCATATTTAAAGTCGCCATCATTAATATGCCTCAGGTAAACAGTAACTGTGAACAGTTTGCAACGTCTGTAGATTCATCACGCTGGATGCTAAATATTGGAAGTGGAGCAGATTTACTTTCCTGGATTATCTGATCAAGAATATCAGCAGCCTTGTCTGCTATTCTTCTGCAGGCAGTGTCATTTGATAAGAAAATTGCGCTCAATTTTGTAACAAATTCATCTCTGATCATAACTCGAACAATTTACTGGCCCCTGGCAACAGTGAATCCTCAGCAATGGTGTAGGGTTTCATAGCGCTGGTGATTCTGAGTGCCACCAAATATGAAACTTCAATGACTGCTACGTTTTGTTTGTGGTACTTGCCACCAGTGTCAAGTCTGGCTTTCTTGAGTTTATCATCAGCTTTGCTTTTAAAATAGTTGGTATCCTTGCCAGCAAAGCTCGGATATTTGCTATCAAAATGGCATATTAGTTTGTTCAGCTTCATAGATTCAACTAATAGAACTTCACAACAAGTAAGACATTGTAGTTTCTCAGTTCCTGCTGTCATTGAAGTAAAACCATACCATAAAAAATCCTCACTATCTTTTCTTAACGTTCTTCTACATGATCCATTGTCATGGGATGGTTGGCTAATGAAAATAATATATAACCATAGCTTTAATAATACAAAAGATGGCTCTCCCTCCTCCACCACTGCCACCTCCTCCTGCTGTTCCTGCAGCTGCCTGTGTGCTCGTTTGGTGCGGACCTGGTACCTCTTTTGAGAAGACTTCAGCATTCACCCTGGCCAACAAAAAACTCAAGGGAGGAGTCAGGACTGAGAACAATGATCAGATTAACTTGAAGGTGGTAGGGCAGGATGGTTCTGTGGTGCAGTTTAAGATTCAGAGGCACACCCACTTAGTAAGCTAATGGAAGCCTATTGTGAACAGGGTTTGTCAATGAGTCAGATCTGATTTGATTCGACAGACAGCCAATCAATGAAACAGACACACCTGCACAGTTGGAAACGGAGGATGAAGATACAATTGATGTGTTCCAGCAGCAGAAAGGAGGCATCTTCTAAGGGAGCCTGCTCCTTTCCTCCAGAACTCTCTTCCAGCCGACCAAGAATCCATTCTCGATTAGAAAACCACAGTTTGATTCCACCACCTCCTGACAACTACAGTATAGTTTTCTCTTTATTTCATTTCCCCTTCCTCATTCCTTTATTGTACACAAAGTAACTGGTGCATGTACACAAGCATATTAAATTTTTCCCTTTGTTTATTTATTCGTTTACTAAATCACCAATGGTATGTTTTGATCAACATCAGGTGGAGATGGGATGGGGAAAACACTGGTTCTGTGAAAGCTCCCCTTCTCCATCAGTGGCTTGCTCATTCAGCTTCTCTCTTTGTATTTCAGTAGGTTATTTTGCTCTCACTGTTTAACAAAAACAAAAAAAATGACATGAAAAAAATCCTTGCATGCCTTGTTCGATTGAAGAATTTTTATGTTTTTCATTTATCATTGTAAAACCAAGGACAGTTTTATAACATTTTTGTATGTAGCTATTACATGTAGGGCAATCTGTCTTTAAGTAGGCGTAAATTACTCTCAATGAAGCCTAGATAGTTTTCCCTTCAAGTCAAGCGTCTTGTTTAAATTTCTTATTTAAAAAAAAATAGTACTAAAGATGATACATGGCACAATTTAGTCAATACAGTTTATTAAAATTTCCTATGATTTAACATTCTCTATGTTGTGTTTTTACATACCTGTTACTATCACAAGGAGCAGTATTCACATCAACCACAGCTGAATATAAAAAGACCAATCAGCATCCAGATAAAGTTCCCATGGTACAGATATCGATATTTTGCAGTAGTTTATGATTTTACCCAGAAATAATAATTCATGAAGTGTCATTTACCACCAATACTGCTGCTTTTAACACTGTCGCTGCTTTTAACACAGTAGCTGCTTTTAACACAGCAGCTGCTCTCTACGCATGTGTGACTTGTCCACATAAACACATTGTGGTGCCAACCCTGTCACATCCACCTTTATTTGTACAAGTTGAATGTGATGGGGTTGTCTGATTATGTCATTACGCTGCGTACTCGTATGTGGGCAGACCCTCCTGGAGATGGATAGAGGAGCAGTGACTTGGTTCCTAAGACCATTGGAAATACATGTTTTCCAATGGTCTTAAGTGACTCCTGTGAAAGGGTCCTTTGACCCCAAAAGAGGTCGTAACCCACAGGTTGAGAACTGCTGTATTAACAGGGTTGTTACAGGATGATTAAGGCTGCCCATTTGGAACATAGCATAGAACGGAATGTGATCAATGCTGTTATTGTGTGAGTTTGGTATAGTATATCACTTATGAAAGAAAGTGTTAGTCTGGGTTGACTAGAGGAACAGTCATACACTCATGTGTATAAGAACTTTATATAAAAGAGCAATTATATATTGAGAAAACATCTCAGCCCAGTTCAGATCAAGTTCCTAAGTCCGATATTAGCCTATATGTTCGGTACTAGTCGATAAATTCCTCTTTAGATTCACAGTATATGTAATGATGCCAAATGCAGGAATATCGCAGGCCAGTGGGTAGAAGGTCTTGTGGATCCAGTGGCAGTGTATGCATTTCAGTGTTGGCACGGGTCTCCTCCAGCTCTCTGACTGTCTCAGCGCAGAAAAGGAAGGCAGAGAGACTGGGTTTGATCTCCATTGAGCTACTTATTTCTGTCATGCCTCAAAATGAGGTCATCAAGCTGCAATTTTATTGACAGGCTGACAGGATATAATGTAATTGCCACGGCATGTATTCAGTAAATTTGCCATGAGTTTTATAAACAATTTACTTGCTAACTGCATTTAAAAATTTTAACTTGAGTTTAATTGACATAATTCATATACCACACAACCCAGTGGTTTAAATATATTAAAAAGAGCTGTGCAGTTATGATCTCCATCAATTTTAGAACATTTTCTTCAGTCTTAAACTCACCATTTGCCCCAGCCTGCCCTGTCCTAACCCAAAGAAACTTAATCCATTTATAGTCTTCACAGTAACTAAGTCCTATCCTAGATTTTATTTAAAGAAAATCATATGCGTATGGATTGTGATAAGAGTTGTATGAGCCCCTAATAAAATGTAAAACACAAAATAAAAAAAAACACCTAACTATCCTAAGTCATCATGGCAAAATATTGAATGCTCAATAAACCACTGAAAACTCCAAAAAAAAGAAAGAAAATCATATGCAAAAAAAACAGCCCTCAATCCAAAAGAAAATATAAAAACTAGAACAAATTTAAAAGGGACCAAAAGAGAGAAAAACAATAACGTTAAAAATTATCTGTGTTAATCTACTTTCCAATGCACTCAGTGTATAACAAGACTATTTCCATTCTTTGTTCATGGTCTAAGGAGATTCACTGGAGGCTTAATCTGTGTGGGAACTGTGCAAATGGAGTTTGGGCTTCCACTGTCATCCGCAGTCTGCTCAGGTTTTAATCTCTAATACCATTGCCTCCTCTGATCTTGGATTGCTAAGTACATTTCCATGCTTTATTTTTATTCTGTTCATGTTCTGGAGAAAGAAACAAAGTACCTCAGCTTCTTGAGGGAACTACTAAATAATTACGTTACCAGTTAATTTTTCAGGTTCTTTTTCCATGGTCTTTGTGCCGGAATCTTACATTAAGTGGACTTGAGGGGTGCCTCTTTATTATGGTGAAATGAACAGAACATGTTCTTTCTCTAATAACAATAGCTATAGTATTTTTTTTAAAAACATAGAGTGTTTAAGAGTAATAGTTCTTGTAGGATTTTATCTTAAAATTTAAGTAACCAATAGATGAGGATTTTATTTTAAACATAAATACATGAACTTGTCGTGCATAAACTTTTTTAGTTTAGTACAAGGTAGTCATGACAAGGCACACAAGTAAGACTTCAAGATGCTGATTTTCGAACCAGAAAATTATAATTAACAATTATAATGTTAGTCTTGAGATTAGATTTCCATACTTTAGACTTCATTTTGACCTTGAGTTCAATGGAAATCCCTTATAGCTGGGGTCCAAATTCGGTGTTAATAGAGTCTCTACAAGGTCTAGTCTATGGAGAGAATCACTGCCTCTGCCTTTTCCTTCTCAGAGCATAAACCGAAATTCAGTTTCTATATGTGAACATTTCACTTTGAACTCACCGATAAGGGATAGGTGATGCCATCTTTAACAAAGATTAGTGTATTATTTTTTTCCATGAAGGTAGACAAATAGTAGTTTACAAGTTAGAGACTCCAAGACACTTTAGAGAGAGATAATCTTATGTCATAATTTCTTTTTTAAAAATCATTTTATTGGGGCTCATACAACTATTATCACAATCCATACATACATACATTAATTGTGTAAAACACCCACTGCCATTGACTTTTAACAATCCTTAAGGATGAGCAAAGTAGAACTGGCTCTTTAGGTTTCTGAAGCTGTATTTCTTTATAGGAGCAGAAATCCCCTTTCTCCCTAGGTGTAACTGGTTGAGTCAAACTGTTGACCTTGGCTTTAGCCAACACATAACCCAATACTAACCAACATAGTAGTGGTGGGTGCCTTCTCGTCAGTTCCGCCTCATAGTGGCCCTGTCTAGATCAGCATGAAGTACTACTGGACTCTGCATCCTCACAATTGTTATGTTTGAACCCATTGTTGAGTTACTGTATCAATTCATCTCCTTGAGTTGTTTTTGTTTTTCCCACTGACTTTGCACTGTACCAAGTATTGTGTCGTTTTCTAAGGACTGGTCTCCTGAAAACATGCCCAAAACTTGTGAGACAAGTCTTGCCATACTCATCTCTAAGGATCAGTCTGGCTGTGATCTTCCGAGACAGATTTGTTTGTTCAGTTAGCAGTCCATGGTACTTTCGGTGTTCTTTGCCAACATGCTAATTCAAAGGCATCTATTCTTTGGTCTTTATTAATTGTTGTCCAACTTTCATATGCTTATGAGGCAATGGAAAATCCCATGGCTAAGGTCAATGGAAAATCCCATGGCATTGCTCAGTCCTCAAAGTGTGACATCCTTGCTCTTCATCACTTTAAAGTAGAATTTCAGAAATCCAAAATATGTTTAGTGAAAGAAATTTGTCACAAAATAATAAATACTGTGTGGATCTATTTAAAGTACAAATAATGAACAGCACTAAACTAGTGTTTTAGGGATGCATTCTTGGGTGATAATGTAAAATTTTCAGAATGGAACAAAATGATAAGTCTCCATTTTGGGGCTGAGGATGTGTTACTCCTTGACCAGGCTGTTTCTTAATAATGTCATTAACCTGTACATCTTTGTTTTGCCTACCTTTCTGTAATTATACATAAATAAGATTCTGAGGAGATTGCAACTAATGTCACAAAACAAAATATATATAAATTACTGTATAAAACATGAGTTTTCTCTGTAAACTTTCACCCTAACCATAATAGACTTTAAAAAATAACAAATGCCTTTTATTATTATTTCCTTCCCCCAGCCCTTTGGCAACTCTTAATCTACTTTTTTACATTTATAGAATTCCGATGACTGACTTTCCTACAAATGCAGTCGTAAAATAATGTGACCTCTTGCGCCACTTTACGTGTGATAAAGGTTTACCCTTGTCAGATACAACTTAGAACTGAATTCCAAAGTAAGCCTCACTATCTTCTATTGTGTGCACTCCTCATTTTGCTTGTCCTTCCTTCTCTTTGGGGACATTTGCATTGTCTGCTCAAGCATGTTGTTCCATTCTTATAAAAAGAGTCCGTGCAGTATTTAAAGCGACCATAACTGAATCATGTGTTTTTCGTAGTGTTGTTTCTGGTTGAATGGTTTTTTTTAGATCTGTGCTTAGGTCTACTGGTTTGTAAGCTATGTGATAACAAGAATTTTGTCTGTTTTGGTTGAATGCTCCATCCTAAGTGCACAGACAGTTCCTGACTCGTAGAAGACAACCATTAATGTTCGCTATATAAATACAGGAATGCCACACTCATGATCTACATGGGCGTATGTGCTGTTTGAAGTCACGATTACACAATGTTGGCAAGCTTGTTTTCTTTGTCACTTGGTAAAAAGACCATTTTTCTGTTTTCAGATAGAATGGTTCAATTGTTATAAGAAGTCCCTCGCTACTTACATGAGGTCATTGGGAGGAAATGAAGGTTTGGACATAACACAGGATATGAAGCCTCCCCAAAGCTTATATATTGAAGTAAGTTTTACCTCTTGAGAATGGATTTTATTGAATGTGTGGATTATGCTCCTATTATGTAAGAAGGAGATATGAATATAGTTTTGTTAGGTGCCACCAAGTCCTATTCATAGTAACTAGATGTACAACAGAATGAAACACTGCCTTGCCCCGCACCCTCTTCTCAAACATTGCTGTTTGAGCCCATTATTGCAGTCATGGTGTCAATGTGTACCACTGAGAGGCTTCCTCTTTTTGACCATCCAGGGACTTGCCATCCAGATGACATATACACGGAGTCGGCCTCTTTAAGGGGCACTCCCGCTGTAGCTCTTCCAGCATAGCTTTGTTTGCTCTTCTGGCTGTTGATGTTTTGTCAGTGCTTTTCTGCGATATCATAATTCATAGTTATCAATTCACCTCTGTCTTATTCATTGTTCACCTTTCATATACATATTAGGTGATTAAAAAATAGCATGGCTGGGGTCAGATAAACCGAGGACTAGTTTTCATAGTTTTACTGAGATAAAAGGACCCCTGGTGGTACAGTGGTTACACATTGGGTTGCGATCAGCATGGTCCGCAGTTCAAAACCCACAAAAACTCTGTCCCTTGACTCCACCCCTTGAGGGATAAGATGGGGTTCCTGCCAGGTCTAGAGGCCAGGTGTGTGGATTTCTCACCCAATGGGGGGGTTAAATTAAACCTCTCAAGTCTACTTTGAGATTGGTGCGGGAAGTGCTAGGCTTCTCTTTCCCCCTTGCCCCCTAATTGTGTTGTTTTGCTAACACATTTCCTGCTTGGGGGTGGCAAGGTGAGGAATGTTGAGCAAGGGCTGGTGGAACTGTAGAACAAAGCAAAAGTTAAGCTTGGCTAGTGACTGTCTGCACCAAGCTGACTCTGCAAAGCTGTTCTTCACCAGAGGACAGCAAGCCAAGAGGCTTGGTCAGCTGGGTTAGCTCAGGGACCAGAAAAAATTGGCTATGCCAGGCAGGAGGGAAGCTTCCCCAGCGTGTGGACAGCCTATAACAAAGAGGGGAATCTGTTAGTAGTTGCTACTGCTCTCTCAGTTTAAGAAGCTTGGATGTACTTCATATTGAGATTCTCTTCCATGAAGTTTAGGATATCGCTCCTAGTGGACCTTCTCTATAATTGCTGAGAGTTGTCCGAGTTTGTTGTCTGACAGTCATTTTGCTGACTCTGCTGCTCTTTAACACTTTAAAGAAGTCTTTTGCAGCATTTATCTCATGGCTTGATTTCTTCACTAATTCCATGAATGTTGATTATGCATTGAAATAAATGAAATCCGTGTCAATTTATTTTTTTCTCTTTTTATCATTGTGTTTATTGGCCCGAGCATGAGGCTTTTTTTTTCCATCGAGCCATAATCCCTACAGAAAGCTTTAGTCTCAGTTCTTCATTAATGTGTTGAATCCTCTTAGCTTTCCATAAGCAAAGTTGTATCATATGCATATCACAAGGTCTCTGCTTTTACACTGGACATTTTAATACTTTCATATTGAAAGTTACTACCACTAAGGAAGTACTTACCAAGGAGCTTCAAATGTTTCTGGGACTTTTTTCAGTTTTTAAATTCCATATTTGCACACACTTGAAGTCCCTGTCATATAGTTGTCATTTTGTTACTTGTTAAGTGGGTTATCCTCTCTTTGCTCCTCATTTCTTCCAGTAGTACCACGTACTTTGGCGCTTAGTTAATTTTTGGATTTTGAACCATCTTTATTATCCTCTTTTGTATACTTTTGAATATTGAATAAAGTAGACCAAAGAAAAATGTTTGCATTCAACTTAGGTGTTGGCTAAATATGTTAGGTAGCCAGAATAGGGGCCATAAAGGGGGAGTGTTAGTCTGGGTAGACAAGAGAAACAAATTCATAGAAACTCATGTTTATAAGAAAGAGGTTTATATAGAAGAACAACTGAATATTGCGAAAACGTCCCAGTCCAGTCCAGGTCAAGTCCGTGAGCCCAATATTAGCCCATATGTCTGATACCAATCTGTAAAGGCCTCGTCAGACTCACGAAACATGCAATGACTCCGATTGCAGGACGATCTTGAACCAGCGAGTAGAAAGTTTTTGGATCCAGTAGCATTGTAAACATCTCAGCGCTGGCAGGGTTCTTCTCTATGTAGCTTCTCTGGCTCCAGAGGTCTGTTGCATCAGGGTAGGTCCGTGTGGCTTTCCCAGCTACCAGGACGTAGTGCCATGTGTCTTGCCAGTAGAGCATCTCCAAGGAAGTGAGCTGAGAGAGAGAAGCGTCTCCTGTTTAAGGAGGAAATACTGGAGTTCCCAGAATTCTCAGGCGAAGGCAATGCCCACACAGAGGCCTCACTGGCTATCCTGATTGACCAACTAGACTCCACCACTTCACTCTTAATCCTCTCAAGTCCCAAATTGACATCAGATTACATAAGCACCACAAGGGGGTTGTCTCCGCACTAACTGCATAAGGCTAAAGCAAAAGGATTGGAAGAAATCAGGCATCCGTTAAATTTTAGAACAATCAAACTGAGCATGCTCAGACAAGAGCTCCCTCCGCCCCGAGGGGAGGTCCACCAGGGCACACAGATTAGGCTCAGTTACATTACCTCACACAGGTGGGCCTAAACTCAAGCCAGTGGAACCAACCAATACCTTCAACCATGCTTCCCCCAGCCGTTGTGGAGAGGAGGGAATAAAGACCCTGCCTTGACTTCCTTCCATTCCAGCATTCTCCACAAGTGGGGGGTGGGAGCCCTTTTGGCCCCTGGGATTTCCTGGTTCCACGTGCTGGGTTATGTGTTCCTGTTCTTTCTATGTGTTTTTTTCCCATTCAGCAGTGAACCCATGTGCAGTTCTGCGGATCCTTGTATGCTTTCTTAAAACAATGTGTATTTTTTGAGGCTGTAATACCTGAAACTTCCCTTTTCCCCATAAAATCACTTGGATTACAAACCTGCTTCTGCTGTGTGAATTCTTTCAGGTACCTGAATCCAGGAACCTAACACCTTTTTCTCTATATTGCTTCATCTTGCAATCTACTCTCCTTGTATTTCAATCTAAAGGAATGTCTCAACATTCCCTCAGGTTTTATTTGTTTTCTTGAATTTTATCCTCATTTATAAAGGAAAGTTTTGCTGGCTATAGGAATCTTGGATGGCTGTTCATTTCTTTCATTATTTTAAATATGTGACTCTATTACCTCCTGGTTTCCAGGGTTTCTATATATGTAAATTGGTACTTCATTTTATTTGATATTGTCAAGATTTTATCTTTTTTTTAAAGAGTTTGATGATAAGATATTTTGGTGTGGATCTCTCAGGCTTTCTTCTGATTTGGAAATTCTTAAGTGTCATTGATATGTACATTCTTGTCCTTTGTCAAGTTTTGGTAATGTTCTGCTGTTGTCTATTAAGTTTTATTTAGTTACCCTTTGCCCTCTTCTGGGACTTCCATAATATTTGCATTGATTTGCTTGATGGTGTTCCTTGGGATCATGTTTCTTTACTTTTGTTCCTCAGACTCAATAAGCTGTTCTGTTCTTCTGCCAACTCAAATATCCTGTTGAGTTATCCAGTAACGTTGTTTCTCTTATTTGTTAGTGCTAGTAATTGGATTGGCTTCTTTAAATGTAGGAAGACATATCAGAGGGCCGTATTTGACTTTCTCTGGCTTCACTGTTTCCATGAGGCAGAGTTCAGACATGCCTCCATCCTTCATCCTTCAATATCTATTCTGACACCACCCACTCCTCCCTCACACACTGCCTTTCTGTCGGGTTCAATTATCGGTCCCAGTTGGCCTCACAGAACTCACAGACAATATTCACAATTTAGTGGGCTTATTAAGGAAGGTAACTAGTTACCACAAGTCAGCATCAGGAAACAGTAAGTGTACCTCTCCTGTCATCCAGCAGTCATGTCAGTCTTTAGTCCTTAGCCTCTCAGTCACATAGTCCCTTTGCCTCTTTGGGCCAGAAAGGCAGCCCACTGCTCTGCCTCAAAGTATCATAGTCTCAGTATTGCTCCTCTGTTTTATGTCATGGACGCCTTGCCTCAGCCTCTGGTCTTGGCCTAGTCCCTCTGTTCTGTCCCATGGTCTCTGTGCTGCAGCCTTTGATGCCTCCATCTCAGTCTCTACCACTTCAGACAAAGATCTCAAGTATGTCCCACTAGGGCCTCTTACACCTTGATGGTCCAGCATTTCTCTGTGTTCCTGCTTCTGAGATGGCTTTTCCACATAACCATCCCTCCAAAATGGGATTTTAACCATAGCCATATAGGCTAGAATTGATAATACAATGCATAAGAGATGATGGCTAGATGGGCCTTATTCATTGACTACATCTCTTCATCTCTTTCTTAGGATCCCTGCTGACATTGTAGGATAGGCATTGATTGGACTGCTAACCATAAGGTTCCAGAACCAAACTCTCTGGTATGGAGTCAATGCTGATTCCTAGGGATCCCCTATGGGTTTCTGAGTAGAAAGTCCAGGCTTTCTCCTACTGGTACTGGTAGTTTTGAACTGTCGACCATGCAGATTGCAACCCAGTGATTAACTGCTGTACCACCAGGGTTCTGAGGTTCTTACGGTTCAAATTTACCAACTGTTGCTCAGGGGAAAGATGAGACTCTTAGTTTCTGTAAGGATTTACAGCCTTGGAAAACCAATATAGGGTCATTGTGAGTTAGAATCAACTAGAGGGCGGTGATAGAATCTCTTTATAGATATTTTAATTTATGTATATATATATTGCTAACCCAGTTTTCTTTTGTTCTTTGGGCCTGTTTTTTTTCCTAATTGTTTTATTAGGGGCTCATAGAACTCTTATAACAATCCATATATATACGTACATCAATTGTATAAAGCACATCTGTACATTCTTTGCCCTAATCATTTTTTTTACATTTTATTAGGGGCTCATACAATTATTATCACAATCCACACATATACATACATCAATTGTGTAAAGCACATTCCTACATTCTTTGCCCTAATCATTTTGAAAGCATTTGCTCTCCACTTAAGCCCTTTGCATTAGGTCCTCTTTTTTTCCCCCCTCCCTCCCTTGCCCCCCCTCCCTCATGAGCCCTTGATAATTTATAGATTGTTATTTTGTCATATCTTTCCCTATCCGGAGTCTCCCTTACCCCCCGCCCCCCCACCCTTCTCTGCCGTCCGTCTCCCAGAGAGGAGGTCACATGTCGATCCTTGTAATCAGTTCCCCCTTTCCAACCCACTCACCCTCCACTCTCCCAGCATTGCCCCTCATACCATTGGTCCTGAAGTTATCATCCACCCTGGATTCCCTGTGCATTCAGCTCCCATATGCACCAGTGTAGAATTAGGATCATGGTAGTTGGGGGGAGGAAGCATCTCGGATCCGGGGGAAAGCTGTGTTCTTTTTTTTTTTCTTTCTTTTTTTACATTTCATTAGTGGCTCATACAACTCTTATCACAATCCACACATATACATACATCAATTGTATAAAGCACATCCCTACATTCTTTGCCCTAATCACTCTCAAAGCATTTGCTCTTCACTTTACCTTTGCATCAGGTCCTCTTTTATTTCTCCCCTCCCTCATGTGCCCTTGGTAATTTATACATTGTTATTTTGTCATATCTTTCCCTATCCGGAGTCTCCCTTACCCCCCCCCCCACCCTTCTCTGCCGTCTGTCTCCCAGAGAGGAGGTCACATGTGGATCCTTGTAATCAGTTCCCCCTTTCCAACCCACTCACCCTCCACTCTCCCAGCATTGCCCCTCATACCAATGGTCCTGAAGTTATCATCCACCCTGGATTCCCTGTGCTTCCAGCTCCCATATGCACCAGTGTACAACCTCTGCCCTATCCAGTCATGCAAGGTAGAATTCGGATCATGGTAGTTGGGGGAGGAAGCATCCAGGATCTGGGAGAAAGCTGTGTTCTTCATCGGTACTGCATCGCACCCTGACTGACCCATCTCCTCTCCTAAACCCCTCTATGAGGGGATCTCCAGTGGCCGACAAATGGGCTTTGAGTCTCCACGCTGCACTTACCCCTTCATTCACTATGGTGTGTGTGTGTGTGTGTGTGTGTGTGTGTGTGTGTGTGTGTGTGTGTGTGTGTAAAATTAAAAACTTTTATACAATAGCCTATACTCCAGGATAAAGTGTAGCTATCTGCTTTATACTCCTCCTGGATCATTGCAGTATCCCCACTTTGGGAAACACTGCTATAGAGGGACAGGAGTATGGAAATACTTATAGTGCCCTCTCTGCAACAAACTTTGATTCACACTTTTAAGGTAATAGTGATGTGTGAGCTGAACTATATTAAGCTTATATTTTATAGGTCAAAAATGATTGGATGTTGGCACTTTAATTTCAAGCATCTTAATGTAATCTAACATTCCATCTTCCATAAATTTTGTTTTATTTTTAAAATACTAAATGAAAATTAATTGATTGCTAAGTTACTGTGTAAGCAAAATGAAAGAGCATGAAACTGAATCTTTTAAATGTATTTTTAAGTATTCCTGAGAAACAAGAGATTGGAAGACTTGATTTCCTTTGAAAAACAGTTTGTTCACTCCCTCAATGCATGAATATCTCATTTTATTAAATTGGAACTCTATGATGCTCACTCTCCCGACACAACGTCTGGAGCCAAAGTGGGTGAACAAGTAAATGTGGTGAAGAAAGCTGATGGTGCCCGGCTATCAAAAGAGGTAGTGACTGGGGTCTTAAAGGCTTGAAGATAAACAAGCGGCCATCTAGCTCAGAAGCAACAAAGTCCACATGGAAGAACACACCAGCCTGTGTGATCGAGTGGTCCCGAAGGGATCAGTTACCAGGCATCAAAGAACAAAAAATCATATCATTGACTGCACACCTCCATGATAGGATCGCTGAAGACAAATGGGTGCATAAGCAAATGTGGTAAAGAAAGCTGATGGTGCCTGGCTATCAAAAGAGATAGTGTCTGGGGTCTTAAAGGCTTGAAGGTGAAAAAGCGGCCATCTAGCTCAGAAGCAAAAAAGCCCACATGGAATAAGCACACCGGCCAGTGCGATCGCGAGGTGCCAAGGGACCAGGTATAAGGCATCATGCAAAAAAAAAAAGATATGTGTGCATGTATGTGTACATGTGTGTATATGTATATATGTATATGTATATATGTATATATATACCATATTAAATGAAGGGGGAAGTGCAGAGTGGAGACCCAAGGCCCAAGTGTCGGCCAATGGAGATCCCCTCATAGAGGGGTTTAGGAGAGGAGATGGGTTAATTAGGGTGCGAGGTAGTACCGATGAAGAACACAACTTTCCTCCAGATCCTGGATGCTTCCTCCCCCCAACTACCATGATACGAATTCTACCTTGCAGGGCTGGATAGGGCAGAGGCTGTACACTGGTACATATGAGGGCTGGAGGTACAGGGAATCCAAGGTGGATGATACCTTCAGGACCAAGGGTGTGAGGGATGATGCTGGGAGAGTGGAGGGTGAGTGGGTTGGAAAGGGGGTACTGATTACAAGGATCCACATGTGACCTCTTCCCTGGGAGAGGGACAGCAGAGAAGGGGGGTAAGGGAGACTCCGGATAGGGCAAGATATGACAAAATAACGATGTATAAATTTCCAAGTGCACACGAGGGAGGGGGGAAAGGGGAGGGAGGGGGAAAAAATAAAAAAGAGGACCTGATGCAAGGGGCTTAAGTGGAGAGCAAATGCCTTGAGAATGATTGGGGCAGGGAATGTATGGATGTGCTTTATACAATTGATGTATGTATATGTATGGATTGTGATAAGAGTTGTATGAGTCCCTAATAAAATGTAAAAAAGGAAAAGAGAAAAATATGATTAGGGCAAGGACTGTACAGATGTGCTTTATACAATTGATGTATGTATATGTATGAACTGTGATAAGAATTGTATGAGCCCCAGTAAATTGTTAAAAAGAAAAACAGTTTGTTTTTAGATGTATGTTCTTTTATCCTGTGGATTATGGGAAGGATCTGGTCAATCTAGTTGAGGTAAAATGCTCTTTTCTTTCTTGTTTGCCACTGTTATGTCCCTCATTTTTATTCCTTCTGATTAATATAGTGCATTGTTTGAGAGGAAAACGTCCAACTATGTAGTCTCCTTTTATCTAAATCCCTGGTTTCCTTATTGGTAATACCATCCATGTATACATTTGCAAAGCTTATGTTTCCCTTCCCGGTGACGTAGGAAATTGAGATCTTTAGGTTTAGGACCACAGTAAATATCTGGGAATAGTAAGGGTCCTAAGTACACAGAGGAGGAAACAGACACATAAAATACAGTACTTTTACTGTTCGGGCATTTATATAATCCCACTTCATGTTATGATCACTGCATATTTTAAAAGGTAATTTGGATAAAATATCTGATTTTCTTTTCAGGTACGGTGTCTAAGAGACTACGGAGAATTTGAAGTTGATGATGGTACCTCTGTGATACTAAGAAAAAACAGCCAGGTATTTATTGTCTTAAGAATGTATACTTTGAACTTCAATAAAAGTATTGAATGAAGAAAATGTTCGAATCAATAGTAAAATAATTACCTTGTGATGACAATTTATAGCACAGGCATTATGTTTAATATAGATCACCTTGTTTTGTACTTTTTGTAAATGTTAAGACTTACAGATATTGAATATACAATGGACTGCAAAAAGTGGGAAAATTCCATTCTGTGATTCCATTTATCTACCATGTGTTCTAAGCAATGTACTAGTAAAATTTTTATCTATTAATTACAAACAGATATAATTTTTATGAGTATATTACTTGGGCTTTGTTTGTTGTTTTTTCATTCTCTTTTGTTTTGTTTTTGCTATAGCACCTATATCTTTAGTGACTTCTTTAAGCATTAAAGAGGGCCACATCCTAAGAACGCATAGTTCTTAGATTGGGGCTAGATTTAAATGGGAGCACAAAATCCATTCACATATCTGTGGTTTATATATGTCTCTGGTTCACTTTAGAAACAACATTATCATTTTATGATAACGAAAACTTTTCAAACCATCTTCCTGGGACATAAGGTAACGATAGTGTGATTCATTTAGCTAATGATACAGAATTTAAAACACGGTTGAGAAAAGCATATAGAAGTATAGGCTGGTTTCAGACATCAATTCATGCTTGAATTGTTGACTTATATAGATTAAATTCAAGTTTCTGAACAATTTATTAAAAAATCTTTTCTGGGGGGACTCATACAGCTCTTATTACAATTCATCCATACATACATTGTGTCAAGCACATTTGTACATTTGTTGCCATATAATTTTCAAAACATTTTCTTTCTACTTGAGCCCTTGGTATCAGCTCCTCATTTTCACCCTCCTTCCCCCACCCTCCCTCACGAACCCTTGATTATTTATAAATTATTATTATTTTGGCATATCTCACACTGTCCAACGTCTCCCTTCACCCACTTTTCTGTTGTCTGTCCCCCATGGAGGAGTTTATATGTAGATCTTTATAATCCCTTGCCCCTTTCTACCCTACCTTCCCTCCACCCTCCCGGTATCGCCACTCTCACTACTAGTCCTCAGAGGGTCATCTGTCCTGGATTGCCTCTGTTTCTAGTTCCTGTCTGTACCAGTGTACATCCTCTGGTCTACCCGTATTTGTAAGGTAGAATTGGGATCATGATAGTGGGAGGGAGGAAGCATTAAAGAACTAGAGGAAAGCTGTATGTTTTATCTTTACTATACTATACCCTGACTGGTTTGTCTCCTCCCCAAGGCCCTTCTGTAAGGGTATGTCCAGTTGCCTATAGATGGGTTTTGTGTCCCCATTTCGCACTCCCACTCATCACAGTGATAGGACTTTTTGTTTTTTGATGCCTGATACCTGATCCCATTGACACCTCGTGATCACACAGGCTGGGCTGGACACTATTTACACAAATAATTAGGGTTGATGTTGGAACAAAACTTTCAACAAAATTCATTCCAAAAGGTAGCAACATGCATACCTGACTAATACATGTCATAACAAAATAAGAAGAGCATTAAAGTAGTAAATATTTGGTATTCCTGGATCACCATTCATTAGGCACCCTGAAGGCCAGAGAGTCAAACCAAAGTCCAATAACTGCCAATTCCATAACTTGGGATAGCAGTCATCATCTTCTCACACTGATGAATTTCAGTCTTAAATCAAAGGGCTCCTGATGAGTTTGAATGAAAGCCCAGTTTACAAACTCCAGTGAATGTAGCTTCCACAAGGATTCTTTCTGGTGTGGCCTATGAAAGATATTGTGTGCCTCCAAAGAACAATATTAAGTCCACGAGTCTGTAGCACACACCCTGGATTACCAAGAGCTGGATAGAAAGTAGGTCCAAAAGGTCCAATTAAGTGGGCCTCTACTCAAGTACTCCCTCAACGCAAGAACACTTTGTTCTAGTCACCTGGCATTCTGTGATAACCTTCCCGCCAGAATTGCTGAAGACAAATGGGTGCATAAGCAAATGTAATGAAGAAAGGTGATGGTGTCCAGCAATGCAAAGATATAGCATCTGGGGTCTTACAGGCTTGAAGATGAACAAGTGACTCTCTCTAAGAAGCAACAAAGCCCACATGGAAGAAGCACACCAGCTTGTGTGATAAAGAGGTGTCGAAGGGATCAGGTATCTGGCATCAAAGACCCAGAACAAAAAGCCTTATTGATGTGATTGAGGGGGAGGGTGGACTGGAGACCCCAAACCCATTTGTAGACAGCTGTGAGAGTAGTGGTAACAAGAGGGGGCACTGATCACAATGTAACCCCTCCTTGGGCATGGGCAGTAGAAAAGAGGGTAAAGAGAGACCTCGGACAGTGTAAGACATGAAAAATTAATAACAATTTATGAATTATTAAGAGTTCGTGAAGAAGGGAAGAGGGAAAAATGAGGAGCCCATGCCAAGGGCTCAAGTAGAATGAAATTGTTTTGAAAATGATGATGGCAACAATGAACAAATGTGCTAGACACAATGGATGGATGCATAGATTGTGATAAGAGCTGTATGAGCCCCCAAGAAAATGATTTTGATCAGAATTGTGTTCTATCTATAGATTTATTGCTTTCAGTAATATTCACATTTTGATTTTTCTGTAGTTTCCTTTGTACAGGTCTTTTGTTTCTTTGGTTAAGTTTATTCCCAGGTATTCATCTTTTGTATGGATATTATAAATGATATTGTTTTCTCTTTTTAAATTTTTTTTCTTGATGTTTTTATTTTGGAGCTCTTCAATAGCATATTAAAATTGATTTCTGCTTATTAATCTTGTATGCCATTACTTTAACAGATTCGTTAGTACTTTCCAACAATCTTTCTGTGGAGTCCTTGGGGCTCTCACTATGTAAAATCATACTATCTGCAAATAGTGACAGCTTGACCTATTTTTTGCCCAATTATATTCCTTTTATTTTAAAATTTTTTTGCTGTCTGTCTGGCTAAGATGTTTATTGTAGTACAATGTTGAATAAGAATATTGATGAGGGACACTCTTATCTACTTCCTGTTTTCATTTTTTCTAAATGATCGTGATCAGGTTTTGAGGATTATGCTCATTTCATAGAATGCGTGTGGGAGTTTGCTGTCAGTTTCTATATTTTGGAATAGTCTGCACAGAATTAGTTATGGCTCTTCCCTGAATACTTGCTAGCATTCTCCTGTGAAGGCAACATACATACTTCTTTAGAATCTTTCTTGGTTGGAAGTCTCTTGGTGACCTCTAATTCTTCTTTTGCTCTACATGTATCTTTTTATTTCATTTGGATCTTTTGTGATGGCACCCTTTTCATCTCAAATTCTAGATATTTGCATCTTTCTTTTCCTTTGTTAAGTTTTCTAGCAGTTTGTCGATTTTGTTAATCTTTTCATAACCAACTTTTTGTCTTGTTGATTTCCCCCCCATTTTTCAGTTCATTTATTTCTGCTTCAATTTTTATTAGTTCTTTCCCTTTATTGTTGAAGGACTTATGTGGTTTCCCTCTTTCTACTTCTTGGAAGTGTTTTATTAGTATTGGTTTTGGATTTCTGTCATATTTCGTGTGTGTATTGATTGCTATAAATTGACTTCAGATAACTGCATTTGTTGTATCCGAGTTTTTGGTATGATGTGTTATAGGTTTGCTTGTTTTAAGGAGTTTCTTAATTTCTCGTTTTCGTTTACTCTAGTGTCCAGTCATTTTGAAATGGTATGTTGTTCAGTCTCCATGTGTTTGTCTTTTTGTTCCTTTTCTTTCTGTTGTAGATTTCCAGTTTTATAACATTGTGATCTGAGAAAATGAATTGTTGAATTCAAAATTCCTTTATTTTTTCCTCCTCAGGAAATAACCTTTATTTCTCCCTTGTATTTGAGGGATATTTTTGTTCAGTATAATATTCTTGGCTGGCTTCCTTCCGCCCCACCACCCCTTCCACCCGTCACAATTGTATATATGTCATTCCATTGTCTTCTTGCCTGCAGGTCTTTTGCTGAGAAGTCTGAATTTATCCTTTTCAACTTTCCTTTGTAGATGACTTTTCCTTTTTCTCTAGCTGCCCTCAGATTCTCTCCTTTTTCTTTATGTCTTGATGTTGTCTCTTTGGTTGTCCATTCTTCTCAGCTTGTTGAATAGTATGTTGAAATTTTCTTCCATGGTTTCTTGTACTATTCTCTGTAGATTTTTTTTTTGTGGTGTTCTTTTCCCAGCATTTCTTTTCTTTTTTCTTTTCTTAGATGGGTTCTTATGATAGTGTCCTACAGGATTTATTTGGATGCTTCCGGGTTTTTTTGTTGATTGCTTCTCTTGTCTTCTGTCGTGAGGGTAATTGTCTTCAAGCTCATTTATTTTATTTTCCTTTTCCATTTTATTCCTCTAGCCTTTTACTATGTTGCCTAATTCAGTTATCTCATTGCTTGTCTTCTAGAATCCTTTGGTTTAAGGATTTTAGTTTCTCAATTTCTTCTGTTTTTCTCATGAACATTCCCCAGATCTCTTGACCTAAGCATCATTCTTCTGAATTCTGTTACTGGTGGTTCACAATCACATCTTCAGACTATTCCATTGGTTTGAGTGCTACTTGGTTGTTCATGTTTGTTTTTCTTGAATTTGGAAGCTTTCTGTGCTTGACTGCTGTTTCTTCAGCATTGTGGTGTGTGAGCTGCTGGTCATACAGAGGTAGAGTTTGTCTAGTGACACAGGTGAGTTCTAATAGGAGCTGGAAAACATACAGTGGTGAAATGAAAAGAAGGGGAAAGGTGCCTAAGTGGGGATAGTGGCTGGGAAAAATAGAATAAAATAAAAGTAATGATAAGAATAAAGTAATGATAGTAATAAGTGACTGTGAATAAGCCAACAGACTTGCAAAAATAATGGGAAAATATTTTCAGAGGGGTAATCACAATAAGGAGCTCTGGTCATATAATGGTTATGTATTGAGTTGTAATCCGAAAGGTCAACATTTTAAAACCACCAGCTGCTCCGCCAAAAAAAGGAGACTTTCTATTCCCATAAACAGTTACAGTCTCAGAAACTCACCGGACAGTTTTACCCTGTCCTATAGGATCACTGTGAGTTGACACTTGCGGGCAGAGAGTTAATCTCAATTAATAGGTTTCATGGAAAGATATTTAACGAGAGAACAGCAAGAAAATAGAAAGATAATTGATAGAAGTACAAGGATCAAAAAAAAAAAAAAGACTTGGGTATGGTTGTGGGTACCAGATTCTGCTATTGTGGCAATGTGAATGAATGTGAGCATATCTGTGCACGTAGGAGGTCCTGGAAAGCCCATGCTAGAGTGGGTATGCTGGGATACACAGACCTGTCTCTTCCTGGGAGGAATGTGGATTCTCAGGAGGGTGGAGTCACTCCAGAAGAGGAAGTAGGAGATCAAAAAAGAGAGAGAGAGAGTATTAAAATAGAACAAAAGTACAAAATCCAAAATTATATATAATAAAGCTACCTTGTGGGTGGGGATTCCTGCTCTTTTAGTAGTCTGTGTGTACATGTATGCGGTATCACGGCGCTGGCACACGGGATGGAATGCCTTGTAGAACAAAGCAGGAAAAGAGGAGGAAGATGGGGAAATGGTACAAAGCGTACCTTGGGTACTGAGCATGTGTGTACCAAGCTGCCCAAGTGATCTGCTAGCTATCTGTGTCCCTAGAGGCCAGGGAGGTAGAGGGTTGGCTGGCTGACTGTCTTTTCTCAGGGGCCACGAAGAATCACGATGCTTGTAGAAGCAACTCATGTTGCTGCTCATCCGTAAAGGGGAGTCTGTCAGCAGGCCTTGCTGCTTTCCACTTTGAGAAACTTGGGTCAACTTGGCTTTTAAGTTGAATTTCTTGCTACCAGGAAGTGCAGAATCTCTCATAGTGGAAACTCTTTGGTAGTTGCTGAGCACATCTTCCCGGGCTTGTTATATGGTGGCCATCTTACCCCATTTTCTGTCTTTTTCTACTTGAGGTATTATAGTAGTATAGATGTATTTTTATTCTCACAACAACAACCTTACATTATTTATTGTTAAACTTGATTAGGAAGTAAAAAAACAAGGAATAAACCAGATTATTTGCCGATTGAAGTTCAATTCCTCAGATGGGGACAAAAATCTTAATTCATGATTTGAGCCTGGGAAAATGCGGCCATGCGTGCCATCCTTCAGGGGGCTCCTTACAGACCCAGCTTGGTTCTTCTCCAATGTCTTCTCTTGGAGTTGTACCTGATTTTATTACCGGTTTTCATTCGAATCCATTGGGGAATGGGCAGATTCTGCTTCTGTTTCTTGGCCAGGAATCTCTTGATCCTGAAAGTCTTATGAGATGACATGGTGAAGTCGGAGCACCACCACACTCGGGGTGGCAGAGAGACGGAGAGGTAGATGTATTTTTTAATATCATTTTACTAGGGGCTCTTACACCTCTTATAGCAATCCATATATCAATTGTATCAAGCACATTTGTACATATGTTGTCACCATTATTTTCAAAACATTTTCTAATTGAGGCCTTGGTATCAGCTCCTGTTTTATTTCCCTCCTTCCCTCCCTCACCCTCATGACTCCTTGTTAAATTATAAATTATTATTATTTTCATATTTTACACTGTCTGCAGTCTCCCTTTACTCTGTTGCTTGTCCCCTGCAGGTGGGGAGTGGCTTATATGTCGATCATTGTGACTGGTTTTCCTTTTCTCCCTTTCCTCTCCCATCTTCCCCTTCCCCTCATGGTATTGCTACTCCCATTACTGTTCCTGAGGGATTTATCTGTCCTGGATTCCGTGTACCAAGAGCTCTGATATGTACTAGGGTACATGTTCCTGTCAAGCCAGATTTGTAAGCTAGAACTGGGGTCAGGATAGTGGGGTGCCAAGGTCAATTAAAGAGCTAGAGTAGTGTGTATTTTGTTGGTGCTAAACTTCACCCTGACTGACTTGACCCTTCTCTGAGGAGATGTCCAATTGTTTACAAATGGGCCTTGGGTCTCCACTCCAAACCCCCCCCCCCCAATTCATATCTATATGATGGTTTGTTTTGGGTCATCTGATACCTGATCCTGTTGACACCTTGTGATCACACAGGCTGTGTGCTTCTTTCATGTGGGTTTTATTGCTTCCCTGCTAGATGGCCGCTTGTTTAACTTCAAGCCTTTAAGACCCCAAACACTGTATCTTTTCATAGCTAGGCACCATCAGCTTTCTTCACCACATTTGCTAATGCACCCATTTGACTTTAGCTATCATGTCAGGAAGGTGAGCATCACAGAATGCCAGGTTATTAGAAGGAAGTGTTCTTGCGTTGCGGGAGGACTTGAATAGAGAACCAATATTCATCTGCAACCTTGATATTAAACATAAATATATGAACATAGACCCATATCCCTATCATTATATAAGTATATTTTTATATATGTGTGTATATTTACACCTCTATAAATGTCTTTTGCCTCCAACAAACGATCCTTGAACTAACTACAAGTTTTCTTTCTTGATGTGTTTTGTTTTGTTCTTTGTCAGTGATTTGTTGTTGTTTTGTTGTCTGGTTGTATACTGTTGCTTTGTTTTCCTCTGTCTTATTTTCGTGCATGTTATTGTCTCCACAGGTCTGTCTAAATAAGACAGGCTGGATGAACTATCTGGAGGAAAAACAATGGACCGACAGTTCCGGGGGGGGCTTGGGATAGGGGAAGTGGGGGGGTAAGGAAGTGGTGTTAACAAACCCAGGGACAAGGGAACAACATGGGACCCAAAATGGTAGTGAGGAGGGAGTGGCAGGCCTGGTAGGGAATGATCAAGGGTAAGGTTACATAAAGAAGAGGTATAGCTGTAACCCAGGTGGGGATGGAGCTTGGTAGTAGGGCAGGAGGAAAGTCAAGGGAGATGGAGGAAAGAGCTAGGAGTCAAAGGGCATTTATAGAGGTCTAGACAAAGACATGTACATGCAAATATATATATGAGGATGGGGAAATAGATCTATGTTTCTGTATTTATAGGTTTAGTTTTAAGGTGGCAGAAGGACCTTGGACCTCTACTCAAGCACTCCCTCAATGCATGAATACTTTCTTTTATTAAGTTGGCACTCTACGATGCTCACCCTCCCTACACAACTGCTGAAGCCAAAGTGCGTGAACAAGTAAATGTAGTGAAGAAAGCTGATGGTGCCCGGCTATCAAACGAGATAGTGTCTGGGGTCTTAAAGGCTTGAAGATAAACAAGCGGCCATCTAACTCAGAAGGCACAAAGCCCACATGGAAGAACATACCAGCCTGTGTGATCGCGTGGTCCTGAAGGGATCAGTTATCAGGTATCAAAGAACAAAAAAATCATATCATTGGGTGCACACCTCCATGATACGATCACCAATGACAAACGGGTGCATAAGCAAATGTGGCGAAGAAAGCTGATGGTACCCGGCCATCAAAAGAGATAGTGTCTGGGGTCTTAAAGGCTTGAAGGTGAACAAGCGGCCATCTAGCTCAGAAGCAATAAAGCCCACATGGAAGAAGCACACCAGCCTGTGCAATCACGAGGTGCCAAAGGCATCATGCAAATATATATATATATATATATATATATATATATATATATATATATATATATATATATATATATATATATATACCGTAGTGAATGAAGGGGGAAGTGCAGAGTGGAGACCCAAAGCCCATTTGTCAACCACTGGAGATCCCCTCATAGAGGGGTTTAGGAGAGGAGATGGGTCAGTCAGGGTGCGATGTAGTACCGATGAAGAACACAGCTTTCCCCCAGATCCTGGATACTTCTTTCCCCCAACTACCATGATCCGAATTCTACCTTGCAGGACTGGATAGGGCAGAGGTTGTATGTACACTGGTGCATATGGGAGCTGGAGACACAGGGAATCCAGGGTGGATGATACCTTCAGGACCAGGGGTCTGAGGGGTGATACTAGGAGAGTGAGGGTGAGTGGGTTGGAAAGGGGGAACCGATTACAAGGATCCACATGTGACCTCCTCCCTGGGAGATGGACGGCAGAGAAAGGGAGGAAGGGAGCCTCCGGATAGGGAAAGATATGACAAAATAACAATCTATAAATTATCAAAGGCTCATGAGGGAGGGGGGACCGGGGAGGGAGGGGGAAAAAAAGAGGACCTGATGCAAAGGGCTTAAGTGGAGAGCAAATGCTTTGAAAATGATTAGGGCAAAGAATGTAGGGGTGTGCTTTATACAATTTATGTATGTATTTGTATGGATTGTGATAAGAGTTGTATGAGCCCCTAATAAAATGTAAAAAAAAATGTCTTTTGCCTCCTTTCCTCCTCTATTTCCCATTACTTTCCTCCTGTCCCACTATCATGTTTGACCTTCATTTAGCTCTCAGTAATTCCTCTTTCAGCTACATTGCACTTGATCTAACCCCACCAGGCATTCTACACCTTCCTCTCCATCAATTTTAGATCTCTTGTTGTTCCCTGTCTGTGGGTCTGTTGGCTCCCCTCCCCCTTCCCTAGCTCTCCGTTTTTCTTATCCCCTGGAACCGTTGGTCCCATTTTCTTCTCAGGATTGTAGGATTTGAATTTTTCTAATATGGTTATAAAGTTCTTTCCTGTTGTTTTGTTTATATAGTGGATAACATTGATTGTTTTTCTAATATGTAACCATCATTGCACCCTTGTTATGAATTCATGTTGGTCATGATGATTTACTTTACTGAGATATTTATTGTTGGCTTTATTAGGTAGGGTTTTGTTGAGATATTTTTACATTTATGTTCATAAGGGATATTGCTGTATTATTTTCTTTCCTGGCTATGTTTCTGTCTGATTTGGGTATAATGATTTTACAAGTTTCATAAAATGAATTTGGGGACTTTCCATTTTTATTATGTCCTACAATGGTTTGAATAAAATTGGTGTCAACTCTTCTTTGAATGTATTGGGAGTTTTTAATTGCATGACTCGTTTCTCTTTTCAATATGTATGTTTACTTTTCCTGCTTCAGTGTGTTCGTGTATGATAGATGGTGGTGTTGTTGCTGTTATTGGAAGGTGCTGTGGAGTTATTCCAACTCAGTGTTCCTATGGAAAATAGAGCAAAACCCTGCCCCATACTGTGCAGTCCTCACTATTGTTCTTATCTTTGAGCCCAGTGATGCAGCTACTGTGTCAATCCATCTTGTTGAAGGTTTTCCTCGGTTCTAAAACCCGGTACTTTTATCATGCGTGGGACACGTCTCCAAGGTCTGTCTCCCTGGACAAAATGTCCAAAGTACATTAAACCAAGTCTCGTCATTTTCTGCTACAGAGCCTTCTGGATGCACTTTTTCTAAGACAATTTTTGTTTTCAGTTCCTCTTTTTAAGTAACTTATTTTTCCTCAATTGCTGTCAGGATTCCTGTCATTTGTAACTTTCATCATGATATGTCATGATTATTTTATTTCTCTCAGCCCTGCTTTTGGTTTGTTTAGCTTCATGAGTACATTTGTTACCATGTCATGATATATTAAGGAAGTTTCCTTCTCTCTGCTCTTTTGATTGTTTTGTTTGTTTCTTCCTGTTTTTTTGTCCAATCACACATAATGTACTTGATGTTGTCCCACAGAATTCTGTGATTTTCTCTAGATTTTCTTGTCTATTTTAAAAATTATTCCTTTACCAAATTAGGTTGAGAGATTTTCTTTAATCTCACTGATGAACTCTCTCTGATTCAATTCTAGTCCATTTGCTCTTTTTTAAAATTAAAAGATCCATACTACTGGGGACTCAGTTAGTTTATTGTGCCAACCTGGCCGATAAACACATGTGGGGTTAATTGAAGGGCAGAGGGATAAATGGCTCAGTGAGCCTCACCTTTCTAGTTCTCGGGTCTCTTGCTTTGTGGTCACACCAGGGTGCAACTGCTTTCGCAGTTCCCTGCTTCAGCTTGCAAGACAGACTTCCTGCAAGACATCCCCAGGGAGAAGCCACATGAACGTACCCCGATGCAGCCCTGGGTGCTGGAGCACCCACGTGGAGACCCCTGCCAGCGCTGAGATGCTTACATATTCATTGACTCAGCTTTCCTCTGCAGTCGACATCATTGTGTCTGTTTTGTGAGATGGAGCAGGACTTTGTGGACTGTTATTGGACTAATGGGTTAATGTTGGACTTGTGGGCTTGGGCAGCACTGGGTTGGGATATTTTCTTGATGCGCACTTAACCTTTACATACAACTCTCTCTTATACACAAGTTGCTGTAGATTTACTTCTCCAAAGTACCTAGACTAATAAAGGGGCTCTTAGAGCTCTTATAACAATCAATACATCAATTGTATCAAGCATATTTGTACATATGTTGCCAAGATTATTTTCTAAACATTTACTTTCTATTTGAGCCCTTACTATTAGACCCCAGGGACTCTCAAGGGGCAGGATTGTACTAGGAGGCCAAGAGGTGCAGTCCTTATGCCCTTGTGATGATACTGGCCTTGCTGTGCCCCAGGGTCAGTTAGCCCCTAGGGCAAGGCAGGGCATGAAGTGAGACCAGTGTTAAGAGCTCCGCTGGTGTAGGCAGTCCCCAAAGGAGAGAGGGCCACCGTTGATCTCAAACCCTAGCGAGGTGATCTCCTGGCTGTCTTTTCAGGCAAGTGGGGGAGATATGTCAGTTACGTGGGCGCTGACAGAAAATGAACCAGCCATGTGATGGACATGGGGCTTAGAGGAGCCAGCAGAGAGCAGGCTGCCACGGTCAGGCCTTATCAGGGGTTTAGAGGCCAGGGTCAAAATATCAGTCCCTCTTTTTCCCCTCCCTCCCCACCCCACCTTGACCCCTTGATAAATTATAAATTATTATTATTTTCATATCTTAACCAACCACTCTCCCATCACCCTTGGTTTCTGTTGATCGTCCCCCTGGGGTGGGGGTGTGGTTATGTGTCAATCATTGGAGTCACCTTTCTCCTGCCCTCCTGGTATCACTACTTCCATTGTTATTCCTTATCTGTATCTGTGTACATGTTCTGGTCTAGCCCGCAGTGAAAGGCAGGACTGGAGTCATGGTAGTGGGGGGTGAGGAACCTCAAGGAACCAGAGGAATATTGTATATTTCATTGGTGTTATACTGCATCCTAGTTGACTCATCCCTTGTGACCCTTTTGCAAGGAGATGTTCCATTATCTACAGATGGATTTGGGGTGTGTGTGTGTGTGTGTTTTGGGTCTTCTGATGCCTGTTACCTGATCCCATCTCATGATCACACAGGCTGGTGTGCTTCTTCCATGTGGGTTTGTTTATCAGCTAGACAGCTGCTTGTTTAACCTCAAGCCTTTCAGATCCCAGATGCTATATCTTTTGATAGAAGAGGTACCATCAGCTTTCTTTTTTTTTTTAATATTAGCATGGTGTGTTTTATTTTTGCAGTACTTTCACATATCCTGCTCCAATTAGTGATACTTATTTTCCCCAGAGATAAAGAAAACAAGGGAATGGGTTATTAAGCTAAACTGAAATAAGGTATGAATAGCAAACTAGTAAATGTACAAGTAATTTTCTCACATAACACGTGATCACTAGAGTATGAATAGCAGCTTCTCCAACTCTGACACCAAGCGATTACATTTAATGCGATGGAAAGTTAATGTCCAAGCCTGGGTGAGCAGCATCTGACACTTGTCAGAGCCAGTCTTAGTTTTCTGTTGTTGTGGTGGTCGGGTGCTGTCGAACCAGCTCCACCTCACAGTGACCCTCTAGACAAGAGAGCACACCCCATCCAGTCCTGAACCATCCCCAGTATCGCTCTATTTTTGCATCATTGTTGCAGGCAATCCATCAGCTTTCTTTACCACATTTGCTTGTGCACCCATTTTGTCTTCACCGATCATGCCAGGAGGGTGAGCATCACAACATGCCAGGTTCTTAGAACAAAGTATTCTTGTATTGAAGGCAGGCCCTGAGCAGAGACCTAACGTCCATCTACTACACCAATGTCTTGCCATATATGATGTACATAGACCAATACCTCTATTTTTATGAATTAATGTATTTACATAGGTACACACTTATGCTTATACCTCTATCTATAGCTTTGCTTCCTAGATCTTTCCTGTTTCTTTTTACCTTTCTTCTACCTCACCATCACACTCACCCTTCTTCCACCTTAGTAGTTCTTCTCAGCTAAATTGCTGTTACCCCAACACCACCAGGATCTCTATGTCCTCCTCATTGTTGATTTTAATTCCTTAGTTGTTCCCCTGTCTTTGGCGTTGTTTGCTTACCACTCCCTTCCCCTGCCTCCTTCTACTCGCAAAGTCCTTTGCTCTTCTAATGCGTTATCTGTTTTTCTCATCTTAGTATTAATCTTCTGAATTTCTCTTTGCTGTGGTATACGGTTTCTAGTTTCAATTGATGTGTTATTTTAGTGCTTTCCTGAATTACTCTAAAGTGTGTGTGTGTGTGTGTTCAGTTTTTCTTTAGCTTCGCAATCTTTCCTTTCTCCCGGTTCATTGATAGTATAAAAGTATAATTTTTAATAGTTTATCAGGTAATTTCAATGCCTTTTCTTCCTGAAAAAAGGTCTTCTAGCTCTATATTGGTCATGTGCTTCAGCTGTTCTGTCTTGTTTCTTCATATAAACTTAAATTGCCTTTGCCACTGAGATGTTGTAGTATTAGTGTTTTTGTGTTTAATTGATCTTAGTATCTTGAGACTGCAGACACTCCACCTATCTACTGGTTGTTGTAAAGGATAATTTGAGAATGTGTGTGGTACTGTTTGTTGTTATTATAGCACAGTTAGCAATGGTTTGTTTGGTGGTCTCACTTACGTAAAGATGATCAGGTGGTACAGGAGTATGTAGTGTCTGTCACTGTATAGGTATGACTACAGTCATAGAGGTGGCTAGGCCTGCGATTGCTGTCCACTGTCAGGTAGAACAGGAAGGGACAAAAAAAAATTGCCAACGAAGAAATAATTTTTGAAAAAGAAACCAGCAAGAGACAGCGGACAAACAAGAGCAAGTGAAAGGAATTTAATAACTAGAAGTGTGTGTGTGTGTGTGTGTGTGTGTGTGTGTGTGTGTGTGTGTGTGAAAAACCAAGGTAGAGAAAAATAAAAGAGAAGCTAATCAAAACATAAAAAAGGAAAGGAAGGGAACTGGAAAAGTAAATTAAAATGGAAAGAATAGAAGTAGAAGCAGAAATAAAGAAGAAAGCAGAGTGCAGAAGTGATTAAAATAAATAAAAGGAAGTGAAGGAAAAGGAAAAACAAAGAGAAAACTTGGGGTGAGGACCTTTTTGTATAGGTCACAGCCTCTAGGGGGTTGAATATTGATTCCAGATGGAGTTTGGCAGGCCTATCTGTTTTCTGTGGTCCACGTACCTGATCCAGTAGGGTGTTTTTACAGCTTAGGTGATAGCTGAGGGGAATCTTTCTGGTAGAGAAGCAGCTGGGTCAGAATGGCTAATCATGGGGGAACTTTCCACGTGTCCAAGAGCAGCGAGGGATCCAGCATTGTATTTTTTGCTAGTGCTATGAGGAGAATCTCAAGCATTTCTGGGCATGGGGGTGATAATCCATCTCTAGGCATGGGGATGTTAAACCATGAGGGCATACCTTTGTCTTCAAGCAGAAATGGACTTACAAGGATATCTCTGTCTGGTGTATGGGTGAAGGTAGGGGCTGGCAATTGTGATATCGGGAGGGTGTGGGAAACAAGTGAGGATCCTTTCTTAGTGCCAGCTACCAATGTGCCAGGCTTCTGTCTGGATGGAATGCGTCAGGCTAGCTGACAATTCACCTGTCTGTTCTTGCACCACTTTTGTTTCCCTTCATCTTCTAGTTAGTTTTCAGTCCACTTTTCTATAATTTCTTCTGAAGCTCAAGGTTCCAAGATTACCTAGTTTTACTAGATCTCTTGTATCTTTGTTGTAAGTTGTCTGTATAGTTATTCATTATACCTGATGTCCTTAATTCATAAGTTCTTCTTTTTTTAAAAAATATATATACTAGTTACACTCCTGGAAAATTCAGGGTTTATTAAATTTGGGCAAAAAACCACTTCTGTGTTTACAAGTTTCTTATTGAATTTAATTTAAACTATACAATTCATTTAAGTAATTCTGATTAAAATACCAATAGCTTTAACAAAATTTGAATAAAGCAATAAATATAGTAAAGTTAACTTAATTCCTTATTAACTACTTGTTGCTGTTGAGTTGATTATGATCTATCACTGTTGGAATTTTAAAATAAGCTATTAGTTTGTTTTTTATTGATGTAAAATATAATCCAAGAGGTTATTTTCCAATAATTTCTTTTCTGTGTCCCTTTTTTCCCTCAGCATTTTTTACCTCGTTGGAAGTGTGAACAGTTAATCAGACAAGGAATTCTGGAACATGTGCTGTCATAGCTTCACATTTAGACAGAGTCCAGCTCTTGGAGACATCTGTACATCTTTCCATCTACCTGACACCACTGTTTAATTGTTAAAATTACAGGCATTCTTTATGTAAAACCAGAATTACTTGACTACATAGTTTTAGTGCTCATTTCTAAGAATTTATTAGAATCCTAAGAATTCTCATCCTTGCAGTAATCTCTATCCATATATATAACATTTTATATTAGTGGTTTGTTAATTACCTTTGAGTCTTTTTCCTCTTTTCCCCCCAAACACAGTTGCATTTGGCTGTACAAGAAGAAGGCAGACCCTCATGGGTCTTACATTCGGCAGGGATGCTGTAGCATTCCTGGTGAAGCCAAGAAGCCCAAGATTCTTGAATATTTATTAATGTTTCACACAAGCAAGTTACGATGATGTGTAAGACCTCTTGCTATATTTAATTTGTAACCACAATTGTTTATCATCTGATTTGCGAAGGCAGACAGTAATGGCTAGCCTGGCACATGACTATCAATAAACTTGTGCATCAGCAACAACTAAATGCCATAAGCAAGGTAGCTTAAAACAAAGGGAAGTTTATTCTCGGTTCTGGAGGCCAGAAATCTGAAGGCAAGTGTTGACAGCACCTTGTTCTCTCTCTGAAATAAGGGAGGTCCGTATATCGTTTTTCTCAGCTTTTGGGAACTGCCAGCAATTCTTAGAGTTGCTTAGCTTGTAGTCAATCATTCATTATCTATTTACTTGTGTTTTTGGATTCAAATGCCTTTTAAAGATACCAATCACCATTTTGAAATAACAGTGAAAGCAAATAATAATTTATAAGTGTATGTATATATATAGGTAGATATGAGTTGAACCGGTGGTCTGTGGGAGTATGTATACCTGTGTGGCAGGGACTATTTTGATATACTTATTTGTACTGTAAATATGTCAATATGTCCACGTATGTGATAGAGCATACAGGGTACAAAGTTATGAAAACTTATTCATATCCAAAAACACCTTCAAGTTCTGAGGCACTGGACTGGAAGGGTAAAGACCATAGTTTGGAGACTGTCTAGGGCAATTGGTGTAACAGTCTTTAAACCGAATGTTTTGCATTTTATTTGGATGAGTAGCAGTTATAGGGAGTCTTATAAGCTTGCGTGGTGACCAGTTAAGTTCCAACTGTTAGTCTCTTTCCATTTGGAAAAGAGTTGAAATCAAAGACCCAAACAATTAGGTTAAAGAACTATTGGACCACATGAACTCCTACCTCCTGAGGGGTACCAACTCCCACAATCAAACGGGTCCAGTTGTGTAATTGAGGGGTAAAATTAAAGAGACAACAGACAAAATAAAGTATACAATTGCTCACCTTCAGGACGGCCATGATCTCAACAGCCAGGTCCACACACAGAGAGAAAATGTATCATATTTCTAATCATGCTGTATATACATTTTGAGGACATTCAAGCCCCCTAGTGACAGGTAACCATATGCGTAACAGGAAGGGGCTGTACAATAGGTTTATGCGTGACAGGAAGGGGACGAGCTAGGAATACACACACAATAGGAAGGGGGAAACACTGGGGATACACCTGTGACAAGATACCCTCTAAGCAGCTGACTTCCAAGTGTACAGTCATTTACCATGTGTCATAATAAGGTTGTGACAACCTGGGGAAAACCTTTCTGTATCCCACAACCTCTCTAACCTTAAGACGAGGAGAACTGGAAGGTTCCTGGCTACCACTCTAGTAAAAATCGAAGATCCTGAACAGAGTAGGAGAGAAAAGACCAGATTCACTGGTCTGATAAAGACAGGTAGAGAATCCCCTCTCCCCCTAAGACTATAACCCTTAAACATCCGTCAAACCTGAAAATGAACCTATTCCCAGAGATCATTTTTATGCCATACTGGACAGACCTGTAAAATAGTAACACTTGTGAGGACTCATGAGAACAAAGTATACTGACAATCATATGAGAAGAAATGTTGCTAAAAGCCAAGTTCAGAAGGCAGGAAGAGGGTGAAATGGGAACCCAAAAAGGATGTTTAAGGGATTACAACTAATGTCACAAAAGAAACAAATTAAGAATTGTTGAATGCGAAACTAATTCTGTAAACAGGTACAATGATGAAGTGTTCTTTAATTAAATAAAAACTTAGTATTAGATTGTTGTTGCTGTGCATGTTGGGTGCTGTTTAAGATTTTCAACTCAGCAACCCCATAAGTGTTTGTTGGGGCTGTAGTTTTGGTCATCTCTACTATATTTTAAATTATGAAATGATGAAATGTTAAGTAAGTGAGTAAAGCTTTTCCAAAAAGTCATGTGGAAATAGAACTAAAAGATAATCAAGAAGGACTTCTGCCAAGATTAAATAGACACCGAGAGATTGAGACAGAGTCACAGAACAGAGGCAGGGTTCAGACAAAAATGAGTGAAAGAGAAAGATTTTATTGAGGGAAAAGAACTCCCAGATGGATTCCGCAACCCAACAAGAATAGGTTAAGGAAGTCGCGCATGGTGCTAGGGTGGCAGGATATATACATATTATATGAGCTTAAAGGCATATGGGCCGGTAAGGGGAAGGGAGGTTCTTTGTATTGCGGCTGCAAGTTTCGGAGCAGGAGATGACCTGTCCATAAATCATCTTGTTCTCAGCAAACTTGCTTCCTGGCACGCTGGGGGGGAGTCTGTGTTCTGCCCGGGGGTAAGCTTTGTGACATGCTGGAGGCAGCTGCTTTGAAGTTCAGCAGGTCATTTGTCTTCTTGAGAGGCTGGTGCAAGGGGCTGCCTGGTCCGGACCTGGCCCAAACAGACACACTACCAAGATCCTGTACAAGAAATATGTGAAAGACCAAATAAAACACGAATGAAAATCCAGGGACCCTCAGTTTTAGAGGAGAGGATAGAGAGATTATTTGAATGCTGACTACAAGAAGCTGAATAAAATCTAAATATGAAGACACGAGACTAGTAAATTCTCAACTGACATTACAGCACATCCATTATGAAATTTGTGTTTAATGTGAAATCATCACTATAATCAACATTGGAAGATTTTCTTCTTGTACCCATTGCTGTTGAACATTATGAAGTTTTGTGAACAGGGTTTGATCAGAACAATGAGCTGACAACTGCCCCATATCAATAGCTGGCAGCCCAGGTGCCCAGCCCTCCCCCTCCCCCCACCCATTTACCATAGGAGTTCTACCTACAGGTGGGGGCCACTTTTTGACTAATGATAGTGGCCAACATCTTCTAAATCTGTTCTCAACTGCACTCCGCAGTGAACAGAGAATTATAGTCATTCCCGTTCTGTGTCACACCCATAAGGAGACAGGTGCTTAGCACCTAACAACATATAATCACCAATTAAGTACAAATAGTACCATTACAGTACACTGAAGAATTCAATTTCATTTCACCCAAAGAAACAATTCACCAAAATAAAGATCTAGAAACCCTTTCTAAGGAAGAAATGTCATGGGAACTTCCTAATAGTTAATAATTGGGCATTTTACATAGAGAATATTGCAAGGCAAACAAAACTTTGGGAAAATTCAGGGACGACTACAATAACAAAATAAATGAAACATTAGAAATTATACCAACACAGCAAATTAAAATCCAAAAGATTACAGAAGTAGGTAGCATTGAAGGTAAGTCAATGAAATGTAATCAAGAAGAAACATTCATCAAGAGAAGACCAAGCTCATTAAGCTGATCATTTTTAGGTGCTATTTAGTTGGTTCCTCATAGCAACCCAGTGTACAAAAGAGCAAAATACTACCGTCCTGTGCCTCTTCACAATTAGGTTTGAACTTGTAACCATTTTATCAGTCCATTGTGAGAATCTTTTTTACTACCCTATTTTAACAAGTCTGATGTCCAACATCTTGAGACAATATGCTCAAAGTATGTGAAATGAAATCTTGTCATCTTTACCATTAAGGATCATTCTAGCTGTATTTGTTCTAGAATACTTGTTCTGCCTGTCCCTGGTCTTCTCACTGTTCTTCATCAATACCATGATTCAAATGTATCCATTCTTCTCTGGTCTTAATGCCCAAATGCCACACTCTCTTGGGTCAGACAGGTCTCAGTCTCAAAGTGACTCCCTTGCTCTTCAACACTAAAATGTCTTGTGCAGCAGATTTGTCCAGTGCAATACTGTTTGTTTTCTTGACTGCTCCTTCCATGGGCATTGCTTGTCAATCCAAGCAGAATGACATTTTAGATAATATTAGTCTTTACCATAATGTTGACTACTGATTATAAGGGTTTTGGTTTCCTTTGCATTGAGTTGTATTCCATACTGAAGATTGCAACCCTTGATCTTCATCAGCAAGTGTTTCAGGTCCTCACCTGTAGCAGTTGAGGTGTCATCTGTATATTATAAGTTGTTAATAAACACTCTCTCCAATCCTGGGCCTGTCTTCATATGTTCTTAGATTATTACTTCACCATATATTTTGATTAAATATGGCGAAAGAAAGCAGCTCTGACATGAATATTAGCTGCTTTTAAACAGCCCCATATTGTTCTATTCCAATGAATGCCTCAAATACCACTTGGTTTGTACAGGGATGATCAAGGGTTGAGGAATTCCCATTTTTCCAAATGTGATCAATAGTTATGATCTATGTACCCTGTTACCTTTACAACGCAAGTAGCAACAGTTGTTATCTTTGTTCAGCCAAGATCCATCTCATATAATCAATGATAAATCCTTTGTTCCACATCCTCTCCTGAATCTGACTTGAATTTCTGGCAGCACTCTGTTGATTGTAACCATTGATGAATTTTTTTCAGCAAAAGTTGATTTAACAGATATTAATATAAGAAGTTTGATAACTTCTGCAGTCTGTTGTGTCACCTTTCTTTGACGTAGGCACAGATTTTCAGTTGGCCTTGTAACCTTGTGCCAAATTTCTTAGGCATAGACGAGCCTGTATATTACTTCGCTGAAGAAACATTTCCATTGACCAATTGCAGGAACTTTATTTTTTGCGAATGCCTTTGATAGGGCTTGGACTTCTTCCTTCAATACCATTGGTTTTTGATCAGAAGTTACCTCTTAAAATAGCTGAATGTACTTTTCAGTACAGTGAGTGTTCTTCCCATCATCTTTGGGTACTTCCTGCTTTGTTCAATATTTTGCCCATAGGAATCCTTAATGTTTAACTCAAGGCTTGGATTTTTTTTTTCAGTCCTTCAGCATGAGATATGTTGAGTGTGTTCTTCCTTTTTGGTTTTCTAACTTCAAGTCTGCATATTTGATACTTTGTCTCATTAATCTGCCCTTTGTGATTTTCTGTGAACTTCATTTCTTAAATTTATTACAGTTGATCTATGATCAACTGCAAGTTTTAGGGTCTCTTCTGATATCTGCTTTATTTTCTTTTTATTGGCATATTGCTTTCTTATTATATAACCTTGTCATTTATTTCATCCCACAGCATATCAGTTGTCATCAGTGTTGTTAATATTTAATGCTGTTCTTGATGTGTCTATAAAATTGAGGTGGGATATATGCAAGGTCATATTGGGGCTTTTGTGGGCATGTTTTAATTTTCAACATCAACCTGAACTTTTATGTGAGCAATTGATGTTCTGTTTCACAGTCAGCCTTTTGGCTGCTATTACTGAGCTTCTCTGTCATCTCTTCCCATGGAGGTAGTCAGTATGAGACCTATCTATACATTCTGTATGCTGTCTATCCAAGTACACATTATGTTGTTGAAAAAGGTATTGCATTTAAGTCCATCTCAGAAAATTCTATCATGCAATCAGCAACTTTTGTTTCTCTGAAGCCATAGTTTCAAACTATTGTCCCTCTTTGTTCCAGCTCTCATTCCAATTATCAATAATGCATCTTGATTATATTTGTGATCAGTTCAGACTGAAGTTGGTAGAATTCAATTTCTTTATTCTTAAATTAGAATAATAGTCATACTAATTGGGCTTCCTTGTAGGTATATAGATATTTTCATATTACAGAAAGCATTGTACTTTAAGTTTTGAAATTCTCTTTAATCCACATTCACACAATTCAATAGTTCAGTCATATCAAGAAGAATTGTACAATCATTACCACAATTTCAGAATATTTTCTCTATACCCCCCCACTCCCATGGTTAAATCATCTTTAAATTGAGTTGTGTAATCACCTTGAGTCCTAGTACTCACTCCCCCTCCCACCTTCATTGTTTACTCCCGAAATAGCCTCACCCTCCCCAATCCCTGCTCACCCACCCCTATATCTCCTAGAAACCCTTTCATCAGTTAACTATATTTATCCACTCCTGTGCTTCAACTGGTAAATCCAACAGAAATAATAACAAAAAATAAAATGATATGGATAAGACAATAATATATAAAGACAAATAAAAAGCACCACCATCATTTTTTTTTTCCCTAACCCACCACCATCAATATTTTAAAGGCCAGGGAAGAAGTTTTTATCATGGAGTAAGCAAGAGATCCTTACACCTAGAACAAATTCAGGATGGATCTAGAAGGTCAATTGATCAAATCCCAAGTTTGATCCAGCATAATCAGGATGACAATGATTTTTGTTTGGTAGTAAGTATTTCAGACCTTTGCCTGTAACTAGAGATCTGCCAGTGGCTTAATTTGTCTTGATATTCTGCAGATGGATTTTGGGCTCCCACTGTCCTCCATAGCCTTCCACAAATTGGGTGTTCATAATTTTAGGTCTGATATTACTTCTTTCATCATATTTGAGTTTATTGTCATCTTTGACTCATACGAGCTGGTTTTCTTCCATGTTGGCTTAGTGGACTCCTTACTTAGATGGCTTTTTATTTGAATACACACCTTAAAACCACAAACACGATTCCACTTGAGAGCCAGGCACCATCTGCTTTCTCACCACAATGCGTAGGACACTCTTCAGTGATCTTTTCATGTGAGTGAGTATTGAGCAGGGCCATGTTTTCAGAACTGACTATTCTTGGGCTGGAGCTAGAGTTCATTTGGGGCCCATAATCTAGCTGCTTCTCCCGGGGATATTCATGACTCAGGTTTACTGTGGTGGTTGTGTGTGTTAGTCCAGGTAGAGAGATCCAGGGAGACACTCGTGTATAAAAAAGAACTTTATATAAAAGAGCAACTGTATATTGAGAAAACATCCCTGCCCAGTCCAGATCAAGTCCATAAGTCTGATATTAGTCCATATGTCCAATACCAGTCTATAAATTCCTCTTCAGACTCAAGCAACACATGCAATGATGTTGAATGAGGAAAATCACAGGCCAGTGGGTGAAAAATCCGGATCCAGTGGTGGTGGAAGCATCTGAGCGATGTCATGGGTCTCCATATGACTCCTCCATCTCCAGGGCCCTGGCTCCATCAGTGTAGCTCCCAGTGGCTTGTCAACAGGAATGTCTCACAGGGAGACAAACAGAGTGAATCAGATACAGAAAACCTTAAGAGTAGAAACAACATTGTCAGAGATGGTGCCAGAAGATGAGCCTTCAGTCCAGAAGACACTCAGTATGACTCCAGGAGAACTGCCTTCACAAAGTAGAGTCTATTGTGATGTGGGTGGAATACACCCTACATGAGTAAAGCCTTCAGGACCTTCATTTACTGATGGGACATGACTCAAAAGGAGAAGAGATAGCTGAAAACACCAATTACCATATATGTTGAGTGTAAGCCACGTTTTTTGTTTTTTAATTTTAACAATTTATTAGGGGCTCATACAATTCTTATCACAGTTCATACATATACATAAATCAATTGTATAAAGCACATCTGTACAGTCTTTGCCCTAAACATTTTTTCTCCTCTTTTCTTTTTTTACATTTTATTAGGGACTCATACAACTCTTATCACCATCCATACATATACATACATCAATTGTATAAAGCACATCCATACATTCCCTGCCCCAATCATTCTCAAGGCATTTGCTCTCCACTTAAGCCCCTTGCATCAGGTCCTCTTTTTTTTTCCCCCTCCCTCCCCTTTCTCCCCTCCCTCATGTGCCCTTGGTAATTTATACATCGTTATTTTGTCATATCTTGCCCTATCCGGAGTCTCCCTTCCCCCCTTCTCTGCTGTCCCTCTCCCAGGGAAGAGGTCACATGTGGATCCTTGTAATCAGTTCCCCCTTTCCAACCCACTCACCCTCCACTCTCCCAGCATCGTCCCTCACACCCTTGGTCCTGAAGGTATCATCCACCCTGGATTCCCTGTACCTCCAGCCCTCATATGTACCAGTGTACAGCCTCTGTCCTATCCAGGCCTGCAAGTTAGAATTTGGATCATGGTAGTTGGGGGGGGGGGGAGCATCCAGGATCTGGGGGAAAGCTGTGTTCTTCATCGGTACTACCTCGCACCCTAATTAACCCATCTCCTCTCCTAAACGCCTCTATGAGGGGATCTCCATTGGCCGACACTTGGGCCTTGGGTCTCCACTCTGCACTTCCCCCTTCATTTAATATGGTATATATATACATATACATATACACATATATACACATACATACACACACTTATATCGTTGTTTGTTTTTTTTTGCATGATGCCTTATACCTGGTCCCTTGGCACCTCGTGATCGCACTGGCCGGTGTGCTTCTTCCATGTGGGTAAGCCACGTTTTTCAGCACATTTTAATGTAAATTTTGTGGTAAAATTAGGTGCTTCAGCAGATATTCAGGTCATATACTTGAGTATATACAGTAATGGAACTTAGAATGTAGGGATTTAGGAAAATTGAGAGTTGTAAAAAATGAAATGGAAGACAGAAATAGATATTCGTGGTGTTAGTGAACCAAAATGGACTAGCATTGGCCATTCTGAATCTAAATGTAGCTTGCTGAGAATGATAGATTCAAGAGGAATAGTGTTTCATGCATTGTCAAAAAGGACATTTCAAGATCTAGAGTATAATGCTGTCTGTGATGCAAAATCTATCCTCATATAAGGAAATCCAAACAATTGTGATTATTCAAATTTACATACCAACCATTCAAGCTAGTGATACAGAAATTGAAAATTTCTACCTATGTACCTATGTCTCCATTCTGTAATTTATCAAACATGGGAATACTGCATAGTTTAAAATCATGAAAGGTGTTAGTCAGGTTTATACTGTCTTACCATACTTACTCAATCTGTATGATTAGCTCGATTATATGAAGAATGTGACACCAGAATTGGAGGAAGGCATATTAACAAACTGCAATATGCGGATGTCACAACCTTGCTTGCTGAAAATGAAGAGAAATGGAAGCACTTGCTGATGAAGGTCAAGGATTGCAGCCTTCAGTATGGGTTACTACTCTATAAGGTAAACCAAAATACAACTGGGCCAGTAGGTAACAGCATGATAAATGGAGAAAAGTTTGAAGTTGTCAAGGATTTTGTCTTGATTGGATCCACAATCAATGCTCATGGATGCAGCAGTCAAAGAGATCAGAAGACATGTATTTGGGTAACTGAATATTTTGAGTACCAAGTTGCACCTGACCATGCCGTGGCATTTTTTTTTCTTTTTTTAAATTTTATTAGGGACTCATACAACTCTTATAACCATCCATACATATACATACATCAATTGTATAAAGCACATCCATACATTCCCTGCCCCAATCATTCTCAAGGCATTTGCTCTCCACTTAAGCCCCTTGCATCAGGTCCTCTTTTTTTCCCCCCTCCCTCCCCTTTCTCCCCTGCCTCATGTGCCCTTGCTAATTTATACATCGTTATTTTGTCATATCTTACCCTATCAGGAGTCTCCCTTCCCCCCTTCTCTGCTGTCCCTCTCCCAGGGAAGAGGTCACATGTGGATCCTTGTAATCAGTTCCCCCTTTCCAACCCACTCACCCTCCACTCTCCCAGCATCGTCCCTCACACCCTTGGTCCTGAAGGTATCATCCACCCTGGATTCCCTGTGCCTCCAGCCCTCATATGTAGCAGTGTACAGCCTCTGTCCTATCCAGGCCTGCAAGGTAGAATTCAGATCATGGTAGTTGGGGTGAGGAAGCATCCAGGATCTGGGGGAAAGCTGTGTTCTTCATCGGTACTACCTCACACCCTAATTAAACCATCTCCTCGCCTAAACGCCTCTATGAGGGGATTTCCATTGGCCGACACTTGGGCCTTGGGTCTCCACTCTGCACTTCCCCCTTCATTTAATATGGCATATATATACATATATACACATATATATACACATATATACACATACATACACACACATCTTTTTTTTTGCTTTTTTAAAAAAATTTTTTTATTTTAACAATTTATTGGGGCTGATACAATTCTTTTCACAGTTCATACATATACATACATCAATTGTATAAAGCACATCTGTACAGTCTTTGCCCTAATCATTTTTTTCTCTTTTCTTCTTTTACATTTTATTAGGGACTCAAGCAACTCTTACCACAATCCATACATATACATACATCAATTGTATAAAGCACATCCATACATTCCCTGCCCCAATCATTCTCAAGGCATTTGCTCTCCACTTAAGCCCCTTGCATCAGGTCCTCTTCTTTCCACCCCCCTCCTTCCCCATTCCCCCTCCCTCGTATGCCCTTGGTAATTTATACCTCGTTATTTTGTCATATCTTGCCCTATCCAGAGTCTCCCTTCCCCCCTTCTCTGCTGTCCCTCTCCCAGGGAAGAGGTCACATGTGGATCCTTGTAATCAGTTCCCCCTTTCCAACCCACTCACCCTCCACTCTCCCAGCATCGTCCCTCACACCCTTGGTCCTGAAGGTATCATCCACCCTGGATTCCCTGTACCTCCAACCCTCATATGTACCCGTGTACAGCCTCTGTCCTATCCAGCCCTGCAAGGTAGAATTCGGATCATGGTAGTTGGGGGGAGGAAGCATCCAGGATCTGGGGGAAAGTTGTGTTCTTCATCGATACTACCTCACACCCTAATTAACCCATCTCCTCTCCTAAACCCCTCTATGAGGGGATCTCCATTGGTCGACACTTGGGCCTTGGGTCTCCACTCTGCACTTCCCCCTTCATTTATTATGATATATATATATATACATATATACATACATATATACATATACACATATATACACATACATACACACACTTATATCTTTTTTTTTTTTTGCATGATGCCTTATACCTGGTCCCTTGGGCACCTCGGGATCGCACTGGCCGATGTGCTTCTTCCATGTGGGCTTATTTGCTTCTGAGCTAGATGGCCGCTTGTTCACCTTCAAGCCTTTAAGACCCCAGACACTATCTCTTTTGATAGCCGGGCACCATCAGCTTTCTTCACCACATTTACTTGTTCACCCACTTTGGCTCCAGCCGTTGTGTTGGGAGAGTGAGCATCATAGAGTTCCAATTTAATAAAAGAAGGTATTCATACATTGAGGGAGTGTTTGAGTAGAGGCCCAAGGTCCTTCCGCCACCTTAATACTTGACCTATAAATATAGACACATAGATCTATTTCCCCATCCTCCTATATATATTTGCATGTACCTGTCTTTGTCTAGACCTCCATGAATGCCCTTTGACTCCTAGCTCTTTCCTCCATCTCCCTTGACCTTCCTCCTGCCCTACTACCATGCTTCATCGCCACCTGGGCTAGAGTATACCTCTTCTCTAATCAACCTTACCCTTGATCATTTCCCACCAGGCCTGCCACTCCCCCTTCTCTACCATTTGGGGTCCCATGTTTTTCCCTTGTCCCTGGGTTTGTTAACACCACTTCCTTATACCCCTCTACCCCCCCACCCCAAGTCCCCCCGGAACTGTCGGTCCCGTTGTTTTTCCTCCAGATAGTTCATCCAGCCTGTCCTATTCAGACAGACCTGTGGAGACACTAACATGCACGAAAACAAGACAGAGGAAAACAAAGCAACAATATACAACCAGGCAACAAAAACAAACCACTGACAAAGAACAGAACAAAACAGTTCACAAGAGAAAAGCTTGTAGTTAGTTCAGGGATCGTTTGCTGGCCCTTAGGAGCGTTTTCCAGTCCAGTCTTTTGGGGGCCATGGCATTTTTAATCATCTCATTCACATGTAAAAATTGGACATTGATTAAGGAAGATCAATGTAGAATCGATGTATTTGAATTATGGTGCTTGTGAAAAATATTGGAAGTAATTGGACTGCCAAAAAACAACAACAAATCTGTCTTGGAAGAAGTACAGCCGGAATGCTCCTTAGATACAAGGATGGCAAGATGTTGGACATTGGACAGGTTTTCAGGAGAGACCAGTCCCTGAAAGAATGCTTGTTACAGAAAAGGCACAGCAAAAAAGATGGATTGACATGACTGAAATCATAGGCTCAAAGAGAAAACGTGTGTAAGGATGACACAAGAAACAAGCACTGTTTCCTTATGTTGTCGATAGGGTCACCGAGTCTGAACTGACTGGGTGGCACCTAACAAAACAAGATTGAATATATGCCATCAGTTATATCTATTTTTTATGTTCAAATAAATCTTTATTTTTTTAAATCATTTTATTGGGGGCTCATACAACTCTTATCACAATCCATAGCACATCAATTGTGTCAAGCACATTTGTACATTCGTTGCCCACATCATTCTCAAAACATTTGCTCTCCACTTAAGCCCTTGGCATCAGCTCCTCATTCCCCCCCCCCCACCCGTCGCTGCCCTCTCTCTCATTAACCCTTGGCAATGTATTATTTTGTAATATCTTGCACTGTCCAACATCGCCCTCCACCAACTTTTCTGTTGTCCATTCCCCAGGGAGGAGGTTATATGTACATCCTTGTAATCGGTTTCCCCTCCACCCCCCCTACTTCCACCCTCCTGGTATCCCCACTCTCACCACTGGTCCTGAAGGGATCATCTGTCCTGGATTCCCTGTTTTTCCAGTTCCTATCTGTACCAGTGTACATCCTCTCATCTAGCCAGATTTGTAAATTAGAATTGGGATCATGATAGTGGTGGGGAAGGAAGCATTAAAGAACTAGAAGAAAGTTGTAAGTTTCATTGTTGCTACAATGCATCCTGATTGGCTGTCTCGCCCCACCCCCCAACCCTTCTGTAAGGGGATGTCCAGTTGTCTACAGATGAGTCTCTCTTGGTTCCCTAATCTGCACCCCCCTCGTTCACAATGATAATATTTTTTGTTCTTTGATGGCTCCTACCTCATCCCTTTGACACCTCATAATCCCACAGGCTGGTGTGCTTCTTCCATGTGGGCTTTGTTGCTCCTCAGCTACATGGTCGCTTGTTTACCTTGAGCCTTTAAGACCTTAGACACTATATCTTTTGCCACCATCAGTTTTCTTCACCACATTTGCTTATGCACTCATTTGTCTTCATCGATTGTGTTGGGAAGGTGAGCATCATGGAATGCCAGTTTAATAGAACACAGTGTTGCATTGAGGCAGTACTTGAATGGAGGCCCAATGTCTATCTACTACCTTAATACTAAACTTTGAGGGCCCACCAGTCCCTTCAAACCTTGTGGATCTGTGCCTACTTATCTTTATGATGCGCCTCCTGCGACCCAGCAGTGTTGAATTTCCCTCTTAGTAGCTCTCCTGGGTTGATTTCTGTGGAGTCCCTCTGGTATGTGTTACTCAGTCACCATCTTCCCTCCAAGATAGTTTTTTTAAAAAACATTTTATTAGGGGCTCATACATCCAAGATAGTTTTTATTGATTGTGTTATTAAACTTTTTTTGGTCTTCATTGCCTTTTTTCTTGACATTTTTTTTTCTTTGAGAGTGGTGTATTGAAGTCTTCTGTTCTTATTGTCGATGTGTCTTGGTCCTTTTTCAATTCTATGAGGATCTGATGTATTTCAAAGGTATTTCATTGAGTGCATAGATGACTATTATAGTTATGGTTTTCTGAGCTATTTTTCCCTTTATCATTATGTAGTATTCAATCTTTTCTCGTTATGTTGTTTACCTTGAAGTTTATCTTCTTGGAGATTAATATTGTTACCCCTGCTGAGTTTTGTTGCTGTTTGCTGGGTATGCTTTTGTTCCACCTCTGATTTTTAATGTCTTCAAGTCTCTGTTTGTGAGGTGTTTTTCTTGTAGGCAGCATATTGATGGGGCTTGCTTTCTTATCCATTCAGCTTCTCTCTGTCTCTGTACTGGTGTATTTAGTACATTAACATTCAGTGAAATTATTGACATGTATGTGTATTTGTTTCCACCATTTTGGTTTATATATGCGTGTGTTGTGTGTTTGGATGTGTATTGTGTTCAGTTTCTTTGTTCTTCCTGTGTCGTTCCCTTGCTCTGGGTGTTGTTCTGTGTGTGCTGGTTTTTGTGAGGAATTGTCTTGAATGTTGGTTTCAGGTTTGTGTGTTGTTGCTGTTGGTTTTTTTGGCCACAGTACTTCATTGAGTATTTTTTGTAATGGTGGTCTTGCTTTTGGCTTTTCTTGTCTTGAAATAATTGTATTATACCACCATATTTAGTTGCTGAACCTTTGTGTGTAATTGATCTTTTTCTCTAGGTGCTTTTAGATTGTTTGTTGTTTCCGTTCTGATGTTCGACATCTTGACTACAATATGCCGTGGAGTTTGCCTTTTAGAATCTCTCCTGGCTGGGGTTCTTTTGGCTTCCTAAACAATCGTCTTTTTCTCTTTTAGACATTGAGCAAAGTTCTTTGGCTGGCGCTCTTGGACTATTCTCTGTGTGGATGTAACTTTGTTTGTTTCTTCCTCTTCTGGAATTCCTACAAGATGCAGGTTGTTCCTCTTAATGGTGTCCCACATTATTATCAAGCTTTTCTCAGTCTCTTTTGCATTTTTTGGTTATTTGTCCTTCCTTTAGATTGGAATCTATAGATTTGTCTTTCAGTTCACTAATTTGGGTTTCTATCTCTTCAATTCTCTATCTCTATTTTTTTTACATCCTCCCGCTTTTCCTTTATAGCAGGGGTGTCAAACTGGCCCTGTCGGCCGCATGTAGCCCCTGAGGAGCTTTTTTTGTGGCCTGCGATGCTCTGAAATAAAATGAAAATAGAAAAAATTGTTATGAAGAAAATAGCACTTAGGGGAGATCGAGGCAATACCGTACACACAATTCCCTCGTTAACCCTTTATCTGAAGATGAGTATACATGTGGCCCAGTGCTTTCTGGAGGGCCTGTGGATGTGTATAAATGCACTGACCTAGTTCCAGTGATGATTGGAAGCGATCTGTCTGCCACTCTCAGTGTCACATAATGTAAAGAGATCCCAATAGTGAAAAGGTGAAAAATAGCACTCTGGGTTGTGCTGTTATGATCATACCTAGCAGCAGTGCTAGTGAACATTTTTAGAGGGAAGCCATTACAATTGTGCATCACGTTTGTCAGCTGCCCAAATCTTGGTGTTTTTTATTAGTTACCTTGTTATATTTTCCGGTCACAACATAAGACGTAGTGAAAACTAGTAGAAGGAAAGCACTGTCAAGTTAAGGGTAAAACAATAATTTTACTTTTATAAATACATTAAATAAAATAAATATTTAAATAAAAGCTATTATAGTATTTTAATTATCCTATCCATATTCCTGAATCCTCACTTCAAAATAGAAATTGAACAAAATTTGTAAATGTGATGTGGCCCATGTGAATCTTGCCTGTTGCACCAAATGGCCCGCTTTTTAATTGAGTTTGACACCCCTGCTTTGTAATTCTGCTATTTATTGTAGTGTTTGATTTTTGTGTTTCTGTTTGTTTCTCTAATGAGGTTATAGCTTTTCTATTGTTTTATTTTTCCTTTCAGATTTCTTTCAGCTGTTGCATGAGCACAAACATCATTCTTTACATTCTTTTTCTGGGAAATCCATAACTTGTACAGTTTCAGGTATTACATTTAAGTCTGATTGCTATTTGGTTATTTGTTTATGTTTCTCTTGTTTTGTGTGTGTGTGTGTGTGTGTGTGTGTGTGTGTGTGTGACTAATATCTTCTGTTGTTTCCTTGAAATCTTGGAGTCTATTGGGAGTGTTATGTAGGCGATGTTATTTGGAACTGGTTAACTCTATTAGGTGGTGCAGTAGAGGGCTAATGGATAGTTTGTATTAAGTGTCTGAGGGAGGTTGCTAATTTATGTGTTAAGGGAGTCATATGAAATTTGGGGAGGAAATGTTATGAGTGTTGGGAGAGTGAAGGAAGCAGTAGGTTAAAAAAGAGGGTGGAGGATCAGGTAGTGTTATATAGTAGGTTAAAGGAAGGGGTATTTGGCCCTGAAATGCCTCATTTGCAACGATGGATCAATGGGTACTAGTATTTGAGAGCAAAAACAATTTTAAATATTGTGATAGTAGTATTAGTCTTTGGTTTTATGAGTCTGAAAATGTAAGAAAAATTTTGATGATCAGTACAGTGAAACGAAAAGACAGGTTAATGATGTTATGAAGTAAAACTTTGGATATTTAGACTGAAGAAAGGAAAATGAAAGAAAAGGGGTAAGAGATGAAAGTTTTAATAATAGTAATAGGAAAAATCATACTAGCATAAGATGCAGGAGAGCTGTTAATGTATGTTTGTCCGGGACACTAAGCTTCACACAGAGCTTAGTCTCTGTTGTGGGTGCGAACTAGTAGGTAGATGGGGTGTTAGGGGTCTAGGAAATAAACCAATGAGATCGGAAGGAAAAAACGTAAAGTAACATATCATACAAATGATATATATAAACTCCCTTATATAAATTCCTTGCCTGGGCTTGTAAAACCTGTTCTGCCTGCCAAACCTGCTCCAGCTTCTTGTTTTGTGATGCAAATACTTAGTCAATGAGTCAGGTGTATGCAATCCAGGTATGTGTAACAAGTAATATGAAAATAAATCCTCAGAGTGGCCCAATTATTTAAGGTACCAGGCCTTTGGGGTGTCTTCCGATCAGGGGTTGTGCTGAGTGGTACCTCAGGAGGGGGCTGGAGCTCTTGGTGTTAATCACTTAACACCTGCTTTCAGCTGCCCTGTTCTCAGCCCTGTGAGGCTCAGTAAGCTGTGAAGTACCCACTACTAGGAGTGAGTCCTAGATGGGGGATCTCCACTGGCAGTCTTCTGGTCTTGGCAGGAAGCCAAAGAAATTTATATTTTTATTTTCCCTGGTCCCAGTCTGGTCACTTCGAATTATGATCCTTTTGCTCCATCACACCCCACTGGCACGTACCCCCCACCCCCTCAGCTAGCTTCCCAATTCAAAGACCCGGGAATCTCCCCTCAGGCGGCCGAGGAGATGCCCTAAGCGGTTCTAATTGGCTGGTGTTTCTGCTCTCTCGTTGTAGTCTATTTGTGTCTACCTATCTTTATGGTGACAATCCTGTGGTCTGGAAGTGCTATCCCTTTCAGTAACTCTTTTGCGCTGTTCTCTGCAGTGTGTGCTGCTTGGTCATCCTCCTCCTCCCAGCTGCCCCTCAATCCCCTCTCAAGTGCTGCTTATCTCCTCTTGCTGCTCTCATTGTCTTTCTTATTTCAAAGTTCATATCCCCTAGGAGGAGTCATCAGGCTGTAACCTGTTTGATAGGTGGGACTAGTGCTACAGTTTCCCACAGGGTCACGTTGACATAACATCTAACTGCCACAACAGCTAAAGGCAAACTGCTTGTGCTGCTCCTTTAAAACTGGAATTGAGAAAAACACATTTGCCCAGTTAGTAGCTGCTATCAGATACTAGAAGAGATATTAATCTACTCAAGCAATAAAACCATTTCTGGGACAGCAGCTGCAATTGGAGTCACCACCTGGATAAGTTTCCAGGCACCCCCTGCCATTCTCAAAGATCCACCTGTTTTTTGCACTGACCAAATTGACAGGGACAGAAGAGGCATTTTCTGCATGCAATATGTGAATTAACAGAAGACCTTGTGAGAACAGGTTAGTAAGCAGGTCAACCTTGAAGCTAGGCCCTAATGAATGTCCTCACACAGCAGTGCTGCTGGAGATAAATCTGACAGCACACTGATCCAGAGACAAAAGCTGAGATTGCAATTTAAAGAGCCTCAAGGGTGGTCTAAATAACTAATTAGAAAGCTAATTGTACATCTGTGGAGTGGCAAACTCCTCCCCTTTAAAACTGTCTTTTAGAAACTAGGAGTCTTCCCCTAGACAATGAATGACCCTTCTTAATTTGTGAAAGGGGCCCCCACTACATTCCGGGAGCAAAGCATATTTTATCTATGCTTAAGGTATCCTTTTCACCATGCCAGAAGGACTCACATACTTTCTTTGGAAATGATTCTATCTATGCTTTAATAAAATTGTTGCCCAGCCTGTGTGATCACAAGGTGTAGATGGGATCAGAAAGTGTTAGGGAGCTAGAGGCAGAAACCTCTACCTCTACCTGCCAAGGCCTCCCTCCACCCTTACAGACTGTGGGAAGCTGCTCCAGGCTGGATGGCATGAATAAATTCAGGCAGTTGAGACGAAGCCAGTACTCTTGGGAGGACCTCAATCTAGGCCAGGTGAGCTTAATTGAGTCAATGGAGTCAACCAGTACTGTCAACCACGCCTCCCAGTGGAGGGCCCTGAAAAGTCAGAATTGCAAGGAGATGACAAGCAATTCTCCAGATCTCCAGACCCCATATGCTAATCGCCATACATTCCTCACTACCCCTGTAAAAACCCTCGCCCCCAGCTGCTGAATGGGACTTCCCTGACCTGTCCGCCTAGGTCACGAAACCTCGGCAGGGAGCCGCAGGAGCCGCCCTACTGCCCCACCTAATAAAGCTATTTCTGTTTCTGCTTTCCTTGTCCTGTCAGTTATGTCTGTCTTCCTCCCTGTACCTCAGTTTCACCTTTACACTTCTATCCTTTATAAAAATTCACTTGGATCACAAACCAGGCTTCGGTGTGAATTCATTCTCATGGGAAGCCAATGACCCAGGTATTTCCACCTGAGGAATCTAACAGTATCAGACATCAGGAGACCCCAAACCATCATATGATGTGAATGAAGGGAGTCGGATGGAGACTCAAAGCCCATCTGTAGACAATTGGACATCCCTCACAGGAGGGACAAGTCAGCCAGAGTGCAGTACAGCACCAACGAGACACACATTTCTTTAGTTCTTTAGTGCTTCCCGCACCCCACCCCACCCACCTATCATGACCCCACTTCTACTTTACAAATCCCAGTTCTAGCTTACAAATCTAGCTAGACCAGATGGTACAGATAAGAGCTCTTGTCACACGGGATCCAGGACAGATAAACACATCAGGAACAGTAATGGGAGTAGCAATACTATCAGCGTAGGCCACTTAGGGGGAATGTAGGGGGAGAAGGGGGAGAAACAGAGAATTGATTACAATGATGATGTAGACATAACCCCCACACCCTGAGGGGGACAAACAACAGCAATGTGGGTGAAGGGAGACAGAAGATGGTGTAAGATAGGAAAACGATAATAATTTATCAAGGATCTTGAGGGTGGGAGGGTGGGTGAGGGAGGGAAAAAAGGAGCTGATATCAAGGGCTCAAGTAGAAAGAAAATGTTTTGAAAATGATGATGGCAACATATGTACAAATATGCTTGACTCCACTGATGTATGGATTGTTATAAAAGAGATGTAAGAGCCCCAAATAAAGTGATTAAAAAACCCCACACTAAAAACTGGCTTAACCGCTGCTGGTGCTTGTGTGTGTGTAAGCACAGCTTATACCTGGACCCTTACAAACCACATAGGTCTAGAGTTTGCTAGTCACCCCATAGACAACAGCTCAGTTCGGAAGTAATGGTCTCCAGCCCTATATTCTTCAATTCCTTGATGGTGCAATCTTTGCACCCTGATCTTTGCAATCCCTCCAGGAAAACATAATTGCGTTGGCTTTACCATTTTCCTAAGTAGAGGTAGCTTTACTAGCTTCCACTCCTGCCCCTGCCATAGTAGTCCATGTTCTAGAGTCAGGTAGCCATATGGGGTACTGGCAGTCAGTGAGTCTGTCTATTCCATTTATGTGTTCTAGAACAGGGAAATTACTATAGGATAGGTTTGGGCTCATACTGGATCCCCTGTGAGATCAACCTGAGCTAAGACTCCATTATAACTTGACCTTTATATGCTCCTAGTCTGATTGTGGGACCTTAAAATTTAGGGTCACTTAGATTAATGTCAGTTTGGAGCCAATGTCCAGTAACCATCCCCAACGTCTGATTATTTCCTTTCTCCAATGAATTGTCACTTATAAAAGGCGCAGTTTCCACTGGGCAGGCCTGGGAGAAAGGCTAACTATGCATTTTTTTTATTAGTGTAGTGGGTGCCTTCCTCAAAGGGACCTGGCTTCCCCGTAAATGAAGGGTTTGTGAACTGGCTCAATTTTTGGGAATTGATCGAGCATTTGCGACTCTATATCTGGCTATTTGAATTAGACTGCTATTCAACTGGCCTAGAATTTTTCAACTTGTACAGATCAATGATAGATTTGGTAGGTTTCTCATTTATTTCACTCCTAGGGACACTCTGCTTAGGTATCCAATGCCATACAAATCAGGCTATTCTGTTACTACTTTGACTCTGCTAACCATTTGGCAACCACACCCACCTTGTCTCTGTTAAATGCTACTGCTTACCGCCTACTACCATGGGACCCAATCAGCCATGTTATGTGCAAACGTCTTAATTAGGGTATTTTCCACTGTCAAAACTGGCTCAAAATAAAATATCAATCACAGCAGTCTTTAGAGATACTTATGATCCCTTCAGAAATTTGTTTCCCACTGAGAGAAAAGGTGTGTCCTCAGTGCATTCCATTTGTGAGTCTATGGGTCTGCCCTGAAACACGCCCATTCCCTTAATCCTCTAAAGTATACCAAGCTAGGTCTGGTACTTCAACTTAACTTGCTCTAAGCCACTGCAGAAGCTTTGCTTCAGTAAACCAAACAGATAAACTATTAGATTCTGTCCTAACGTCTGGTGCTGAAACACTGACTGAAGGATCAGTGCTTAGTTGGTCCACGTCAACACATTCAGACTGATGCAACCGTTCGCTCCTTGCATCATCATCTCACTCCCGCACACATTCCTCGGGTCTCTGCCTGTACATACTAGAAAATGCTAGCAGTCCTTTAAGAGGATAGCACAGCTCTTTCTGGATCAATATTTGGAGGTCACCTTTGGGATTACTGAGACAAGTTTAGAGGCAGTGTCGAAGCAGGCATGAGTGTCGAAGGTGTTTCCCAGCAAGTGTCAGCATTATCTTGCAAGGCATCTGCTGCAGGGAATGCTCCAGATACAACTCGAGGTTCCCTATCAGCAGGGAAAGTTGGGCTAAGCTCAAGTGCAGGTGGAGGGGACAATGGCTTTACTAATGATGGATTAAACTCTTCAGATGTGAGTGGTAGTGTTGTTGGCTGAAGTAACTCAATGGCATGTCAAGGATCCATGTTCTGATATTTCTGAGAATAATCTTTCCGTGTGTCCCTATGATGGTTCGATTTTATATCAGTTTGATGCATCTCTGTGAAAGTATGGGTAGAGTTCAATCTCAATAAGGCCCTCTCCTTGGAGGAGGTGCCCAATTTAGAGAGATTCTATGGACAACTTTCCTTCCCTCTCCCTCCATCCTGCTTACCTTGATTCTGCATCTCTAGGATTCATGGCCGAGCCGGCCTGCTGATCATAGGAGCTGCAGTGCCCTGCCCTCTTCCTGCTGACCTTACATCCAGATGCTCTTGCCCCTACTGGCCTGTGATTTTCCCGATTCCTGCTTTGCCTTTGCTTCATTGGCTGGAAGCTGGGTGAGTCTAAAGGGGACTTCATCTAGCATCTGACCCATGGACTTGAGTTGAACTGGGCTGGGCTTCCTGATGTAAATTGATTTTTGCTATAAAGTTATTTGAGTGTAGTTTGATTTATTTCTCTAGAAAACTCAGCGTAGCACAGTCCTCTCCACCGTAACTTTCAGGTTCCCATTTAGTCCCAATCCATGCTCTCCTATTAACATCAGAAATCATTCTAAGTAGAGGGTTCAGTTAGTGTTGTAATTCAGCCACTCTTTTTTTTTTTTAGATTTAGTACTTTTTAAAAAAACATTTTATTAGGGGTTCATACAACTCTTATCACAACCCATACATATACATACATCAATTGTATAAAGCACATCTATACATTATTTGCCCTAATCATTTTCAAAGCATTTGCTCTCCACTTAAGCCCTCTGCATCAGGTTCTCTTTTTTTCCCCCCTCCATCCCCGCTCCTCCATCCCTCATGAGCCCTTGATAATTTATAGATTGTTATTTTGTCATATCTTGCCCTATCCAGAGTCTACCGCCCCCCCCCCTTCTCTGCCGTCCATCTCCCAGGGAGGAGGTCACATGTGGATCCTTGTAATCAGTTCCCCCTTTCCAACCCACTCACCCTCCACTCTCCCAGCATCGGCCCTCACACCCCTAGTCCTGAAGGTATCATCCACCCTGGATTCCCTGTGCCTCCAGCTCCCATATGCACCAGTGTACAACCTCTGCCCTATCCAGTCCTGCAAGGTAGAATTCGGATCATGGTAGGTGGCGGGAGGAAGCATCCAGGATCTGGGGGAAAGCTGTGTTCTTCATCGGTACTACATCGCACCCTGACTGACCCATCTCCTCTCCTAAACCCCTCTATGAGGGGATCTCCAGTGGCCGACAAGTGGGCTTTGGGTCTCCACTCTGCACTTCCCCCTTCATTCACTATGGTGTGTGTGTGTGTGTGTGTGTGTGTGTATATATATATATATATATATTGCATGATGCCTTATACCTGGTCCCTTTGGCACCTCGTGATTGCACAGGCTGGTGTGCTTCTTCCATGTGGCCTTTATTGCTTCTGAGCTAGATGGCCGCTTGTTCACCTTCAAGCCTTTAAGACCCCAGACACTATCTCTTTCGATAGTCGGGCACCATCAGCTTTCTTCGCCACATTTGCTTATGCACCTGTTTGTCTTCGGTGATTGTATCATGGAGGTGTGCAGCCAATGATTTGAGTTTTTGTTCTTTGATATCTGTTCCCTTCGGGACCATGCAATCACACAGGCTGGTGTGTTCTTCCATGTGGGCTTTGTTGCTTCTGAGCTAGATGGCCGCTTGTATATCTTCAAGCCTTTAAGACCCCAGACACTATCTCTTTTGATAGCCGGGCACCATCAGCTTTCTTCACATTTACTTGTTCACCCGCTTTGGCTTCAGCAGTTGTGTCGGGAGGGTGAGCATCACAGAGTGCCAATTTAATAAAAGAAAGTATTCATACATTGAGGGAGTGCTACTATCTACTTTTTTGCGACACTTCGCTGTAGTACCTTTATCTTCAGTGACCATTTCATGAAGGTGAGTACTGAGCAGGGCCATGATAATTCTTTTTAAGTGTGAGCCCCCAAACCATTCCTGAATCTATGCTTTTTAAAAAATTTGCTAACTTAGGAGTTAATACAAATGTCATATTATTCCATAGTTCAATCACATCAAACAGAATTGTAAAATTGCTGCCACAATCAGTCTCCACACATACATTTCCCTCCTAGACTACTTGACATCATCTCCCTCTTACTTCCCCCGACCCTCTTTATCCTCGCCCCCCCAAACTATTGTTATATTTTCTTTCTCAAAGTCTCTGGGTCTCATTTACTAAAAAGCAGAAACAAATAACAGCTTCAAGAAAGTGACCCCCATGGTGCTGCACCCCTGAGACACACCTTAATATACCCAAGCACATGCAACACACAGTAGAGGGGCTGTCACAAGATTTCCAGAATACTAGATATCTTAACCCAGCATAAAGGGGGTTGATGTAACATGACCTTATTTGTCCACCAACCATCAGTACACCACTCTTGGTACAGCTGTTTTCTGCTTCCTCAGGCACCATGTATTTCCCGCTTAAGTCCTCATGTTACAAGTGTGTCTGAGGTAGAGTCTAGTTCACCCAGTGGGATTCCCATATGGGGCTCACTGATGTAGCCTCTGGAGCATGCATGCACCCCAAAGATCCAGGATTTGTTGTCCCAGCATTTTATGGCACCTGGTCTGCTTTCCTGGGATACCCCCCCCAGATGCCCTACACCAGTTCTGCCCACCCATTGCATGCCACTGAAGACACCTCCCATTTATTGTTGCCAAGAGCATCCTCAGTCTTTTGTCCCCCACCTGGAGGTTAGCTCTCCCTCCCCTCCCTTCAACAGGCATGCACCTATGTACCCCCAAATTTGACCATTCCCTTTCATCTCCTGTGCGGCACCTCTCATCAGTAAACCCCATTCCTCCGACGGGGCTACCTCCCTCTCTGGGAGACCTCACCACAGATCTAAATGGCTACTATTCAGCGAACAGCCACTACCCCCTCGCACCCTCCATTTGATCCCAGCTGTCGTGAGGTGACCTCCGGCCAAGTGACCTACACTATACTCACCAGGAGCAGATGATGTGTAGGTCATTGGCACTGGTCCAGCTCGTTAGCGGCCTGTCTGACCCCAGCCAGACGACTGCATGGCCTGCACGCTTGAGCTTGCGCCCCTTCTGCTGCTTGTTCCTGCTGCTCTGGACTCACACAGTGCTTGTCCTTTCGTGCTTCACTCGCTTCCCTCAGCATGTCTTCCAGAGCCCTCCACGACGTGAGGGGTCTCATTGCTGTTCTTCAGGCATGCGCAGTACTCATCATGTTTATGTACCAGAGGTTTTTTATCCATTGTTGGGAATGGAGGCCGCTTCTAGCAATTGTGAGCTGTGCTGTGATGAACATGGGGGAGCAAATGTCTGCTTATGATGTTTTTTATTTCTTTGGGGTATATGTTCAGTAATGGTATTGCTGGATCATATGGTAGTTCAGTTGCCATCTGTTCTAGGTATCGCCATATTGCCTTCCTGAGTGTCTGTACATATTTACAAGTCCACCAGCAGAGGATAAGAGTTCCTATCTCACCACACACTCTCCAACATTTGCTGTTCTCAGCTTTTTTACTTTAACTGGGCTACAGTTATGGGTGTTAGGTGGTATCTCATGGTTGCTTTGACTTGCATTTCCTGGATAGCTAATGACTGAGAGAACTTACTCATATGTTTATTAGTTATTCACGTATCATCCTTTGTGAATCATCTGCTCCGGTCCTTTGCCCACTTTTTCATAGGGCTACTAGTTTGTTTTTCTTGACACCTTGTAAATTCTGTAGATTTTAGTAATTAGTCCTTTGTTATGTCATTACTAAATATCTTTTCCCAGTCTATGGGTCTTTTTACTCTTTCAATGAAGTCTTTTAATGTATGCAAGTTTTTTTATTTTTTAATATGTCCCACTATTTTGTTTTCTATGGATTGTGTCAGCTTTGTTATTTCTGATAGCCCATCTACTGCACTAGGGTTCCTAGTTTTGTCCCAGTTTTCTGATCCTGAGAGCTTTGGGTTTTACATTTAGGAATTTGATCCATCTTGAGTTTGTTTCTGTGCATGGGTGAGGCAGTCGTCTTTTTTTTGTTCTTCTGCAAGTGGATAGCCAGTATTTCCAATAGCATTTATTGAAGAGGTGTCTGCTTCCCATTTAATGTTTTTTAGGCCTTTGTCAACAATAAGTTCTCTGTCTGTGGAAGCTAGAGGGTAGACAGGTGTTATTTTTGTGAAGGGAAGACAATATAAAACAAGAGATTGGCAAAAATATTGGAAATGAAAAGACAATGGTAGATTTAACGACTTATTTAATGTAAAACTGATGTCTGCTCTTTAAACCTTCACCTAAGTAACAATAGAAAATATTTTTAAAAACTTAAAAAAATTCTCTGTCTCTGAATTCTATTCTTTAATGACTGTTTTAACACAGACACACACGTTCTATTTTGTTACCATTAGACTCACAGTTTAATGATAAAAATTACATTAAAACAGAACAGAAAAGTTGGTGAAGGGAGACGTCGGACAGTACAAAAAAAATAAAAGGAATTTTTTTAAATTTATTTTTTAACAATTTATTGGGGCTGATACAATTCTTTTCACAGTTCATACATATACATACATCAATTGTATAAAGCACATCTGTACAGTCTTTGCCCTAATCATTTTTTTCTCTTTTCTTCTTTTACATTTTATTAGGGACTCAAACAACTCTTACCACAATCCATACATATACATACATCAATTGTATAAAGCACATCCATACATTCCCTGCCCCAATCATTCTCAAGGCATTTGCTCTCCACTTAAGCCCCTTGCATCAGGTCCTCTTTTGAAATTTTTGTTTTTTAAAAAAGTGACTTAAATAAGAAAAACTGTGCATGAGCAGCCAGTAGTAACTATTGGTCTCTCTGCACTCGGAGGAAACAAGAGTGAAGTCAAAAGACATGTTGAATACAATTATTACAATAGAATGATGAACAACCCAAACATTAGTCTCTATAATCTTGAGCTTGGAAAACCTAAATGGTGCCTGACTACCGCTACCTATTACTCTGAACACAATCACATTAGAAGGTCCTCAATGGAATGGGGGTAAAATGTGGAACAGAACTCATGATCATAAAACAGACTGGGTTTACTGGTTGAATGGAATCTAGTAGCATACCCCAAGAATATAGCCAATGTCCTCTAGGCGTGGAACTGAAATGACCTTTTTTAAAACCATCAACAGCTTAAAACCCAAAGGGCAGCATTTACCCAATGACAAAGTCCAGAGGGTTACTAAAGAAGGAGTGATGGTAAGAGAAAGCCCAGTGGGGAAGTAGGATGGCACATGGAAGGTATTGGAGTGGATGTGCAAAATCAATGTGTATGAATTTTTCGATGTAAAACTGATGAACTTCTCTGTAAACCTTCACTTAATTGGTAATAAGTATACTTCCCTTCCCCCACCCTAACAGTTTCAGAGTCTCAAATGTTTTCGTGTGTTGTATCTTCATTTTCATTTGACTCTAAATATTCACTGGTTGTTTGTATAATGGTTTAATTTCCATATAATTGTGTATTTCAGTTTCATTGTGTTACCAAATTCTGTTTACATTCAATTGTGATCAAGAAATATACTTTGTCGCAGTCTGCTCCAGCAAGGGGACAGCATGCCACCAGCTGTTGTCAGTTGTCCAGTTCCCTCTGTGTCCCATTAGCTTCCCCCAGGGACGTCATCCTCCGAGCCTGGCATGCCAGCGTGGGGTCTAGTCCCGCTCTCTTTCTCTTCCTCTCTCCTGGCCTGCCTCTGTGTGGGTGTGGCATGCTGGCTCCTCTCCCTAGCCTGTAGCTCTCTCTCTTCATGCATCCTTCCATGTGACCATGCTGTCCTCATGGTTTGGTGCTTCATAGTAGGGTCTACATGCACTCCAGGCTGGGAGAGGCAGCTCCTGGACAGTCTTGAAGGCCAGCGAAGAGACCCAGGATTTTTGTATAGTTCTTTTCTCTTTTTAAAAAAGTTTTCTTATTGATTTACTATTTTTATTTTAAAAAATCATTTTGGGCTATGTCATAGTCGGTGTACCTACCTATATAGGATAGGTATGGGAGGCATGCTTGAGGTGAGAGCATTGGGACCAACGGTTCCAGGGAGACCTGGGAGGTCAGAGTGGTGGAGGAAGGGGGTGCTGAGCAGGCTGCGCCATGGACAGGGGAACAACTGGGGTGTCAGAGCCAGTAATGAGGATATAGGGATCCAAGGTGGGGGTGGTGGTAATGTTGGAGCAACAGCAGACTAGCTAAGGGGGTTACCAAGAGGCAGAAATAAGGGGAAAGTGGCAGTGGGACATGAGGAAGGTAAAAGGCAACAGAGGAAGGACCAAGGAAGCAAAGCAATGGATAGAGGTATAAACATAGTGGTGTGCATATGTAAATACATTAATCTACAAAAATAGAGGTATTGGCCCATGTACATATATTTATATGGCAATACCCTGAGGTAGGGGATGGACTTTGGGCATCCACTCATATCCTCCTTCCATTCAAGAACACTTTGTTCTATGGGGACCCAATGCCCATCTGTAGACAACTGGACATCCATTGCAGAGCGGTAGTGGGGAGATGAGTCACTCAGGCTTCAGTGTAGCAATAACAAAACTCACAACTTTCCTCTAGTTCTTAAACACTTCCTCCCCCCAACTATCATGATCCCACTTCTACCTTGCAAACCTGGTTAGACCAGAGGATGCACAGCGGTACAGTTGGGATTTGGAGACAGGGAATCTAGGACAGATGAACCCCCTCAGGACCAACAGTGAGAGTGGTGATACCGGGAGGGAAGGAGGGGTAGAAAGGGGAAACCAATCACGGGGATCTATATATAACCTCCTCTCTGGGGAATGGGCAACAGGAAAGTGGGTGAAGGGAGACGCCTGGCAGTGTAAGATAAGATAAAATAATAATTTATAAATTATCAAGGGTTCATGAGGGAGAGGGGAGCGGGGAGGGAGAGGGAGAGAAAAAAGGAAAATGAGGAGCTTATTCCAGGAACCAAAGCGGAATGCGAAGTTTGAGAATGATGAGGGCAATGAATGTATAAGTGTGCTTTACACAATTGATGTATGTGTGGATTGTGATAAGAATTGCATGAGCCCCAATACATAAATTTTTTTAAAACGAGAAAGTTTTGTTCTAACCAGTCAGCAGCATGAGATGTTTACCCTCCTGACACAATTGCTGAAGACAAAATAGGTGCATAAACAAATGTGGTGAAGAGGGCAAATGGTGCCCGGTTATTAAAAGATATAGTGTCTGGGGTCTAAAAGGCTTGATGTCACACAAGCTGCCATTCAGCAGTGAAGCAACAAGTCCACATGGAAGAAGCACATCGCTGGTGCGATCATGAGGAGTCATAGGAACTGGGCATCAGCAGACACATAACAAATAAAAACGAGAGGGCTGGAGCAGAGATCCAAAGCTCATCTGTAGATAGTGGAACAATCTCCCCACAGAGGGACCACAGGGAAGGATGAGTCAACTTTCCTCTAGTTCTTAAATATTTCCTCCCCACCAATATCATGATCCCAATTCTATCTTAAAATCTGGCTAGACCAGAGGATGTACACGGGTACAGAAAGAAACACAGGGGATCCAGGACAGATGAACCCCTCAGGACTAGTGGTGAGAGTGGCGATAATTCAAGGGTGGAGGAAAGGTGGGATAGAATGGAGGAACCGATTACAAGGATCTACAATATAAGCCCCTCCCTGAGGAACAGGCAACAGAAAAGTGGGTGAAAGGAGATGTTGGACAGTGTAAGACATAACAAAATAATAGTAATTTATAAATTGTCAAGGGTTCATGAGGGAAGGTGGTGGGGAGGGAGGGGAAAAATGAGGAGCTGATACCAAGGCCTCAAGTAGAAAGAAAGTATTTTGAGAATGATGATGGAAATAAATGTACACATGTGCTTGACACAATGGGTGTAGATATGGATTGTGGTAACATGATTAAAAAAGAGAGAAAGGAATATAGTCATTGTACAAAAAATAAGAAAAGAATATAAGCCAGGTGACATTCCACCATTTCCAGATCTAGCTCTTTCTTTTTTATTAAATCAGTTTTTGGGGGGCTCGTACAACTTAAAAAATAGTTTTATTGGGGGCTTGTATAACTCTTATCACAATCCATAAATATATCAATTTTCAAGCACATTTGTACATTTGTTCTCATCATTTTCCCTTTTGTGTTCAACTTTGAGTGACTTTCTAGTATCATTCCTTCACATTTCTCACGTTGGAGGACTGGCTTTAAGTTTTCTTGTATGGGAGTCTAATAGCTATGAACGCTCAGCTTTTATCTTGGAATACTTAACTTTTTTTTGAAGGACAATTTTTACAGTCCTTAATTTTTGAAGGACCGCTTTACAACTTGTACAGTGTGAGCATTTTTCATAAAACAAGTATGGATAGATATAATCATATTCATCATATGAGCAAGGGGAACACTGCGGAGCATGTTTGGGAACATGGCAGGGCTGAAAGAGACAGGTTTTGTGCTACATTTTATTCATTCCTAAACAGTGTTATATGAAAAAAGAAACTTTTAATTAAAAATATCTTTTGAAAGAAGGGCTTGGCTCCCCTCCTTGACCCCAGTGAAAAAGCCTATCACTCATACCTGGCCTGCCCTCAAAAGATCAGGTGATATTTTTACATCATTTACCACAATTCATATGCATTCTGATTCAACCCAATAATTGCAGCAATACCGTCAATGTACCATTTGAGTTCAGTTCCCGATCTGCAGGGGAAGAGTGCAAATCTTGGAGGTCCTGCCTATCTCTGTTCGATCAGTAAACCTGGCATCCTTTAGGGTTATGTTCTTAACTTCTCCCCCACTCTAGACAGAACCTTCTGTTGTGATCCTTTTCATAACACTTGGTCATGGTAGCTGGGTGCCGAACAATGTTTTCAATTTCTAGGTTGTGAAGACTGACGTTTTCCTGGTCCTTCAGTCTGGGCACTTAATTCGGAGACCTGGGTTTGCTGACCTGGGTTTGACCAGAGCCTGAGCTGAATGTCTTTGGGTTGAGGCTCATAGCAGAGTTGTATGCCACTTCGGGTGTTTATTAGCATACCTGAAACTCTGTAATGTGTCCTGTTAAACACCTACCCTGAGCATTTCTCTTGGCACTATAACTTATTGAGTTATTAAATTCTTTCATCACGCATTTTGTCTGTGAGTTTCTGTGTAGCCGTTGCAATGGATACATGCAAAAGTAAAAGAGTGGACACTAATCAAGACTATATAATGCATATATAATAAATGTACAAAGAGACCAGGACACTTACTTACCATCTTTGGGATAGTGCGTGCCTTTAGGACGAGTAAAAGGTTGCAATCAATAGAATACGACCTTCACCTCTATCTAAAATATTTTATATCTTTTAAAAAGAAAAATTTCAAAATATTATATTAAATGTATCTAGTTGATGGGTATATGGGTTTTCTCCTAAAACTGTATTTTCTAATTATTTGAGATATTTTATAATTGAAGAACAAAGGACAAAATTGAAGTTTTTTAATTGAAAAACTGCAAATACAGTGACTCATTTCACATTACAGTAGTACATTCAGATAAACAAATGACCATCAATTTTGGAATAAAACTATATTTTTATCTTTTTTAACATATAGTTCAATTCCCAGTGCAAAAACACTCCAATGAAAAAAAGATTAATGTACAATAAATACAAGCCTACAGATGTAACCACAGTACCAATATTTACATGTGGTAAAGTGGTTCCAAACGAACAAGAGTCCTCCCCTTTATTGTCTAGAGGACACTCTGCTTACAGAGGGAAGCCCTTCTGGAAAGTCTGCACTCAGCAGCCATTGGGAAGTGTAACAGAGGACAGAGCTGAATAACCAGACAGTAAAGCTCTTAGGTTCAGGGTAATGGTTTCATGGGACATACCATTATTTGGCTTATTAACATGTTTGGTGCTTCTGTTCTACCTCCTCCTTCAGTTGTCAGGCACAGTTGGTGTCGATTCATGTGGAACAACAGAATCGAATAGAGTAGGATTCTGGAATGCATGGCTAATTAGCTGCCTCCATAAACAATGCCCTCCTTTGTCACGAGTCCAAATGAACTGCATGGTGCCTGGCTACCACTGCTGAGCATTTTGATCAAAGAGTTCAGAGAAGGATCCTGAACAAAATGGGGCAAAAATACAGACAAGAATATAAAATTCTCACAATTCCCAACTTTCTGGAGCCATGGAGGGTGGCTGAACTCCTAAAACTATTGCCTTAAACCAGAAATGTATCATAATGTCTTCTTGAAACCAAGTAATAGTTTGGCTTAACTAGTAAAAAAAAAGTCTGCTTTGAGCTTGATGATCTTTTAACAACTATGTATGTGGAATAAAATGGAAAACAATTTGAAGTATTTGCCTGGGACTTTAAACAAAAAACAAAGCCAACCACACTGCCATGAAATCAATTCTGATTCACAATGACCTTACAGGACCGAGTAGACCTGCCCCTGTGCGTTTCTGAGACCGCAACTCTTCATGGGAGCAGACAGCCATGTCTTTCTCCCAAGTCTGTTGGATTTAAAGTGCTGCTTTTGTGGCTAGCAGCCCAGCGCTGTCATCACCATGCCACCTGGACTCCCCTGGAACTCTAAGGGGAGTGAATTTATGCTAACAGATGAGCAACAACTCAAAAAAGCTGAAAATGGCTACAGACCGGAGGAATATAATCCGTATCAGCAAACTGTATACATTAAAAACTGCTGAAGTGATGTATGTTTTGTTGTGTGTCTGCTTAAGAAAACATAAATGAAATTTAAAAGGAAAAATATGATAAAGCTGTCTAGAGCCCTACTTTACATTTTAATCTTTGAAGCCAAAGTCACTACGAATTGTAATTGACTCGATGGCAATGAGAGCTTAAGTCGAAAATGCAGTATTGGAACTGCATTATCTTAACCCACTTTCTCTGTCAGGCCTGACCAAGTGTTTCCATCATGTTTTCCCAGTGGTAAAATTGGGAGTTTTATAAAAATGTGCTCTTGTCCAACACGTGTATGTTCCCAGGATCTGGCACAGAGCAGATGCTGCTGGAACGAGCCAGACACCACAGTCGCCCTGTTTCTGAGGACCATGGCCAATAAGCTGCAAGTGATTAAGGCATCACAGTGGCTCAGGTTTTAAGATTTTCTTTTCAGAATGAATTCCAAGAAAGCAAGCAGTCTTTACACACAGAGGGATGCCGGAGAAATCTTACTGATTAATTTGTTGAGAGCTCTGAGTTTTTCTTCCAAGATGAGGCTGTTTTTCTCAGCTCCTCTTTGTTTCTCTTCAGTAACCTGGAGGGCTTTTAGCAGGTGTGCGTTCTCCACATAAAGCTCCTTGAGCAGCAAATTGGACTTCACGCTGTTTTCAAACTAGAGAGGGAATAGAGCCACCCATTACTGTGAGTGCAGGGAAGGGGTACATGCTCCCGACCCTGTTCATTCCACGGTCGTTGAAATGATAACTTTAGGTTCTTAAGGATATAACAAAAATATTGCGTGTATGACACTTCTTGTTACCCTGAAGTGAGACCTCCAACTGAGGGTGTGATGAATTATGTACTGGAGAAAATTTAAGGGAAATTGTGGGAATCAGTTTTACCGGAAGACCCAAGAGTCACAAATCAACAGTTCTCAGAAAGGCTATTGTACGATACAATAATGAATTGCAAAGAATGACAACAATTTTTGGTTCTTTACTGCCCCTTGCCCTAGGAATCACTGTGGCCCTGACCCCCACTGCTGTTTCCTGGGTCTGAGCTTTCTGCCAAACCCATACGGTTTCACAGATGTGAATGACAGGAAACACTAGCAATGACCTCATTCAAAATACAAGGGCACAAGAATCCCAGCATGGGGTTCAGTCAACACCAAATTTCACTTGTAGAACATAGTCAGTAAGCGCCCACATGCCAGGTCTTGCTCTAGCACTAGCGAAGCAGTGGTGAACGTAGTCTCTGGGCTGTGCACCACATATGCTAATGAGAACCAAACTTAGTATGCCATATGGGGGAAGTGCTGAGAAAACCAAGCAAGGAGCAAGAGGGGGGCAGCTAGTTGGTTGAGGGAACTGTAACGACTAATGTAAACCTCAATTTGACTAGACTGTGATTCTCATCAGTCTGACAGGTGCTTTTTCATAATGGAATCAACTTTCATTTTTGTGATCTGATATGAACAGCCAATCAGTTGAAAGGGAAATTGCCTCGGGAGTGTGGCCAGCTTCCTTTATCGAAGTGGAAGTTGTGGCAAAGTTTGCTCTCTTTCTTGACCTGCACTCTAGTTGCCTGATCTGCAGTTCCTGTGTTATAAACCTGAAGAAGTCTCCATCCTAACCAGCAGGTCGTGGATTCACCAGTCCTACAACCCCACAAGTCATCAGAAATCCTTAGCTTCCACTGGACACAAACGGTAGGTTTGGGACTTGCCAACCTCTACAACTGCATAAACCCCTACCATGCAGCAAATCTCTTTATATGTATGTATGTGTGCATCTCACTGATGCACCCGTCTCGAGAACTCAGACTTAGCTATTTGGCACCAAGAGTGATTCTAGAAGAACAAAACTCAAAGAAGAAGTGGTAGTTACATCATTTCATGTCAACTTGAAGATATATGAAAGTGTAAGGGTAGAGTTTAGTCTGTCAATCAGGTCACACCCTGATGGTGACTCTCTGTGGGCGAGACTTTCTCATAAGCAGGGTCCTGGGCACCTCCCCCACTCTCTGTGCCTTCACTTTCCTGGCTGCTGCAAGCACTACGATACGGTCAGTTGGATCCACATAACTACACCCACTGGCCTGTGATTGTCCTGCATTCTGCATCATTGCATGTGACTTAATGAGTCTGAAGAGCGACTTATAGACTGAAGAGCTGGACTGGGATGGAATGTTTTATTGATCCATAATTACTTCTTGAGATAAAACTTTTTCTTATACATATATGAGTATCTCTGGATTTGTTTCTCTAGTCAACCCGGCCCAACACAGAATGCTTTCTTTCTTTTTTAGTTATATACTTTCCTTGGGAACTCTTACATCTCTTATCACAATCCACACAATCATCCATTGTGTCAAGCACATTTGTACATCTGTTGCCATCATCATTCTCAAACATTTGCTTTCTACTTGAGCCCTTGGCATCAGTTCCTTGTTTCCCCCCTCTCCCCAGTCCCCCTCTCTTATGAACCTTTGATAATTTATAAATTGTTATTTTGTCATGTCTTACACTGTCCGACATCTTCCTTCACCCACTTTTCTGTTGTCTCTCCCCCAGGGAGGGGGTTTTATGTAAATCCTTGTGACTGGTTCCCCCTTTCTATTCTACATTCCCTTGACACTCCCGGTATCACCACTCGTCCTGAGGAGTTCATCCATCCTGGATTCCCTGTGTTTCCATTTCCTATCTGTATCAGTCTACATCCTCTGGCCAGATTTGTAAGGTAGCATTGGGATCATGATGGCGGGGGAGGGAGAGGAAGCATTTAAGAACTAGAGGAAAGTTGTATGTTTCATCATTGCTACACTGCACCCTGACTGGCTTGTCTCCTCCCCATGATCCTTCTGTGAGGGGATCTCCAGTTGCCTAAAGATGGGCTTTGTGTCCCTACTCTGCACTTCCCCTCATTCACCATGATAGGATTTTTTGTTCTTTGATGCCTGATATCTGATCCCTTCGACACCTCATGATCACACAGGTTGTTGTGCTTTCTCTATGTGGGTTTTGTTGCTTCTGAGCTAGATGGCCAATTGTTTACCTTCAAGCCTTTAAGACCCCAGATGCTATATCTTTTGATAGCTGGGCACCATCAGCTTTCTTCACCACATTTGCTTATGTACCCATTTGTCTTCAGCGATCATGTCAGGAAGGTGAGCTTCATGGAATACCAGCTTAATAGAACAAAGTGTTCTGACATTGAGGGAGTACTTGAGTGGAGGCCCAATGTCCATCTGCTACCTTAATACTAAATCTATAACTATATGCACATAGATCTATTTCCCCATCATCATATATAAATATATTTACATATGTACACACCTGTACTTAGACCTCTATAAATGCCCTTTGCCTTGTAGTTCTTTCCTCTATTTCCATTTACTTTTCTCTTGTCCCACTATCATGCTCAGCCTTCATTTGAGTTTCATTAATTCCTCTCAGTTACATTGTCCTTCATCAAGCCCTACTAGGCCTCTTACACCATCCTCGTCACTGATTTTGGAGCACTTGTTGTTCTCTTGTCCCTGGGTTTGTTAACTCCACTACAGCATGCTTTCTGAACTTATTCTCAAGTCTGGCTGGATTTAAAAGTACTAATTGCTCGACTTCCAATAGTAAAGAGGCATAGTAATCCATGGCATGAGGTGGCAATAAAGACAAGCATAATATCCCCACCATTAGATCAAACATCTGTGAGAGACAATGCTGTGAGTGACTACTATTTCATTATTATCTTTCAACATTTTTGTTACACCCACAAGCATAGTGAAGCTGGCTGGTTCAGCTTTCAGATACACAACGCGGAAAGAGAAAATGATGAGTCCAGAGCTTCAAAGTCCTGGCTCAAGCAGTACATAAAGGACCTGAAAGTTGCTATTTGGGTCTTGAAATAAAGTCTTATTTCTTGTAGCAGTGTTGAGATTGCTGAAAACCCATCCAGAGTCTTATCCTCACTACCACTGAGTTGGCTGCAATGCACAGTGACTGCATAAGCCAAAATCGAATGTCCTCGAGGGCTCTGGGGGCTATAAATATTTATCGGAGCACAAACTTCATCTTTTACCTGGGGCGTGGCTGGTGCTTTTAAAATCGCTGACCTTTAGCTAACAGTCCAGTTTGTAACCCACACACCACCATCATTCCTGAGTCCTAGCTGAAGAATAGCTAATTACACCATCAACTGAATCCCTTATGTTGAAAGGTTTGACGGGGAAGATGTGAGATCCTGAAAATTGAGATGGGAAAATGTGGACAATAAAAGGATCAAGCTAGGGACATGGAGCCCTTATTGTTGAATTACCTTTTTTTATTTTCAGAAGGACCAGCCTCCTGCCCCCATCTGAAGGGATTAACCCACCTTCTTTGCCTGAATCACCTTCGAGAGTAAAATCAGCCCTCTTATCCTCATCTGACCATAGTCCCACAGCTGTGTCCCAGGAATCTTTGTATGAGGCAAATGCTTTGCAAGATGCACTTTTTGCTTTTAGAACAATAACTAGTGTGAAGTCCACTGTCCCGTGACACGACTTCTTTGAGGCATAAAGTGTGGCCCAGGAGGAGGTATGGCATACTCCAGACAGAGACTGCTTGCTTTTCCTACTGAACACAAGGAGAAACAAAGGCCTCGGGATTAGGTGTGGGAACTGTGTCAGTCTGAGTGTAGTGCTATGAGCCTGCCAAGTGGCAAGTCTTCATTCGATGTTTCAGCTCACGGCGTCAGAAAAGTACCTAGTAGTTACATTGTTGTGGGACGACAATGAGGACTATGAAGTGGCCTATACTGAATGAAGTTGAATTGCTTTTATATACTGGAAAAGGGATCTAAAAGCTGAAGTAAATTGGAATGTTAGAGTAGATTTATCAAGATGGACATACCCACACATGCAGGGGATGCTTAGAGGGCTCTATCAATTCCAAGATGAGCAAGTGTATAGGCCCACAACTCCTATGAATCCTCTGAGGTAGAAATCCACTACACTGTCAGAATATAGATAGTTAATATTTCTCAAAGGATCCCTATGGCACTAAACTGACACTCATTCTAGGAGGCCCAAATGTCAGCTCATGCCTATCCAACAGTGGGTACAGTGGTCTCTGAAATAATCCTGTAATAATCTCTCCAGGTCCAGAATATGCAATTGGCAGAATTTTGGATCCCTGACACATGGAGAAAGGGTTATTACAGTAAGAAAGGCCAAGTGGAAGCCATTAGAACTTTCCTCAAAGAAATATTAGACCAAAAGCAGTATTACATTGCTGGAGAACCTGCAGAGATTAATGTCACCATAAAGACTTGAAGAATGGAGGGGGATGATTTCCACCACAATCTCATTCAACTTACCTATCTGTCTTGTGCAAAAAAAAAAAAAAAGGATCTTAAGAGAGTGACAGTGAATTGATATAAACTTAACCAGTGGTGGCTCTGATTGTAACTGCTAATCCAGATGTGGTTTCACTGCTTGAACACATTAGTACATTTCCTGGAAGACAGCACATAGCTATTGCTTTAATCAATGTCTTTTTCTTGATACCTGTCAGAAGCAGTGTACCTTTAGCTATCAAGGTCAAGAATACAAGGGGGCTTCAAAAAGTTCTTGAATGAGATCAGGTCCCTTAAGGGTAGCATTGGTGAAGAAATTAGATGGTGCCCCACTAATCAGACAGAACAGCATCTGGGATCTTAAAGGCTTGTTTCCAAACAAGCAGCCATCTAAGTGAGATGTCAACTAATCCACATGGAAGAAGCACACCAACATCTGTTATCCATGGATTGTAAATTATATAATCCAAATCGGAAGAAGGGAATAGTATCAAAGCTTAGCAGGCGAGATTCTGGTTTTCAGAAGGGAATGGATGAGAGCGGAAGGCCAAAATACATTTGCAGGAGCTACTCAGCGAATAAGTCTCCAGTGATTTTCCGATGAAACTGAGGAATGGGAAGAACCTGGTTACCAGATGAGAGTACTGAAGATGACTATAGGAAATTAAAATGATAACTCTGACTTGAATAGCTAAAATCTCGAACAGTTAAAACTATGGGGGTTTATTTCTGTTGTATTTTGTCATCGTGGTTAGCCGTCTCGATTCTTTGTTATGTTTTTGCTTAACGCCTGGCCTGAAGTTCTAGTTCATAAACCTGCAGACATCTGTTCCTCTGCTACCCCATGAACCAGCAGAGGTCTCCAAGTTGCCACTGGACCCACGGATATGGGACGTGCTAACCCCCCCATGTGTGTGAGTCACGAAGTACAATTTTCTCAATATATTTACATACATGTTTTACTGGTTTTGCTTGTCTACAGAAACCCCGAGGCTGTTCCTGTAAGATGACATGTGAACGGAGTTCTGAGTAAAATGAGAGTCCAGAGACTATCCCAGTTTTTCCCAAAGGGGGCGGTACTGCCCGTTGGGTAGCAGTGAAACAGTCCAGTGACGATGTCTGGGCCTCAAAGCATCCAGGGGCGCTACACAAGCAGACACCCAAACCGTATCCTGAATTAGGGGCAATAGTACAAAAGATTTTAATGGTCAGGTGGACAATGAGTGATTTTTTTTTCCTGTAAAAAGGGGTGGTAGGCCAAGTAAGTTTAGGAATCTAGGGGCTATGTGAACACCAGGTAGCAAGAAGAGAGATTACAAAGACCTTGCAGCTGGTCAGGGCCTCGGGTGACTAGGTAGCAGCAGGCAGCCACCATAGCTGAAGGTGTGTGCTCCTGAGGAAACATAGACAGGAAGTCAGGGCAGGAGTGGACACTAAATCTAAAGGACACCGTGACAAGGTTGACTTTTACTTTGAAGAAGATGGGAAGGTGTGAGGCGCGGCGAGGTGAGATCTCAGAGGTATTGCAGCGCCTGTGCTAAGAAGAAATCAAGGCCGGTATGCAAGGCAGAACCAGGAAGGCCAGAGAGAGGGCATAAAGTGAGGGGGTGTGGACCAGAGTGAGATCAGTGGGGTACGAGTGCTTGGAGTCTATATCCATTCTGAAAGCTGAGCTGCGAATTAGGTGTAGACCCAGGCAGGGGGGACGAACAGTGGCTGAGCCATGAGAGGAGCATGGAAGGGAGAGAAGCAGGGTTGTGAGCACAGAGTCTTTGAAGGGCATTTAAAGAGCAGAGAGGAGGGCTGAGGGCTAGGCCAGAGGGCCAGGCTTCTTTACAATGGGCTTACATACTTATGGCAAGGAGGGCTCCCAGTGAGTGGGGGAATAAAAAAGAGCAAGGCAGGATGGAAAGAAGAGGAGAAAGGGGACTTAAGAGGAGTAGGGGAGGGACAGGAGGAAGTAAAGGAACAGTAGAACAGTGACAGGCATGGTGCCTGGCACTCGGTAGAGCAAAACCTTTTACAGGGCCGAGACTATTTTCCCACAACCACGAACAGGGAAGTGTAAGTGTGTGGGTGCCTATTTATGGCTGTCTGGTGATCAGGAAATGTTACCGGTATTTAGCACCTGTCAGGAAGGATTCTCAAGTACAACACATGTGATATTCCACCAGTGAGCAACATGCTTCCCCCAATGCTAATCTGTTTTCTACTTGAGGTATACGATGGGGTACCCCCAAAACCTGGAATTTTGTTTCAAAGCTTTGTATTTAAATTTTTTTACAAAACAACCTTATCACCTTCAAAGTACTCTCCATTACACCTAATACATTTGTCAATTCTGCGCTTCCATTCTTGGAAACATTGTTTTTTTTCAAATTCAGCTGTTTGGACGGCTGACAGCACCTCTCTCATTTTTTTGCTTCATCTCTTCTATATCATCAACTAGCTGTCCTTTCATGTTCCTCTGCATTGGTGGAAACACAAAGAAGTTGCATGGAGTGAAGTCAGGTAAGGTGCATGGGACAAGAGAGGCATGCTGTTTCTTGTCAAAAATTGGCACACTGAGATGGCATGTGAGCAGTTGCATTGTCATGATGGTAAAACCAGTCCCCCATCTGCCACAAATCAGGTCTTTTTTGTTGCACATTGTTACACAATATTTTCAAAACCTCTAAATAGAAAGTTTGATTAACAGTCTGACCTAGTGGAAGGAACTCTAAATGCACTATATTATGGACATCAAAAAAATCAAATGAGCATAATCTTGATCTTTAATTTCACTTGACGAGTTTTTCTTGGGCAAGGTGATGATGGTGTCTTCCCCTGGCTTGACTGAAGTTTGCTTGTCACCAGTAATGACCTTGAGAAAAGTCTGGATCACTTCAGAGTTGTTCTTTCCAAGAATGACTTGTTTCCAGTTGACACTCCTTCTTGGTGGCCTGTCACAAATCTTCTGTTAAACTTCACTGAACTAAGCTCCAAGATAGTCCAGATAACTTCCCCATCTTTTTAATGGTCCATCATTGGTCTTCAAGCAAAAGTGGATGAATTTTTTGGACATTTTTGTCTGTTTGGAAAGTTGATGGACATCCAGAATAAGGTTTGTTATCGATCGACATTTTACCTTTTTGGTAATAAGAAAACTACTGGTACACTTGAGTTTTTTTCAGAGTGCTATCCTTGTAAGTTGTATTCAACATCACAACAGTTTCTGTGACATTTTTCTGGAGCAGAAAGCAAACTTTCACAGCCACACGCAATTCTCTTAAATGAGCCATCACAAAAAAACAAGGTGTGAGCAAAACTGCTTTTATGAAAAAATTCACTGTGACCAGAGAACCTTCCCAGGCGACGCCGCTGGGTGCACTAACTCAGAACAAGTTGCTCGATGTTCAGCTAGTAGGAACAATGCATCCTATGAAAGCTCCACAGAGTGGAGTTTTCCAGTTTTTCTTTTTTACCCACTCATATATGTTAGGTCATGATTAAGGGGCTGCTCAGATACCTTATCTGTGCAGTATAGTCTCCCCTAACACCCTGACTCTACAGTCCAGGAAAATGTGTTTTCTTCAAAGCCCTTGGCCAACTACAATCTTATTATTAGCTCTCATCAGCTCTAGAATTTAAGTTCCATGAGGGCTTATTTATCTCAGGTCTACCTAGAAAAATGCTTTCCTACACAGTAGGTGCTCAGTAGGCAATGTGCTGAATGATGGATGCATGAATAAATCCATAACCTTCCTGAGGTTATGTGGCCATCTCAAAAAAGAAACCTTAAAATGATACCCAAAAGAAAATAAGTACAATAAACAAGCTAGTTATATATATATATAATAGAATCTTTTATTGACTGCTATTAATTATGAATCCTGTGGAAAATTACTTTATGTTCAAGTATAAGGTGTTGACAGAGGCTCAGTCTGAGGGGTAACTAATGAACATGGCCTCTCGGAGTCTGTGACCAGACAGTCTCTTACTACACCAGCTGTGTGAATACCCAGGAGGTAGAAGTGTGCAGATATAAGATGTTTGTGAGGAAATGACAAGAACTTATCACTCACCTGGTCCTTCTGCTCATCTACTTTTTCTTGTAGAAGCATTTCCATATTCTTTAAGATCATTTCCACTTTATCCACTTGCTTTTCTGTGGTATTAAGTTGTTTTTCATGTATTTCCTGACAAAAGGAGGTTACCAATCAAAAAATTATGTTTTAAAAGAACTAACTTCAAGACATTTAAAATGGTATTTGGGCGAAATGTACACATCTACAAGTTACTAGCTACGAGCCTCTGTCTGAACATGGGATGCTAACAAGCTCTGTCAGGAGTATAGGTGTGGCGCAGGGCGTAGTGTTTTGCATAGGAATCCGACAGTGGCAGTTTCTTACATAGGCTTACAAAAAAACAAAAACAATGCCATCAAGCCAATTTGACTCACAGCGTCCCTCTATAGAGTTTCTGACAGGATTTCTTTATGGGAATAGATAGGCTTATCTTTTTCCCTCGGATCATCTGGTGGATTTGAACTGTCAATCTCGCTGTCAGCAGTCCAATACTTATCTGGTAATGTAACCACTATTCCAAAGGCCTGTCATATGTTTTAGCAGTTGTGTTCCTAGGTATTTACTCAAATGAGTTGAAAATCTGTATCCACATAAAAGCCTGCATACAAATATTTATCGTAATTTTATTCATTATTGCCCCAAACTGGAAGTAATCAAGAGGTCCTTCAACAGGTCAATGGCTAAACAAATGAGCATATCTGTATCATGGAAATATTATCTAGCAAAAAAAATAAATGAGCCATCAAGCCATGAAAAAAATATGGAGGAAACTTAAGTACTTATTAAGTACAAGAAACCAGTCTGAAAAAGCTACATAATGCATGATTCCAATTATAAAGCAAAATTAAAGAGACAGAAACAAGGTCAGCGACTAGCAGGAGTTCAAGGAACAATAGAGGAACAAACAGGTGGAGCAGAGAATTTTAAGGGCAGTGAAATTATTCTGCATGAAACTTTAATCTTGGGTACAGGGCATGCCTACGGGCAACCCTAAGCGTCATCCTGAATGGGAACAAGAGACAGCAGTTAATAACGAAAACTGATGCTGTGGAGTTAGTTCTAACTCACGGCAACACATGTATTTGTCAGAGTCGAAGTGCTCCATGGGGCTTTCTTGGTCATGATCTGACTCTGTAATTCTAACATCCCAGAAAACCTGATCTGATCTGTAACCACATGGAGTTTCTTTCTATCTCGTTATTTATTTTTCAATATGAAAACCGTTTGCAGAAGTGGTCTCATACAATATCTGTCTCTTGTGATTGACTAAGTTCACTCAGCATCATGTTCTCCCGAATAATCCATATTATTGTTTTGCATCACATCTTTTAAAACAGTTGTATTAGCACTTCACCCACGTCATACAATTCAATCAGATCAAGAAAAGTTGTCCAATTGTTACAATATTTAATTCAAAACCTTTTTCTTCTTCCTTGTACTCATTGTAATTCATGTACTTATTTTTTTCTAACTGTGGCACAAATATACAGAAATATTTTCCAATTGCACAACTTCTAGTTGTATAATTCAGAGCGAGAAGAGGCTCAATAATATTCTTCATGTTGTACAACTATCATTGTTATCCTTTTTCAAACTATCGACCACAGTGACAGAAACTCAATGCTCCCAAAGCAACAGATCTTTCCCCTTCACCCATGGTAACTGTAGGTCAAGTTTGGTTTCTTTTTTTACAGTATTTTAAAAAATCATTTTATTAGGGGCTCATACAACTTTAAAAAAATTTATTATTATTTTTTAAACAATTTATTAGGGGCTCATACAACTCTTATCACAATCCATACATATACATACATCAATTGTATAAAGCACATCCATACATTCTTTGCCCTAATCACTCTCAAAGCATTTGCTCTCCACTTAACCCCTCTGCATCAGGTCCTCCCAAGAGCAACCTCACTGGACACCCCTCCCCCCACAATATCAGCCCTCCCTCTTCTCCCCTCAACAGGCATGCACCTATGTTCCCCCAAATTTGACCATTGCCTTTCTTCTTTCCTGTGCTGCCCCTCGCATCAGTAAGCCCCATTCCTCTGACAGGGCTGATTCCCTCTCTGGGAGACCTCACCCCAAATCCACATGGCTACCTCTCAGGGACCAGCATCAACCCCACCCCATCCATCTGATTCCAGCTCTCATGAGGTGACCTTCGGCCAAGTGACCTACATGATACTTACTTTGAGCAGATGATGTGTGGCTCTTTAGCGGCCTGCCTGGTCCCCAGCCAGACGACTGGATGGCCTGCACACTTGAACTTGTGCCCGTTCTGCTGCATGTTCCTATTATCGTGGACTCACACAGTGTTTATCCTTCTGTGCTTGACTAGCTTCACTCAGCATAATATCTTCCAGATGCCTCTACAACTTGAGGTGTTTCATTGCTGTTTTTAGGGATGTATTCCATTGTATGTATGTACCAGAGTTTTTATCCACTCTTGTACTGATGGTAATGTAGGCTGTTTCCAGCTTCTTCCTGCCCACCCACCAGCTTTTTGCTACTATGAACTCTGCTGTGATGACCATAGGGGAGGGAAACATCTGTCCGTGATCTGCTTCTTATTTCTTTGGGGTACATACCAGCAATGGTATTGCTGGATCATATGGTAGTTCAGCTGCCATCTGTTTTAGGTATCGCCATACTGCCTTCCAGAGTGCCTGTACATATTTACCAGTCCACCAGCAGGGGATAAGAGTTCCTATCTCACCACACACTCTCCAACATTTGTTGTTCTGTTTCTTTTGAAAAATCATTTTATTGGGGACTTGTACAACTTATTGTAATCCTTCCATTGTGTCAAGCACATTTGTTCATTTGTTGCCATCATCATTTTCAAAATATTTTCTTTCTACTTGAGCCCTTGGCATCAGCTCCTCATTCCTCCCCCTACCTCCGCCCTATCCTCCCTTTCACATTCTGGTTTTTTTTAATTGGGCTAGTTATGGGCATTAGGTGGGATCTTATGGTCATTTTGACTCGCATTTCCTGGGTGGCTAGTGACAGGGAGCATGTATCAGTATACCAGTATCAGACTGTTTTGACAACTGTGGCTGTATAAGTAGGTTTTGGGGTCAAGTAATGTGAGATCACCTGCTTTGTTCTTTTTCTTGGGGAGTTCTTTGCTTATCCTGGGTTTCTTCCCTTTTTATATGGAGTTAATAATCAGTGTTTCCATTTCTTTGAAGAATGATGTTAGAATTTGGATCGGCAATGCATTTTATTTGTAGATTGTTTTAGATAGTATCAACATTCTCACAATACTGAGTCTTCTGATCCACAAACACGGAATATGCTTCCATTTGTGTAGATCCCGGTTGGCTTCTTATAGTAATGTTCTATAGTTTTCTTCGTACAAGTCTTGGTTTTTGGTTAAGTTTATTCCCAGGTATTTCAGCTTTTGCAAAGGATACTGATTCCTTGGTATCTTTTTCTGTACCCCCATCCCTGGTATAGAAGAAGTCAATTGTTACTCTTGTATACTGCTACTCTACTAAACTCCTCTATGACTTCCAGCTAGTCTCTTGTGGACCCTTTAGGATTCTCAATATATAAAATCATATTATTTGCAAACAGTGAAGTTTCACTTCTTATAATGAGATTCTTGAGGCTCTTGCTATCTATATTTTCAACTTGTCTTTTCAGAAAGGTTGTAGGAATTTACTCTCTTTTTAAGATTTAATTCCTTTATGCTACTCTTCTAAATAAAGCAGATTTATAAAAAACTATGATATTCCATGTTCTTTTCCCCCAGGCTTCCTGGCTATGTGTGGGGCAGTGTATGTCTCCATATCTTTAAGTTGTTGCTCTCATATTCCCACTCTGCACTGCCCACTCACCTGCTCTTTCACCTGGTGACCAGCCCGATCCATCTTCAGTGTCAGCAACTGAACGGGTACTTGGTTTTTCTCATTTTGAGCCTTGTGGACAAAGGCCTCCTCACCCAGGTGAAGGATCCTATGGTTGAGCTGAGATAACTGATCCTTGTATTTCTGACTCTAGAGCAAAAAAGGGTAAAACAATGATTGAAAACAAAAACGAAGCCCCAGCAGATCCTTTCAGTGGTTAATGAGGGGTAATTTTGTCTCACTGTGGGACGTGGCAACATCTGGAGGCATTTTTCATTGTCATAATTGGGGTAGGTAGGGGTGGCTACTGACATGTAGAAATGCTACTAAATATCCTACAGTGTATAGGACAGCCCCTATACAGACTTATCCAGTCTCACACAGCAATGATGCTGAAGTTGAGAACTCTGCTTTATTCCTGAGAAGAAGTGAGAATACATCTAGACCATTAAGAACATTCAAACCACTGTTCTGAAGGCCTCCCACTTTTATCTAAGTTATTTAAAACATCGTGTTAAGGGGGGGGGAGGAAGAAACTTAAAGCATATGAAACTCTTCAAAAGGACCTCTGACCTGTCCCTGATATCCAAATCTATCTGGCAGTAAGTTGTTGATATTCTCAGTACCACTGGGCCAGGAAATTAGAGTGTCTGACAGATGTCCTCTTGGTGTATACACAAATGGCCGTGTGTTCCAACAGTTGCTAGAAAATTTCTCAGTTTTTCACCATAGAGATTTCAGTTACTGTCAACCACTGGTCAGGAGCATCTTTCAATAAATTGCAATTTAAAAGAATCAAATTACATTTTTGTTGGATTGCCTTTCTTTTTTTCTCACAACAATTAGTTTTCAGGGGAGAGATCAACCACAGTTCCAAGGTATTCCCACGTTGGTGTGAATACCTATGGTTCAGCAATGAGCAGAATCATATCATTTTTATCTTGTAGGTTTAATACGCACACACAAGGGTAAGTATCAAAGCATTGTATAATAGAAACTTGTTAAAAATGATTATGGAAACATATGTATGAATGTGCTTGACACAATGAATGTATGTATGGAATGTGATAAGTTGTATGAGCCCCCAATAAAAGGATTAAAAAAAGAAACCTTAATTAAACAAAACTATCAAAATATGAAGCTACTGTTTCATGTCATATCTTTATCTATGCCTATATGCTTCTGAAGTGTTTTCATCTTTCTATTCATTTCCCAAAGAATTCTCACTCTTCAATTTATGTCATGTCAAATGGGAGTTTTGTCATGTTCAAGGGATGCAAATCATGTTCGTTTTAAATGTCCTCTGAGCTTGGGAACACAGAGCAGTGTGGAAGGCAGATAAGGCTGCGTCAGGTGGATGGGTCGTTCCCAATGAGGAGCTCGTCAGACAGTCCTTGCTACCCTCCAGGAGGAGCAGGTATGGCGCCGTAACAGAACACACGCCGTGGTACATTTTCCTGTCCTTCTTCCTCCTCCCCAGCGCAGCTTTCCATTCTCTTCAGATGTCTTCCTGAGAAGTCTCTGTGATCATCCTTGAGAAAATATACAGAGGATTCCTTTGAAACCCAGAAAGAGAGTCTCCAAAGCCTTCTGAGGTGACTTGCCTTGAATTCATCTTTGAGGTCTTCCCGACCTTCATTAAAACGCTAAAAAGTATTGTGTTATGTGGAGCAGCAGCATTCCTGTAAACTTGTGGGAAAACTTAATTAATTTGGGAATATTCACTTGAGTTTTGTTAAAAATGTGATAGCCCTGATGTAAATGAAAATGGATTTTTTAAAATTTATGTTTTTCCCAGATCATTTTATTAGGGCATAATCCAGACATCATACCAATAGCTCTATCAGATCAAGCAGCGTTGTGCAATTACTGCATATAATCAATTTCTTCCTTTTCATACTACGTGATGTCAGCTCCCCATTACCTCTTTCCTCCCCATCAATACACCCCAAGAACTCTTACTCCAGTTATTACCTCTACAGATTCACCCAATCTGGGTTTGATAAACCCCCAAACACAGAAAGATACATAACAGAGAATCAAGAAAGGTACCAAAATAACAAAATACAGCAGAGATAAGACCTAATCTAGAAAACAACAGCAAAACCCAGAAAATATTAAAAACTAGATAAAAGTCAAAGTGTATCTAAAGGGAGCTCAAATAACAAGATTTTAACCATTCAAGCCCTATTTATCATTTTAATTTACTATAATCGTCTTTCCAATACCAGCTGCCTGATAACCAGGTTATTCCTATCTCTCAGTGATAGTCAGAGGGGGGCCACTGGAGGCTTATTCCCTGTGGAGAACCTGAACATGTATTTTGGGCTCCCACTGTCAGCCATAGCTTTGTGAACACCAGAATGTCACAAATTTCAGCTCTGACAGCACTCCCTTCTTCAGATCTGGTTTATATAATTGATAATCCTTGGATCATCGATGATTGTGTGCTTCTTCCAGGTGAGTTTACTGACATCTCACTTAGATGGGTGCTTATTTGAAACAAGCTCCAATTATTTCCAACAGGGTTTTGTGGAGACCTTGGGTTTTTCTCTCTCTATAAAATCATACCATCTGCAAATAACTAGAGCTTAATTTCTCTTTGCCCAATTGCACTCCCTTAATCTCTTGTTGCCTTTTGATTCTGGCTAGGATCTAGCACAATGCTGAATAAAAGTGGGGATAATGGGCATCTTTGTCTGGTTCCCATTTTCAATTGCAATGATTTCAGCTTTTCTCCATCCAGTATGATACTGGCTGTTGGATATTAAGATATGGACTTTAGTATATTGAAGAATTTCCTTATTTAATTATTGTTTTTATTAGGAATGGGTGTTGGATATTGTCAAATGCTTTTTCTACATCCATCAATATGATCATCTGGTTCTTCTATATTTTGTTTATATGGTGGTATGAATCCCATTTGGGCATGAAGTATTATTATTATTTTGATATGTTGTTGAATTCTACTGGCCAGGATTTTGTTGAGAATCTATGTTCATGAGAGATATTGGCTTGTAGTTTTCTATTTGTGTGAGGTCTTCCTTTCATTGTCATTGGTTTAGTAAATTTTTCTCCATCTTTTGACTCTCAGTCTGTTTTTGTCTGTGAGTTTGAGGTGTGTTTCTTGAAGGCAGCAGATTGATGGATCTTGTTTCCTAATCCAGTCTGCTACTCTGTCTTTTGACTGGGGTAGTTAGCCCATTGATTTTCATTGGTATTAATTCCAAATGCAGGTGAGTTACTATCATATTGTATTATCTGTGTTTGGGAGGGAGGAATCTATTCATGTCCTTGTTTCCCGTCTAGATCTACTGTTTTGGGTGTTGTTTTAGTGTGTTGACTTCTGGATAGTAGCACGGACTGTGGCGATCTCATAATGTTTTTGTGCTGTTGATTTTCTGACCATAGAGATATGGTTAGTGTTTTCGGCAATGCTGGTTTTGTTTTTATGAATTCTCTAACTATTTCCTTGTTTGGGAATACCTTTATTTCTTCTTTATATATGATATATCGCTTTGCTGGATACAGGATTTTGGTTGGCAGGTTTTTACTTTGAAAGTTTGATCTATGTTGCTCCATTTTCTTATTTCCTGCATATTTTCTGCTGAGAGCTCTGAGCTTATTCCAATCTGATTACCTCTGAAGGTGACTTTTTCCCTCTCTAGCTGCTCTCAAGATTCTCTCCTTTTCCTTGAAGTTGAATATTTTGACTATCATATGTCCTGATGCCCTCCTATACATGTCCCCTACCCCCACCCCCCGGGTCTAACCTCCTTGGAGTTCTCTCTGTCTCCTGAATGGATATTATCTCCTCCTTTATAGTACTGGGGAAAATTTCCTCCACAAATTCTCTTACTAATTTATATGTAGATTTGTTTGTTTCTTCCCGTTCCAGTATTCCAAACAAGACATTCATTACTTCTGTTCATGGTTTCTCACATCATCCTCAGGTTTACTTCAGATTATTTTACTTTTTTGTTTGTTTCTCTCATTTGCTGAAGTCTGCATGGTTGTCTTCAAGTTCATAGATTCAATTTTCATTTTCTTCCATTCTATTGTTCAGTTCTTTTTTGGGGGTAATTATTTTATTGGGGGCTCATACTACTTTTATCACAATCCATTCATACATCCATTGTGTCAGCACATTTGTACATTTGTTGCCCTCATCATTCTCAAAACATTGCTTTCTACTTGAGTCCTTGGTATGAGCTCATTTTTTACCCTCCCTCCCTGCCCCCCTTTCTCATGAACACTTAATAATTTATAAATTATTATTAGTCATGTCTTACACTGTTCAACGTCTCTCTTCACCCACTTTTCAGTTGTACATCCCCCAGGGAGGGGGTTATATGTAGATCATTGTAATTGGTTCTCTCTTTCTACCCCCACCTTCCCTCCACCCTCCCAGTATTGCCACTCCCACCACTGGTCCTGAAGGGTTCATCTATCCTGGATTCCCTGTGTTTTCAGTTCCTATCTGTACCAGTGTACATCCTCCGGTCTAGCCAGATTTGTAAGATAGAATTGGGATCATGATAGTGGTGGGGAGGAAACATTTAAGAAATAGAGGAAAGTTGTATGTTCATCATTGCTACACTGCACCCTGACTGGCCCATCTCCTCCCCGTGACCCTTCTGTAAGGGGGTGTCCAGTTGCCTACAGATGGGCTTTGATATTATTTTTTGTTCTTTGATGCCTGATACCTGATCCCTTTGACACTTCATGATCACACAGGCTGGTGTGCTTCTTCCATGTGGGCTTTGGTTGGCCTAGAAGGCCACTTGTTTACCTTCAAACCTTTAAGACTCTAGATGCTATATCTTTTGATAGCCGACACCATTGACTTTCTTCACCACATTTGCCTTCAGTGATTGTGTCTGGAAGGTGAGCATCATGGAATGCCAGTTTAATAGAACAAGTGTTCTTACATTGAGAGAGTACTTGAGTAGGGGCCAAATGTCCATCTGCTACTTTAATACTAAACCTATAAATATATGCATAGTTCTATTTCTCCATCATCATATATAAATATATTTACATATGTACATGCCTATATTTAGAGCTCTATAAATGCTATGTGCCTTGCAGTTCTTTCCTCTATTTCCTTTTACTTTGCTCTTGTTCATGTTCAGCCTTCATTAGGGTTTAAGTAATTCCTCTCGGTTACATTACCCATGATCAAGCCCTACCAGGCCTCTTACACGCTCCTCACCACTGATTTTGGATCACTTGTTGTTCTCTTGTCCCTTGGTTTGTTAACCACTTCTTTTCCCCAACCTTCCCCTCTCTCATGTCCCCCCGGAACTGTCAGTCCCATTGTTTCCTCCTCCAGATTGTTTATCCCACCTATTTTATCTAGATAGACCTGCAGAGATAATAATATACACAAAAACAAGACAGAACAAAACAAAGCAACAAAAGAAAACAAAACAACACCACCAAAAAACAAATGACACAAAAAAGAAAAGCCTGTCAATAGTTCAAGGTCTGTTTGTTGACATTTGCGAGTGTTTGCTGATTGAGCCTGATGGGGTGCCATGCTCTGAACCCAAAGTCTATTTTTGATAATGCCTCGGGACTTCCTTGCTCTGCTCCCCTTGCTGTTCTGTTGCATGCCCTTCATGTTTTGCCTCAGTGTGGTGGGGTCAGATCGGTCTAATTCCCACACTGTGTCTCCAGTGTTGTCCCCTATAGGGCTATGGGTCAGTGGGGGATGTCCTGTCTCATAGTGGGACCAGCCATATGGTCCTCTCTGTGCATTGGCTGTTCTTAGTGGGGATATTGTCCTTAAGGCTTGGTGGGCCAGGATGTGCTCCAGTCTCTCTTCCTCCCCCTTCATTTGCTTCGATTTGCTCTGATCAGACATGTCCCTCTCTCGGAGCTGTAGCTTCAATGCTATCCTCTGAAGTACTTTCTTCTGGGGGCAAGGGCTGCTGTCCATGTAGTTGGGATTGGGGCCAACCCCTCAGACCTCTCTACTGGTTCCTTGCTTCATGCCAGTATGTTGCATTCACATCTTGGAGCATGGGGTAGAAGTCTGGTCCTTCTTTCCCGGCGACGATATGAACAAGACCCTCACCTTGGATGGGTTAGTTCCCTGTTCCCCAGCTACCCATTTATTTCATTTTCATCCCCCACCCCCCAACCTTTTTAATTGTCTACCATATGTATCCCTGGATTTGGTCTGGCCCCTGCCATACTACCTGGACCTCACCCCAGGAATGTTTGTATACAGTAGCTTTTTCCTTATGTCTCTTTTGCATTTTTTTTTAAGTTTACCTCAGCGGACTCATGTTGTATTTGTGTTTTGTGCTTGGCTTACTTTGTTTAGCATCATTTTCTCCAGTTTTTCCCATGTGGCAAGGTGCTTCATGCATTCATCACTGCTTTTTAGTGATGTGTAGTACTCCAGTGTATGTATGTACCATAGTTTTTATTTAAATCATTTTATTAGAGGCTCATACAACTCTTAGCACAATCCATACATACATCAATTATGTAAAGCACATCTGTACCATAGGTTTTTAATCCATTCATCTGTTGATGGAAATTTGGGTTGTTTCCAACTCCTTGCAATTGTAAACTGTGCTGCGATGAACACCGGTATTGCTCAGTTCTCATACAATGTTTTTTAATTCTGTTATCTCATTGTTTTGTTTCTCGGTTTCTTTGGGGTGTGAGGTTTTTAGTATCACACTTTCTTCCTTTTTTCAGAATTGATCCCCAAATCTCTTGTATGGTCACAAACATCATTCACCTGTATTCTCTTTCTGGTAATTTAAGGTCTTCACTTTCTGTGTATTCCAATGAAGTTGCGTAATCTTCAGTTGTTGACTTTTGTTTATCTTGATTTTTTTGTGGTTACTACTGCTGACTGTTGTTTGCATGGCATAGTGATCCAACTGTAGATGGTATGTAAGGTTCTGGATTGTGTGTGAGTAGGTGGAGGAGGGAGGGACAGGACTTGCTCTTTGGGTTAGTGGAGAAAGTTCAGATAGGGGCTGGAAATTGTATTCTGTTGAGATGAGGAAGAAATGATAGAGCTGACTGGGTAGAAGGAATAGGAGATAGGAATACATGAGTAGGATTTAGGTGACAGAAATAATCATAAGTGGTGTTCTGGTTATAGTGGTTTTCTGATAAATTAAAAAAGGGGATTTTAAGGGGTCTGCTAGTACTTGTTAGTTTATGTGAAAGTGTGTCTCACTGTTAAGATTCTGGCTGAGACTGGCTGAATTCCCAAGGAGGTTCTAACTGGTGGCAGTTTCTAACATTTTATATTTTCTTTTGGCTGAGGTTTTTCTCTGTTTTGCTTTGTCATTGTTTGTGCTTTGTGTGATTTTCTGTGTATGAAATCCAGGCTATGTAAATCTCTAGAGACAGTAACTGGAGTGATAGTTGGCTAGGGGCATGGCAGGGAGGATGCGGGAAGTGGGAAGCTAACAATGAGTGGAAGAAGGAAGAGTTCTGACATTGATGGTGCTGATGACTGCACAACTCTTACTCTTGTACTTCTGCCAAAGAAGCCTCATCTCAATCTAATTATTATCAATGACTAGACAAACCCAAACTTCAAGACACGGAACAAAACAATTGCATGTAATATTCAAAAGTGCCATGGTCTCCAAAATAAAGAATAGACCGAGAGAAAGAGACAAGAAGACATGATATAAATGCCACATGTGATTCTAAGAATTATCAGGATGGCTGGCAGCACCAAAATGGGGTGTCCCTGACGGCAGTAATGTATCCACACGAACTTTCTGATTTTTGACAAGGGAGGTAGTTAATGCATTCTGAAATCGTTGAGGAACAAAGTCCTCTATAATATTCGAAAATAGTTTTTAAAGAAAGAAAGAAAGAGAGAAAGAAAAGTTCATTAGCTTCACATCAGGTGGTAATACTAAACCTGACTGTTGATCATTTCCATTTCAAGGCAGGCCTGATATTTCTCTTTCTTTAAAATATCAATTTCTTTCCTGTTGAAAAAGCAAAATTAACAATATCATTGCCAATTAATGAGTTTTCTTCTTCTAGTAACAGTCCACCATGGCTTGGACAAAAAGGCCCACCCCTACCTCCCCTCATATTCTACGGCCCAGATCCCTCTACACTACTGCTACTGCTATGATTGATAATAGTGGTGATGGTTCAATCTTGATCCCAAGCTCCTAAAGCCAGAAGAATTTAGGAAAGTTTACCCTTAGGACTTCAAACCGATTCATTCCAGTTCCAACCCCTGTTGATAATTTGAATTTTTGACCTAAATATACTGAATCACAATCAATATTTTAGCAAAGTTCTCAGGCGATTCTTTAATTTTTAAAAAAGTTCTATTGATACATAATTCACATATATACAATTCAATAGTTCAATCATATCAAGATTGTATAATCATCACCACAATCAGTTTTGGAACATTTTCTTCATTCTTGTACTCGTCGTTATTAGCTTCCCATTTCCTTCTAACCAACTGTGTGAAACTCCCAAAGAACCATTAATCCAGTTAGGGTCTGTATAGATGCACCTATTCTGGACTTCATCTATAGGAAAACATACTTTAAAAACAACAGAAACAACTAACAATAACAAAGTAAAACAGACAAGAACCTTTAGAAAAGAAAGCAGAAAGTATTAAAAACTGGAACAAATTAAAAATGGAACTTAAGAGAGATCAAAAGACAAGGTGCCAAATTTTAAACTAACTGCATCTCCAATAATCCCCTTTCCAATGCATTTTACATGAGAACAAGGCTGGTCCCATCCTTGGTCTAGGGTCAGATGGGATTCGTCAGGTGACTCTTTTTGAGGCGAAAATGAAAATTTTCAGCAGGGAGGGTGAAACCAAAGCCAGGTGTCACCTTGGTTTGTGCTGGTAACTGCCAAGGTCAATGGTATAGCCTCCCACACCCCTTAACGATTCAGTCTTAGAAACCCTCTACAGACTCAATGAGAGTGGGTTTAGTTTTCGCTTGCAAGATTTTGCCAGATTGTACAAAAGGAGCATTCTCCGTGGCAATCCTTAGTCAAGCAAATTACCACGGATTTAGCAAAGTATGGAACTAGCCACCCAGCAACACAAACACAAACCATCTTACCCTCACTGCGATCTGCTGGGAATGGAGTCTGGTAGTAAACTTAGGAGAAAATGGTTTCAAGGGAAGACCTCCTGGATTTCAGAACTGTAATGATGCAAATCCCCGCTGGTCCCTTCCCCTGCCATCCATATTCTGACCGTCATGGCTACTCCATCAACTATGCTCCATGCTCGCAGCAGGTCAGAGTTGACTTTATCTTGAACTTCTTATTTGGAAGAAAAATCAAAAGGCAGACTGCCCTTGGATATGGCTACAGCAGTGAAAACTCACTGACCAGTGTTAGCACTCCACTCCCTGTCCCTTGTTCCTGCCTCAGTGTCCTAGGGCCCAGACCTACCCCTAATGCCGATATCTACATACAAATATAAACCGTGGTGAAAAGTCCACCTGAAATTATTACTGAGTCATGAACATAGATATTGTATTTGTCTAGGAAGGCCCTAGGATCATTTCACTGTACTAAACTATGTCCACCTGTCCTCACCATCAGGTGTGATGCGGAGTACTTTCATACAGGGAATAAGGTGGTATGCCACGATGGCAGAGGTAAGAAGGATGGGTGTAGCAGCTGCTCACTGTGGGGTGGGCAATGCTGCCACATACATACGTGTTCTACCTTTTACGTCTGAGACCAGGCATTCAGGTATGAGAGGGGCTGCCTGCATGTGGAGGTAGGCCAGGGCCCTTTACATATGTGTCATGTCATGGTCAGAGACCAATTAGGTTCATCCACTCTTGGCTTTCTGGAAAGTGAGGTTGATTTGAGAATACGCCCCACTTTCTATCTCAGTAACTTCTACACTCACTTTACTGAGAGGAAACCACTCATTCTGCTATGTGAAAACTGGGTCACAAGCTCAAAGGTCCTAAGTTGAACCTGGACAAGCCTTTACCTCTGTACATCATTTGTTCTTTCTGCAACTTTAAGTTCTTGCTGAATCCTTCCCAATTCATTTGTCAACGATGTGTTTTCTTCAGAAAGCCTCTGTAGCTCGGCTCTGCAAGCACAATTGACAATCAGAAGTAAGTTGGGAACCATGTGCCCATGGTTGGTATCAATGCGTAATACTGAATGTGAGACCTTGGGGCATTCCAAAAGCTATTCCCTGCTAGTGAATCCCGGCAGGGATCTAAGAAACAAGAATGACCAGAGCTTAAAATATATGCACACATTTTCCTCTTTAGTGAGACTGTCACCTGCTATACTCCAAGGTCATCACTGGAAGGAAAAACTGAGGAAGAAACACATATTGATTTATGGAGCGGCCTGATGCACAGTGAATACCTCAGCAGAGAAAGGCAGGTGTCACTATCTACTCCATGACCAAGGCTACCCTGGGCCACATTATTTCCTGACAAACAATTCTTAAAGAATCTCTGCCAAGACAACACAAGTGATTTATGACAGGCAAGTATTTTTACCAACAAAAAAATCCCTAATGAGCTTTGAACCCATACTTTCTGTCCTGAACACATGTCGATATTTATCCCCCCAACTACGTCTTTGTCTGGCATCTTGTTAGATTCTAATTTTCCCAATCTAAGTAATCAAGGTACTATATAACCTTGCCATGCTTATCTTATGCATTATGTTCTAGTATCAAGCACAAGTATGTCTCATCTGATTTCATTTGATCTCATGGGGCACTAAGGGAAAAATAGAGAAAAAGAAGTCATGGGAACTTTAAAAGCAGCAAAGGGTTTAGAGTAGGGCTGTCAAATAAATGGGACATGAAATTTGAAATGGTCACTCTGGCTCTAGTATGGGAAACAGACTGATTCTAGGTGTGTACACTGTGTTAGGTGGAGGTGGAATTCTACTTTTGGCTGCTTGGAGCGCAGATACACTGAAGATTGCTCATCCTATCTGCTGAACAATTAAGAGACTATGTGAAGCCAAGTATGTAACTGCCCTCACAGAAGTAATGGAGAACACACTCAGAGCAGAAGACAATGGATGACTAGGGGCTCCGAAAACGTAGACAATTGTGTGTGTCAAGAGATTCCACCAAGAGTCAAAAGAGCAGCCAAAGGCTGTGGAATTTCATATTGGACAATGACATACTGGACAAGAGACTCATCTCTAAAATTTACAGAAAATTGAGTATCTCAACAGAAAGAGATAGGCAATCTAATTTAAAAAATGGTCAAAGGATGTGAACAGATCCTTCACCAAAGAAGACATTCAGGGGGGCAAAAATATATGAAGAAATGCTCTTAATCATTAGCCATTAGAGAAATACACATCAAAATGAGATACGACCTCACCCCCCCAAATTAACTGGAAGGTTAAAAAAACAACAACAGATAACAACAAATGATGGTGAGGGTGTGGAAAGACTGGCACTTTCATACACTGCCGGAGGAACTGGGAAATGGTGCAGCCACTGTGGCAGGCAGTATGGTGCACCCTGAGAAAGTTGGGAAGAGAAATACCATGACACATCAATCCCTCTACTTGGTATGTGTCTTCGAGAAATAAAAACTATGACACAAATAAATAGATACAGACCCATGTTCATCATAGCATTATTCACAATAGCAAAAAACAGGAACAATCTAAATGCCCTGCAGTGGAAGAATGGATGAACAAACTTGGGTGCAATAAACACACAATGAAATGCTATGCAACGTCGAAGAATAACGATGCACCTGCAAAGCCCTCACAGAGGGATGGACACGGAGGACAGTACGCCGAGTGGAATTAGTCAAAAACAAAAAGGACAGATATCGTATGAGACCACCACTATAAAAATCAACAGTAAGTTTTCTTATGGAAATAAAAACATTCTTTGATGGTTGCAGAGGATGGAAAGGAGGGGGGGAGGTGCGGCTAGAACACAGGCAAGTGATAGCCTGGGCGGAGGGGAATGCAACACACAGGAGAAACGATGGAGGCAGGCAGGCGAGTACACCGGTAATTTGCAAGAGTGAGAAACTACAGACGCAAACACTGTTAGATTCAAAGTCCTACAACAGTGGGGGATTGGGGAATCTACAAGTGAGTACTTGGACATACACACAGGCTGAACAGATATGAGACTTTTACAAACACATATATATATATGTGTGTGTGTGTGTGTGTGTGTGTGTGTGTGTGTGTGTTTAAAAGAGAGTATTTGTATATTTACTTTTACTGCAAATATATCCATGAATGTGGTGGGGCGAACAGAGGACAAAATTATGACAACTTCTTAAATATAAGCAGATACTCTGAAGGAATAAGGTACTGGGCTTTGGGGGAGTGGTATCACAATAGTTGCAGGGGACAAAATGATCCATTAGCATATCATAGTTCACAAAGACAGTGCTCTACATTCTAATCTGGTAAGTAGCAGCGGTCTTAAAGGTCTCTGAGCAGCCGTCTAGGGTGCAAGGACTGATCTCTCCCTGTCCAGAGCAGTGCAGCGGGGTGGCAGTTAAACAGACACAGGGAAAACACTTAGTCGAAGGGACAGTGAGAACACCGGTCTCCACAATCCTGGGCCCAGAAGAACGGGGTGATACCTGGCACCACCACCACCAGCTCTGCATAAAATCACACTAGAGAGTCCTGGAAAGAGAAGAAGAACCTGTCAATCAAAATCCTAAAAGAAACCAGGCTTACTGGTCAGACAGCGTCTGGTAGGGCCCCTAAGACCGTGCTCCCTTGGGTCTGGACTTCAACTCACTACTGTGTTAGAAAAGTCAACCGTTAAAATGAGATGGGGAGCATTCACCCAAAGACAGAAGGCTAGGAAAGGAGGAGAAAAGGACATAGAAAACAGGGAAGTCGTGGACTAAGGGAGGGCACATTAAGGGGACTGGAATGAATGAATGGCATCAAAATATGTATGAATTGCAGAGTGTTAAAGTATGATCTGCTCTGTAAACCTTAATTCACAATAAAAACTTCATTAAAAAAAGAGTTGTAGTTGAGTTTTGCACAAGACACATTGTTTCTTATGTCAATAAAAAGGTAAACATTATTATATCTTAAAATCTAAAAAATTCCATTCCATACAAACATTGCATTGACCCAGAACTTTCATAGCAGTAGAAAAATGCAGGCAAGAGAATGAAAAATAAAGTGCAAATGAAATAACTATAGCTCTAAGCAACAATATGGAAGAATCTCACAAACAACATATGGTAAGAAAGGACGGATGGTATGCTTCTTTTATATAAAGTGCAAAAACAGGCAAAATTAAGGAGTTAGAAGTCAGGATACTGGCTATGTGTGGGGAATCCAGGAGGGTTCTATTTCTTGTTTTGGGTGCTGGTAAAACGATCTGATCAATTTCTTATAAAATCATAGCAGTACACTTTTTTATTGCATATAACATTAGAATATTTTTAAAAATACACACCTAAATACACCAAAGATATGTGATCATGAATGTATCAGAGATAAAAAACATCCAGATCACTGCTGTGGTTGGCAGATTAATGACCTCCTAAAGACTGTTCTGGGAAGCCATGGTGGTGCAGTTGGTATTGTATTCATCTGCATTTCACTCTAGGTTGCTAACTGGAAAGCCAGCAGCTAAAAGACCCACCCACTCACTGCTCTAAAGGAGAACGATGGGGCTTTCTGCTTCTATCAAGATTTATAGCCTCACAAACCCTAGGGATCAGTTTTACTCTGCCCTTTGGGGTGGATATGAGTCAGAATTAACTCGATGGCAGTTGGTAAAACATTATTCATGTTCTAATTCCTGATTGTGAATATTATGTTACATGGCTAAGGGGAATTACAGTTGAAGATGAAATTAAGTCTGCTGATCAGCTGACTGTGAGATAATGAGATTATTCTGGACTATTCTAGTGGGCCTATTGTACAGACTAGGGTCCTTTTAAATGAAAGAGGCAGAAGAGGCACAGCCTTAGATTCAGCCAGCCATTGGACGCTTTGAAAAGTGGAAGAGGCCACGAGTCAAGAAATGTGAGTGGCTTCTAGAAGGTGGAAAAAGTAAGTACATGGGTTCTCCTTAGAACCCCTTGGAAGGGGCACAACCCTGATGACTCCTCGATTAGAGTACAATTTAGCACTCAGTTCTAGCTAACATGCAACTAAGCTGTCAAGAAATTAGCTAAATTTTAACCTATTTCTGACCTGTAGCGTCTAGAACTGTAAGATATTAAATCTGTGTTGTTTTAAGCCACTCAGGGACAGGGGTCCATCTATGGAAAATATTGGGAAAGGCCTTCCTATATCCCAGGCTTTTGAGATAGAGCATTTGCCAGCCAAAGTCCTCAAGCGAGAAGGCCAGTTCCACCTGTGGCCTTTCAAGCAGCCTGCCCAGCTGGTGGAATTAAGAACTCCCTCTCAGCTCAGCTTTCTCTAGAAGGCATTGGCTTCTGCGGCCAACATCCGAGTGTCCCAGTCAGTTCTTGGGGCTCTCACAGAATTCACGAAGCAGTAGATCTGCGCCAAGGACACTTTCAATAAATACACACAGTGGGACTAAAGGAAGGTGCTTGGAGCTGGCAGGCAGAGACCTTCAGAGACCCCAAAGGAATGAAATGGGGTTCAGGGCAGTCTTTCGTGGGCCCCGTGAGACAAGCACAGATTTCCTGCCGACAGAGATAGTGAAAACCTGAGTCTAAGCCACAGCAGTCCTCTTGGTGAAGTTCTGGGGGTTTCTGTATGGAAAATTTCTCTTTTCGCATTCACACAGCACCTAGCAACACCACGGCCCGAGTACAGGCCAGACTGGGCTTGTAAGCTTGGGCACACCTGGGCTACGTGGTATTCTCCTGGTGCCGAGTCTACCAGCCTGCTAGGAGGAAAGGGGGTTATGCAATCAAGTCATCAGGGACTGAGATGACTCAGTTCCACTTGTTTAAGAATGGATAGAGGGCAAACCTGTTATTCTCTCTCGAGTCTGCTTCTTTCTCCCTAGCCAGAAGCTTATCTTCCAGCTGTAGGAGCCTGGTTTTCATGTCATTCTTTTCTCTCTCCAGCACAGTTTCTACCTTCTGTTATCGGTACAGCAGCTTCTAATTTCTGCTGTCCTGTCCTAGTGGTCCCTACCCCATGCTCACCTTCCAAGACACAGAGGCTCCTAGAGGGGCAGCTTGTGTCCAGCCATGTCCAGTAAGGGCTGCTCTGTGGCTTTGGACTCCTGCTGCTCAGATGATCTTTGCTTCTGACCAGCAAGGCTGCTAGCCAAAGGTACGGGTTTCTCCAGGAACATGGGCCTTGCCCCTCTAGGGGATAGCATAGATCACCCATGTCTCTAAAGGAGCAGGAGCCACCTCTATATCATTCACCAAGATGGGATGGCCCTGATAGTGAGCTATGCAGAGGGTCCTCTGGGCTGTGGGGCTGCTCTCGGGACCGGGCTCTGGACAGGATCTGCAGTGAGATGCCTCCCTGGCATACGCAGGAACTCAGCCTCTCCACGTTCTGACCCTGCTGGTCCCGTCTCCTTTCTGACTTCTGTGGACCTCAGCAGGCCTGGAGGCAGTTGCCTTTCCCTCCTTCAAGAAGGCTTTCAGCCCCTCTGCCTCCAGGGAAAGCCCTTTTAATTGCTTCCTATATGTGGTTTCTAACTTGTCAAGTGCAAACACTTTGCAAATTTTAGCTTGCTCTTTACTCATCAGCCCTCCCTGCCACCCTCCACCCTCCACCCCCCACCCAACTTGCGTTGCTGCTTCTTGCACTGGGCTAGCATCTCCTTCTGCCTCTCTTCTCTATCCCTTGTCCAAGTCCAGCTGGGCTCCCATGTCTGTCACTAGCTGCAGTTGCCTCTGAAGCATCTTTTTCTTTTTACAGTCCCATTGCTGTAACAAGTGCACTGCTTCCATCCACAGGAGTTTCTGGCTCAGTTCAGCCTTTGCCCCCTTTCTACAGAAACTTTCACATGGACCTGGCTCAGAAACACGAATGTCACATGTATCACAGGGTTAGAAAGGCCTGCCCAAGCGCACATTCTAAGTGCACAACTCCTCGCTACTCGTGCCAGCTGCGCTCAGAGAGTGCATGCACAGGACCTAGTTGATAATGCAGCAGACACGACTTGTCAAATGGGACTAAATTTACATTTAGACGGATTAAAATGGAATAAAATCAAAGCTCAGATTCTTGGTCACATCAGTCACTTTCAGTGACCCCATGTGGCCAGTGGCTCCTGTAATGGGCAGGCAAACACAAGATATGTCTATCACTACAGAAAGCTGTATTGGGCAGTACTGGCCTAAAGTTTAGTGAAAAAAAAAAAAAGTACCTTTAGTCGAAATTACTCTAAAAAGTATTTGAAACATCTAGGAAAGAGGCCTTTAAAAGCCCCAGGAAAATAACACTGAGGTGGAGTGAGGCCCAGCTGAGAGCAGTCAGCCTGGGAGAACAAGAGTAACTCAGCTCATCAGAGTCATGCAATATGGCTCGACTCACAATCATGACATGGGGTGGGAATGGGGGTGGGAGCAGCCTTCCAGCCAGTGAAGGAAACTCCTGGGACCAGACATGTCCCTTTGCTGCTTCTTAGAGCCTGAGAGGGCTTGGGAATAGTGGCAATGGTCTATAAGGTGTTCTGGACAGTAGCCCGCCCTTTACCAGACAGTTCACAGGTTCAGATACTATGAAGCAAAATTCTCAGGAGGAAGCTCTGGATCATCCTAGCGGGCAGTATGTGTTATTGCAACGCCCAGGTCTGAGGCCACTGTGTGGTCATCTTTTGGGGAACAGAAAGGCAGGGTACAGAAGAGGGTACAATTCAGTAGTCCAGGATTTTCTTTACCGCCCATACTCAAGCTGCCTCAATTTCCTTGCACCATGACAGAAAGGTAGACTGGCTCTGGGATCATCAACCTCCCCAGGTCACAGGACACGGGAGATGGCTTGGTCCACTGTGGTCATCGTAGTGCCACTTCTAACCCGAGCCATGTTCCCAGCTAAGAATGCTTCCCAAGGAGGCTTTGCAGGTCTGGTCAGCAGGGCTCTAGCCCGCTTGGTGTCCAAGTTGGCGAGGGCCAAGATTCTCTGTGGGAGAGTGAGGTCATGATAAATAGGCATGGGCTGGCAGCAACCAGTTATCATTCCACTAAGTGAAACCTACTTGATACGCTCAGTTTTCCAAAGAAATCTTTCATTGCTTTTCTTTGTGATGATACAGCAACTCGCTGCCACGAAACCGATTCTAATTCCTATGCTCTGCAGGATGGAGCAAACTGCTGCCGAGGCTCTCAGATGGTCCCTCTTCTTGGAGGAGCAAGTCTGTTTTTCTCTCAAAGCAGTTGGGAGGTTGGAATCACCAATCTTGTAGTTAGCAGCCTGATGCTAACCCAAAGCCCCAGCAGGGCTCCTTTCGCTTAGATAACTGGCAGATAACTGGCCTCCCTATTGCAAAGGAGCTTTTAGCCTTTTTCTCCATTTGCCCACATGCTACCGCGTGCACTGGAAAATTAGAACATGACATTAAATAAGGAAGATGCTTTGCTACTTTGTTCCTTTGCTACAGAGAAGTCTGAGGCAGAAAATAAATATGAATGTGTTAAAAGTAGTCTACAAACTAAATTACTTCATAACTTAAGTTTTAATATATATATTTCTAATTTAAGTTAAAACAACTCATACAAAGCCCTATTTTTTCCTACCTTCCTCTCTGTGGCCAGAGAAAAACTACCCACTTAGCATGCACTGCAGTTGAGTCATTTCCTGAATTAAATATCTAATGTGGGTTTTTGGGAAGAACTTCAGACTGAAGGAGGACCCAGAAGAAAACAGGGCAGCAGACCTGATTTGTGGTAGTCCGTGCTGGTGTCTCAGGCGTAGCTTCTCGTCTGGCCACTGAGCTAAGGTGGCCAACTCCTTGGGGCAATGTGGGCCCCCACTCCTTATCTCCCACAGCTGCCCCTGCAGGCTGCAAAGGGCATCCTGAGACTGTGCATGGAGCGCCTCCAGGTCTGCTCTCTGGCTCTCTAGCATGCTGACTTCACTTTTGAACATAAGCTCCATTTCCCTTTTCTCCTTCTCAAAGTTTTTCTTCATTAGTTCAATTTCCTGCTTGTAGTTTACCTGGAAAGAGAAACATTAGCCCCTGACAATATGACATGGAAACAGCAAGGTTGTCGGGCATGCCAAGGAGCTGAGGCCTGCAGAAGTCAGGGATGAAAAGGCAGCGGTGACATCCCCAAGACTCAGTGCTCAAGATGTAGGCACAGCCTTGTCTGGACCAGTTGGATAACCTCCCGTGGGAGAAGATATTGTCTGGCCGTTGGCTGGCAAGCTCCGTTTAGGTAAGTAACTTGCACCCAGGAGCTCAGAGGTCCCGGTGGAAACAGGGTGGCTGGCTCTCTGAGTCCTGAAAGTAGAATGAACGCGGCACATGGCAACTGTGTGCGGACATTCTCTTAGTCACCATCTAAGGAGAGGCAGGAGCTAACTTCATCTGAGAAGACCTTGTGAGCCAGGGTAATCCTGGCTGAGAAACTATGCAGCATCCCAAGAGAGGCAAAGCCAAGGATAAGTTATGCTAAGAATGAGGTAGGTGGTGTGAATTCCCGCACAGCAGTTGGCAGGGCTGCACTCAGCATGCCAGCCCCCAGCGACTTTGGGCCAGGCACTGACAGTCATTTCTGCTTGTATTTCCCTCAAACTGTCTTCTTAGTGCCCGCTCACCAACCAGAGAAATCCAAGGGAGCTGCCTGGAGAAGGGTCAGCACTAAGCACGGCTCTCTGTGCACAAAAGGAAGCCCCAGGCTCCCCCTCGGGCACCCCTCACACCTACCTTCGTCTCCAGCTGGCTCTTGACGTCTTGGTAACGTTCTTTCACCTGCTCCATCATGAGTTCCGTTTCGAGGCTCACTGGAGTAGGAGCTGTAACGCATGTGAAAAAGCCTGCGAAGAAGAGGAAATCTCAGCTTAGCTCAGTGAGGACATTACAGGTTTCTTACAGCTTTCCTATTCCCAAGGGACAACAAAGCACAGATTCTACATGTGCTTTTTCAAGGGAAAGGCAGTGATGGTGGAGTCCTGCCGCACTGGCGTACAACAGCACGCATCACTGGTGATCTGCTATGTTGTATCCATGTAGAATAAAGGATCTCAAACTTATTTGGTCAGCTGTCCAATTTTCAGAAAAATAGTTACCCAGCAACCCTCTGGCAATTAACTTTTATATAATAGCCCATCCCTAATCCAGGATAGGGTGTAGGTTATTTGCTTTGGCAGCTCCCACGGATTATTCCAGTGCCCCCCAGGGGGCAGCATTGCCCACGTTAGGAACACTCATTTAGAACCATTTCACACTTTCACCAGAACAGATTGCTCAGGAGGCTCCTGCAGCCCATCACACCCTTCAAGTTCCTACAAAGTGGCAGTGATATCGTGTGAAGGGACTTCAAAAAACCTCCAGAACACGGAAGAAAAAGATAATGGAATTGTCCATGAATGTAAGGCCCCCTTGTACTTCACTTCAAGTTTATTCCCTGGTGATGCCAGGATCATAGAGGAGGTGGGGAGATGGAAGAAGTGGGGTGACCTGGTGACACATGCCTCTGGGCAGTGTGATGCCTGGGAATGAGCCTCACTGTGTGTGAAGGTGGCCAGACACACCTCATGGCCTGTTTATTAGCTAAAGACTTCAAATTGGCCTCCTCCTCCTCCACATTATTATATCACACAAATAATGCTGGGTTTCAGGATATGTAGGAGCTCTGGTGGCATGGTGTTTATGCATTGGACTGTGATCTGAAATGTCAGCAGTTTGAAACCACCATCAAGAGTTACAGTCTCAGAAACCCACAGGGGCAGGTCTCCCATGTCCTATAGGGTCATTATGAGTTGGCATCAACTTGATGGCAGTAAGTCTGTGTGTTGCTCGATAAACTGGTCAGATGATTGCTGAAGCCAAAATGGGTGCATAAGCAAATGTGGTTGAAAAAAGCTGATGATGCCTGGTTATTAATAGCATATGGGGTCTTAGATGCTTTGCAGTTAAATAAGTGCCCAACTAGCAGGTAAGAAACAGCCCACAAGGAAGCACACCAGCCTGTGTGATCATGAGGTGTTGAGGAGAAATGGTATCAGAAGTTCAAAAGATAAGCAACCAAATTGATGTGAAGGGGCATGGATGTAGTAGAGACCCAGAAATCACAGCCCCTCTGGTAATTGGACAGTCACGCTCAGAAGGGACACAGGAAGGGATGATAAATCCAGGGTGTGGTATAGCACTGATGAACTACATAATTATCCTCTAGTTCCTTAATATTCCCTCCCCTTATGATTATGGTTTTTATTTGTTTTGCCTCTTTAATCATATCAGATTTGATGTAGGTTCATCGTATATTTAATATCATTTGATACATGAAAGCTAAGATAGATAACCCTTCAGAAACAATAAATGGAGTAACGGTTCCCTGAGGGTACGGGAAGGGGGGAGGAGATAACAGGGAACTGAGAGCACTGATGACTGAATAACCCCACTCAATGGGATCGAACAACAGAATTGTATGTGAGTGGATATATTGGATGTGCAAGATATGGAAAAAAATAAAGTAAGGTTTCCTGGGGCGGGGTATGGTGGGCAAAGGAGGGAATAAATGGGGAGCAGATATCAAGGAGGTCAAGAAAAAGAAAATGTTTTGAAACGGATTGTGGTAGCAACTGTACAACACTGTTTGATGTGATTTAACTATGGAATGTTATACTTGTAAGATCTCCCAACAAAATGATTTTAAAATACAATAATAATAATAATAATAATAAATAAAGCAGTCAGGCACATTCCATACGTGTGGAATGAGGAATGGTGCTTGAGAGCACTGCAAGGACTCGCTTTCCGACCTGAATCACCACTCCGCACACCAGGCACACAAGGCACATCTTTGAACTACGTGTGTTGCTAGGGCTTGGAAGAGAGCTGGTCTGAGACTCAGAATTGCATTTATGCCATGACTCAGTCTTCATTTTGCAGTGTCAAGGATGGGATGTGGCAAAGTCATCCTCTACTCTCATTGTCACCCTGAAAATGGTGACAAACTTTGACATAAGGGACAAGACAAAAACCTGAATGAGAACCTCTGGAAAGAATTACTTTGCCTTGGAAACTGAGAACTGTCAACTTGCGCAGTCACCTGGGCTGACAGGAGGTCCGTGAGGCTGGACAGTCCACATCACTAGGCTTACTGCAACCCAGCTTCTTACTATTCTCTCAGCAGCAGACAAACATCGGAAGGGTCAACTGAGCCTTGGTGCTGCTTCTAAAATGGTTTCCATCAGAGGGATGGGAGGACAGTACATAAAAAGGCCACATTGTGAAACTGCTAGGTTTCAATAGCGATGGCATGAAGCCTAGGTCTGTGATCTGGTGCCGCAGTCCCCAGTCTCGAGCAGACCCAAGACTTCAGGGCCTTGTCTCCCAGGTTTTGGGTCAGTGGTTCGTGCTGAGGGCCATAAATTCTGTGTAGTTGAGGGGACACAGTGTCCATTTCCCTGGGGATGGCTGACCTGTCTGTTGTGTGGAAGAATACGTAGGATGCCTTAAATGGATGTCACAGCACCCTTGGCATCTCTGGATGTGGTGCAACTGGCTGTGTCAGGCTCCATCCCACATTTCCCAAATGAGTCTAATGGCCTTTGGCTGTTGACTCACAGGATTTCAAGACACCAATCTGCCATTTGCAGGTGAGCAGGTTATGTTGGGGTCCAAAGACGCTGTACCCACATTCAGAGAAAACTTAAGGTTCCCAGGTTGGCTCTTTTAGCTATAATTCATTTACATTTTATTAAACAAATAGCTTTAGAGCACTACAAAACTGGGAGGGAGGAGGATGCAAAATGCTCGACTGCCAAAGATCCACAGGTCAGTGTCCACAGATCTCCCTGGGGTGAGGGAGTGGCCTGTCAGTGTCCACAGATCTCCCTGGGGTGAGGGAGTGGCCTGTCAGCGTCCACACATCTCCCTGGGGTGAGGGAGTGGCCAAAACTTAGCACACAAAACCACTGTGTATCAGAGCTTTGGCAGCAGGGCTGAGAGACTTGCCACGGTGTCTGCTGATGCACAGTTGGGGGCACTGATCCAAGAACCAACCCCTGGCTATACAGGACTATGACAAAACTCTAGGGCAGCTGTGTTACCTCCTTGTTCTTGTCTTTTGAAGGAGCTGAGATTAATCAAACACAGTCTACACTGTAGGTGGAATTTGTCATAAACCTCAGCACTAAGAGGATCCTGAAGCCAGAGATATCTACTTTTAAGCAGATATGCACGCCTATGCACACAGGTCCCAACTGCTTCCATTGCTTGACCTGTGTCCTGCGCAGGCGCCGCTGGCACAGGTCTATTCTGACGAATTCTGACACTCAAGGGGACAAATCTCAAGCTCTCTCTGAACATCAGGGAGTCATTAATATGTTTTAGATATAATTTATCTCTTTTATTAAAAGAGTTTTCACATCAACCAGCTTACAGCTCAGAGGACAATCTGTATAGAGACTGGTCTGTGACCTGGGCAAAGGAAATATAGCTCCTTTATTTACTGTCACATACCCTCACTCTCTCTGTCTCTAGCCTATGCTGAAACCTCACCACCAAGTCCCTTCATCTTAATCACAACTCTGGAGGTGGCTTTGGAACATCTACGAGTGATGGACATGCCTCTCATGAGGTCATTGTGAGATCACATAACTGCTGCCATTTCATTACAGTTGATAAAGCCCCCATCCCCTTCCATAAATTCCCAGCTACAAGGAACTCAGCCGGGTGGTGCCAGTGTGTCTGGGGCAGGTGTTTGTGCCTCAATATACCCTATGATGCTTGGAAGTGGCCCATGACACAAACTACGGGTAGGTCTGAGAGATAGCCCAGTTTGCTGGAACAAGGACTCCACCCTTTCCCCAAGAAGATCCTCTACCTTCGGAGCAATCTGCTGGGGGCAGGCATCCATCTGGCCGGAAACTAGATGGGCTACTCTGTGTCTTGTGCATCCATGTCTGTAGGCCTTCCAGCGCAGCCTGCAACTCATCATTGCGGTCCTGCAGGTCCTATAAGCAGAGTAGAGATGGCCCTGCAATCCCCATGCTACACAGCAAGGCCCAAGGAGCAATGCAGCACCGCAGGGTCTGCAGGATGCCCAGTGGAAAGGAAATTCAATTCCTGACAGCAAACATGTAACATTCAAACTATAAGTTTCCAACTATGCAGTGAGTTAAACATGACAGGGATAATTCAGCTTTCTTAAATCCTACATCGCCTTCTATCACTAGAATCATAGCAGGGGCTAAATTTTTTTTTAAAGTGAAGTGAATGTGGAGGAGAAATGCAGATCACCAACATCTGACTCAACAGGAATGTGTGCAAGTCCACCACAGTGATGGGGTGTGGGCAAGAAAAGCAACTCACTGGTGTCCTTTCTCCAGAGGGTTCTGCAGCTTTGACTGTCAAGGCGTTGCCATCATCTTAAAACAAAATGCCACCCAGCAGAGCAGAAGGGCCACATGGATGGCTGAGGCCCAATGAGGCACATAGAGTGGGGGCTGCAGGACAGACAGGCAATGCTGGGAGGCTGCCCTGAATCTGCACCTGGCTGCAGTGGTCTGTCTGCACAGGAGTTGAGGAAATGCACTGTAAAAAGCACACTTGGTTGCCAGGGTTTAGAGGCGAATCTCCCAAGACACAGCTCTCACTTGTAGATTTAAGGGTAAGAAGGCAAGAAGCGCCTGTCTGTGGGACTATCGTGGTGTGAAGTCTCTTGGCATGGCTCTTCTGTCTAGGTCTTTGTGATTCCCATTGATGATTAGGTGGGACTTTGCAAAAAGGCATGTCTAACACAAAACAGAGTGGACTGGTTCATTTTCGTTGCCACTTCCCTGGCCATAGGGATGTGTTATCTTAGAACAGGAACAGAGAGGAATCCCATGAACTTAAGGGATAAAGAACTACCAGTGGAGAACAAATGAGATCTCTGTCTAAAGACAAGAGAAACCAGAGGCTGTGAAACAGAAATTACTGGACAGACTGAAAGAACAAGACAAAGTCAGAGGCTGAGGCAAGGAGACACGAGACAGAATTGAAGAGCAACACAGAGACTAAGGACTAGAGAAAGACTTGATTGAGGCGAGATGATACTGTGGACCAATGACTGTATCCTTAGTGTTTTCTGATCTTGGCTTGTAGTAACCCATTAAGTTCTCTAAAAAGCTCCCTTAATTGTGAGTATTGCCTGTGAGCTCTGTGCGACCAGTGCAATGGATTATAGAACACAGCACAAAAGTAGAATGCTGTGGAAGAAACAGTTACTATCAGAAAAGGGTAAAGAATGATGGAGGGTGGAGCCATGCCTGATCTCTATTTTGTGGCAATCAGCCTTGATTGATGGAGCTACGTAGGATTCTTCTCCTTGATGTAGCCAGAGGTCAGCTATGCACTCCATGCGGTTTACTCAGGGACCCTAGATCCCTTCGTGAAGGAATGTGAGGTGTGTGGTCACTTTCCCTTTTGTGCACCTGGGGATGGGGGACTTGGGACTCTTCAGACCTAATGAATACGGCAGCAGTGCTCCCAGGGACTATAGGAGTATGATTCTACCTGGTTTCTCCTTTAGGAAACGTACTCTGGAGGGACACTAGACATTGAACTGTGAAGAAGCCCAAACTGGCCCATCAGGCAGCCACATGGTAAGCGAGCTTTCAGACATTTCTGGTCTAGCCAGTAAGGTGTGTAGCTGAGGCCCCGGCATCATAGGGCAGAGAAGAAACATGTTTGTTATGCTATGTCTGAGTTCCTTCCCACAAAATATAAAATCTATGAGCATATTTAATTGCTATTTTAGGCCATTAAGTGTTGGCGATAATTTCTTATGGAGCCATAGTAACTGGAATAACATGTATGAGTGAGCCACAAATAACTCATGGAAATAGGATTAAAAGGTAAAGGAATTTTCCATGAATTTTTGAAGCCCTTTTCCTGTAATTTACAAAGGTAAATTACAGTCTCTTGAGGGGAAAAGTATATTAATTTTAAGTGGGAGAGAAAAAAAAGTTCTCACAAAAATCTGTTAAGAAATGGATGGTAGAGACTTCCAGGAAGATGGCGACTGAGTAACACATAGCAGAGGAACTCCACAGAAATCTGTGCAGGAGAGTCACTAAGAGGGAAATTCCACACCGCCAGGTCGCAGAAGGAGCATCAGAAAGATAAGTAGGCAGAGATCCAATAGGTTTTAAGGAGCTGGGTCTTTTGGCTTACCACAATGGAGGCCAGCTAGGGTTTGACCTTAGCCTAAGGTGACCAGACGTACCGCTTTTTAAACATTTTTTCTCGTGTCTATGGTGTTTTTAAAAAGTCCCAATTTTTGGAAAGAATGGACAACAAGTGAGGGTATGTACGGTTTTCGGCTGCCATGTGGCAATTTCACCAGGATATGAGTTTTATCAATGGTGTCCCGCTATACCAATGTTAAAATCTGGTCACCTTACCTTGGCCCGGCCACTGTCTTGGCTGGAGCCAGGATCATTTGTAGCCAACACAGGGGCTTTATCTCAACACAGCCACAGTTTGACACCATCTCAGGGCAGGGATTAAACCCCTGCAGCCCCATGGTCAAGGATCAGGTTCATTTATATTGATGCTTCAGTTTCCCTCTCTTCTCTCTATTCCCCCCTATCCCCCTGTCTCAGTGGGCTGTTTTTTTCCTTCTCTTTTTCTCTTCCCCTTTCTCTCACACAGCACTGCCAACATCCTGACCACTACCCTTAGCCTAGGGCATTAATGCCTGCACTCAACCCTGCTGGGCGAGCTCCTCCCTCTGCAGCATAACCGGAAGCTGGGAAAGCCCACCCACACTCCAACAGGGGATATCCTGCCCAACTTCTTCCCTGGAAAAGCCCACCTGCCGGTCCTCTGTAGTGCTTAAGACATGGCTGGAGAAATTCGGCACCCCTTCTTTGGGGGAAATCCTGCCTGTGTGCCTTGGGGAGCTCCTATCCATCCTCTGTGGTCCCACGTTACTGAGGGAGCTTCCTCCCGCCTGCTGTAGTGCCTCACAGACTAAGAAAGCTTATCAAACACTCACCAGCTTTCCACGGAGCAGTGGGAACCTCTGCCTAACCTATGCAGTGATCTACCTGATCAGGGAAATTCCGCCCAACATTCACGGTGCTCTATACCAAAGCAGGCAACCAACCAGATTTCTGTGACACTCCTGTTGCAGCGGGCACCTTTGCATGCCACCTGTGGCAACCCAAGCCGTCATGGGCCACACCATCATGGATTCTTGTGAGATCACCCAGTAAAGCACCATCCTCGTGGATCCACAACAACCCAACCAGCATCTCCGGAGAGGCCCATCCAACTTGTTGACTAGGGAAAGAGTGAAGCCACAGGAGGATAAAGTGGTTGGCTAATTCCATAGTGAAATTAGCTGTAGCAGTTCGAAGAAGCTTTCCTACGAGTCTCCCAGAGAGAGCCAGTGCTCTTTGACTCCCTGAAAAATGGCACCTGGCTCCTCTAAAACAAACAGCAATCAGGCCCAATGACCTCAACAAAAAAACATGAGAAACAAACTTCAATGGCAGAGATGTCCTGAACCGAACGACATGCATAGAAGAAGCAGATATTTATCTGCCACATAAAGAATTTTTCAGAATACTTCTTGCTGTAATACAGGATATGAGAAAAACAATACAGAAAAAAGATGAAATGAAAGAGGAGATTAAGTCCATACACCAAAGGGAAATACAAGAGATCAGGGAAGAGATAACAAAACTAGTAGCAGACACGCAGACCTCGAGAATCGACTGGAGGAGGCAGATAATTGCACCAGTGACCTAGAGGACAGCCAAGGAGACTTTAAATGCGAACAAAAATCTAATAAGATCATTAGTGAAGCTGAAGAGAACCTAAAAGCTAGGTCTGATGCTATGAAATGGAACAACATTAGAATTATTGGATTACCAGAGGAAGACACCACAAAGAAGTCAACTGCAACAGAGAGGAAATTCTTGGAGGAAAACTTCCCGAGCTTAATGAATGAAAACCTGGCAACCATTCAGGAAGCTGAAAGAACACCAGTCAGATTGAAACCCAAGAAGAAATCAAGGCACATCATACTTACTATCCAACTTTGAGGAAAAGGAGAAAATCATGAGAAGAGCTAGGGAAAAACAAGCAATCACATAGTTTCCCAAATAAGAATATGCTCAGACCTATCATGTTTCCCCAAAAGTCAGACATCCCCCCAAAATAAGACCTACTTACAGTTTTGCCTCGGGCTGAAATATAAGGCATCTCCCAAAAATAAGACCTCCCCAAAAATCAGCACCCCCGAAGCTACCGTAACTCTGGACTCTGGATCATAGTGGTGGGCACCACCACGCAGCTCACTATTGGCTGCAGCGCAGTCAGAGCAGACAGGTAGTACGAGGTCTCTTTTAATAAAACAATAAACAATAAACGTGTACCACATTCTTCTCCATGGAAAAATAAGATATCCCCTGAAAATAAGACCTAGTGCATCTTTGGGAGCAAAAATTAATATAAGACACTGTCTTATTTTCGGGGAAACAGGGTATCAGAGAACACTATGAAGAAGAGGAGAGAGTTGTTGAGTAACATTGCAAAAATTGAAGGAAAATAATGCAAACCCAAGAATACTCTACACAGCCAAATTACTGATCAAGATAGATGAAGAAGTAATTGTCTTGTTAGAGAAGGAAAAACTCAAAGAATACATTAGAAGAAACCCAGCCTGGATCCTTGTCGATCCAGTATAGGCAGAAGAACAGCACTCACCAAGCATAAGTAAGAGACTGCCACAGAGAACAACCTCACCCAGAGGGAAACAAAGAGAAAACAGCCCCCAAGATAGCATTGGATTAAGGGTGAAAAGAAGTCAAGAATGAAACACACACACACACACACACACACACTACATTAAAAAGAAAGGGAGGTGGGAAAACACCCAACACAAAAGGTGTAAGATGACATCACAGAGTCCACGGATGGAAATAATACCCCTGAATATCTATGAACTAAACTCAGGCATTAAAAGACTGAGGCTAGCAGACTAGTTTAGACTAGTTTAGAAATACAACTAATCAATCTGCTGCCAACAGGAGACACATGTCAAGACTACAAACAAAACTAGGCTGAGAATCAAATGCTGGAGAAAAACATACCAAAGAAACAGCAATTAAAAAAAAACCAAGGGTTGCAATCGTAATCTTGGATAAAACTGACCTCAAAGTGCAAACCATAAAAAGAGATGAGGAACACTATATAATGCTCAAGGGAGCAGTAGGCAAAGAACCACTAAGCATTGTAAACATATTCCCCAAATGACAGACCTGCTGAATACGTCAAACAAATGCTTCAAAATATGAAAAAGGAAGTCACAGCCTCAACAATTATAGTAGGTGACTTCAATACACCACTCTCTGAGAAAGAAATATCACAGGGAAAGAAACTCAACAAGGAGGCCAGAGATCTAAACACTACAATTAGTCAATTTGACCTGATATATATTTACAGAGCTTTTCATGAAAATACAAAATATTTCACATTCTTTTCAAGCCCACATAGCACATATTCGAAGATAGACCACATGCTGGGGCATAAGTCAAATCTGCATAAATTTAAGCACATTGATATCATATAGACTTCTCTCACTGACCACTGTGCCATAAGGCTGGAAATCAGCAAAAGGAAGATGAATAAAACAAGGCAAACAATTGGAGGATGAATAACTCTCTACTGAAAAAGGAGTGTGTACTGGCTCAGATCATAGATGAAATTAGGAAATTTCTAGAAACCAATGAGAATGAGAATAAGACGTACCAAAACTTATGGGACACAGCAAAGGCAGTTATCAGAGGAAGTTTCATAGCAATACATGCACACCTGAGAAAGGAAGAAAGCCATATGATTGATATGCTGGCACAAAATTTACAGCAACTAGGGCTGAGTCAACAGCACAATCGTGCTAATAGCAAAAGAAAAGAAATAATAAAAATCAGGGCTGAGATTTAGGAGAGGGAAAATAAGAAAACTATGGAAAAAATTAATGCTGCTAAAAGTTGGTTCTTTGAAAAGATAAACAGAATCAACATATCGTGGGTAAACCTAACCAAAGAAAGACGGGAACAAATTTCAATAGCAAGAATGAGGGATGAAAGAGGGGACATTACAACAGACTCTAATGAATTCAAAATGATAATTAAAGAGTATTACGAAGGACTGTACTCCAATGAATTCAACAACTTGGAAGACATGGTCAAATTTTGAAAAACAATCCCTCCCTCGAATTTCCCAGAGGAACATCAAGAATGTCAATAGACCCATAGCAATAGAAGAAATAGACAAGGATATCAAGGGATTACCAACCCCAAATTCCCTGGACCAGATGGCTTCACAGGACAATTCTACCAAGCATTTAGGGAAGAAATGACACCAATCCTACACAAAATCTTCCAGAACATAGAAAAGACGGCAACCTCTTGAAGCAAGTATAAATATGATACCCAAACAGGGCAGGAATCCTACAAGAATTGAGAACTACAGACCAATATTCTTAATGAACACAGATGCAAAAATTGTTAACAAAATACTTGCCAATAGAATACAAATGTATATAAAACGAATACCATATATACTTGAATATAAGCCGACCTGAGTATAAGCCTAGGTACCTAGTTATTACCTGGGAAACTAGAAAAACTGATGACTTGAGTATAAGCCTAGGGTGGGAAATGCAGGATGTGAATTAACACAGAGACCAGAGGGGAGAGACGGAGCGCAGCCACGGACACATCCTGACCAGTTCAGCTGCCAGCGTAAGTGAATCACTATGGGTGCTTCTGCAAATTGGAGCCTTCCACGTCATAGGATGGCTCTGATTGGTTAGATGTGAGTAACAAACATTCAAAGCCCTGCAGTATCAGTGGGGCTTTGAATGAACAGCGGAGGAATGACAATCACCTGTGAGATATTACACCTCGTATAAGTTAAACCCCAGTTTTTCAGCACATCTTTTGTGCTGAAAAATTCAGCTTATACACGAGTATATATGGTAATTCACCATGACCAAGCAAGATTCATACCAGGGATAGTTCAACATACGAAAGACCATTAGTATCATGTGCCACATTGACATGAAAAACTCTAAGAACCACATGATAATATTGATAGATGTGGAAAAAGCATTCGACAACATCCAACACCAATTCCTTTTTAAGACACGTCAGGAGATAGGAATGGAAGGACAATTCCTCAAGACAATACAAGCTATATATGAAGAACCAACAGCCAACATGGTAGTCAATGCAGAAAAGAAGAACACAATTCCACAGAAAAAGGGTCCAGACAAGGATGCCCCTTGTCCCCACTCTTATTTAACATCGTACTGGAGGTTTTAGCTCGCAGCATAAGGCAAAGGAGAGACATCAAAGGTATTCGTCTGGGGAAGGAAGAGGTAAAACTATCGTTATATGTAGATGACATGATTTTATAAATGGAAAATCCCAAAAGATCCAAAAGGGGCAGAGTGGCAGGATACAAGATCAACAAACAGAAGTCCACTGGACTGCTATACATATCAGCTAAAATAACAGAAGAGGAGGTCAAAAAGGTGGTACCCATCACAATAGCCAAGCACAAATTAAAATATCTAGGGAAATAGCAGACTAAAAGAACAAAAGATTTATATGAGGAAAACTATGGAACACTATTGCAAGAAACCAAGAGTGATTCAACAAATGGGAGAATATCCCATTTTTGTCGATCAGAAGACTCAATATAGTAAAGATGTCAGTTCTCTCCTAGGCACTATATAACTTTAATGCAATCCTGAGAGAATTACCCTCATCTTTCTTGAAAGAAATGGAAAAACTGATTACCAAATTCATATGGAGAGGGAAGAAGCCCAGAATTAGCAGAGACTCCCTAAGAAGGACACAGTGGGAGGGCTTGCTTTACCTGACTTTAGCACATATTATAATGCCATCATGGTCAAAACTGGGAGGTATTGGTATAATGACAGATACTTAGACTACTGGAAAAGAACTGAAAACCCAGAAATAAAATCATCAGCATACAGACAACTCACTTTTGATAAAGCCCCCAAAATATCAAAAGCAGGTACCCTCTTTAACAAGCGGTGTTGGAAAAAATGGATATCTACCTGCAGAAAAATGAAGCATGACCCTTATCTGACTCCATGCACAAGAATAAACTCAAGGTAAATCACAGACCTTGAGGTAAAACTCCAAACTATTAGGTCCATCAATAAGGGAACTGGGACCAATCTGAGAATTTTGGCACTGGGAATACATGGGATAGCAGAAACAGGGAAGGACACAAATGCACATGAGTCACAAATTGACATGTGGGATACACTGAAGATAAAACATCTGTGTACATCAAAATAATTCACCAAGAGAGTAATAAGAGAGCCCACGGACTGGGAAAACATCTTTAGCCTGACACATCAGACAAAGGCCTTATTACTAAAATCTACAATACTCTGCTAGTTTCCAAAGAGAAAAAAAAACTAATTGCCCACCGAGGAGGTGGGCAAAGGACCTGAACAGCAGTTCCACAAGGGTACAAATCCGAATGCAAGGAGTTGGAAACAACCCAAATTTCCACCAACAAATGATTGGATTAAAAAACAGTGGTATATACATACAATGGAGTACTACACATCACTAAAAAGCAGTGATGACAAATACTAAGAGGACGCCTGGCCCTCCCACCAGAAGAACTTATTTCAAAAGACGGCATTGAATCTGCAGCTCCAGGAGAGGGACATATCTGATGGGAGCACATGGGTGATGATGAAGGGGGAGGAGGAGAAAGTGGAGCACATCCTGGCCCATCAGGTCTTGAGGACGATTAGCCCGATTAGAGCAGCCAGTCCACAGAGAGGACCACATGGCCAGCCCCACTATGAGACATGACGCCCCTCACTGACCCATAGCTCTACCGGGGACAACACTGGAGACACAGTGTGGGAACTACGCCTGATCTGATCCCGCCACACCGAGGCAAAACACTAAGGGGGTGCAACAGAATAGCAAGGGAATGGAACGGTGAGGTCCTCAGGGAATGATGAAGGTGGACTTTGGGGCTAGGGTGTGGTACCCCAATTGATTGAACTGGAAAACACTCCTAAAGGCCAACACACAATCCTTGAACTAACTACAAACTTTTCTTTCTTGTGTTTTTTTTGTCATTGATTTATTGTTGTTGGTTGGTTGTATATTGTTCCTTGGTATTTTTATGTCTTGTTTTTGTGCATGTTATTATCTCCGCTGGTCTTTCTAAATAAGATAGGCTGGATGAACAATCTGGAGGATAAAACAACAGGACCGACAGTTCAGGAGGGACATAGGAGAGGTGGGGGAAAAGGTAGTGGTGTTAACAAACCCAGGGACAAGGGAACAAGTGATCTAAATCAGTGGTGAGGAGGGGCTGGGAGGCCTGGTAGGGCATGATGAAGGGTAATGTAACAAAGAGGATTTGCTGAAACCCTGGTCGGGACTGAGCATGATAGTGGGACAGAAGGAAAGTCAAGGGAAATAGAGGAAAGAGCTAGGAGACAAAGGGCATTTATAGAGGTTTAGATAAAGACATGTATATATGCAAATATATTTATATATGAGGATGGGTAAATAGATCTATGTGCATATATTTATACGTTTAGTATTAAGGTAGCAGAAGGACATTGGGCCTCCACTCAAGTACTCCCTTAATGCAAGAATACTTTCTTCTATTAAATTGACATTCTGTGATGCTGACCTTTTCAACGCAACTGCTGAAGACAAAGCGGGTGCATAAGCAAATGTGGTGAATAAAGCTGATGGTGCCCGGCTATCAAAAGATATAACGTCTGGGGTCTTAAAGGATTGAAGATAAACAAGTGGTCATCTAGCTCTGAAGCAACAAAGCCCACATGGAAGACGCACACCAGCTTGTGTGATCACAAGGTGCCAAAGGGATCAGTTATCAGGCATCAAAGAACAAAAAATCATAACATTTTGTGCTTGCCTCCATGATATGATCGCTGAAGACAAATGGGTGCATAAGCAAATGTGGCAAAGAAAGCTGATGGTGCCCGGATATCAAAAGGTATAGCGTCTGGTGTCTTAAAGGCAAACAAGCAGCCACTTAGCTCAGAAGCAACAAAGCCTACATGGAAGAACCACACCATCCTGTGCAATCACAAGGTGTTGAAGGGATCAGGTATCAGGCATCATCAGAACAAAAAATCTTACCATAGTGAATGAGGTAGGGGGGCGGGGTGCAGATTGGAGATCCAAAGCCCATTTGTCAGTCACCGGAATCCCCTTGCAGAGGGGTGTAGGGGAGGAGGCGAGCCAGTCAAGGTGTGATGTAGCAACAATGAAAAATACAACTTTCCTCTAGTTCCTAAATGCTTCATCCTCCTGCACTATCATGATCTGATTTCTACCTTGCAAGTCTGGCTAGACCAGAGGATGTACACTGGTGCAGATAGGAACCAGAAACATAGGGAATCCAGGGTGGATGATCTCTTCAGGTCCAGTGGTGAGAGTGGCACTACTAGAAGCGTAGAGGGAGAGTAGGTTGGAAAGGAGGAATCGATTTCAAGGATCTGCATTTGACCTTGTTACTAGGGGGTGGACAACAGAAAAGTGGGTGAAGGCAGATGTCGGACAAGGCAAGATATGACAAAATAATAATTTATAAATTATCCAGGGTTCATGAGGGAGGGGGAAGCGGGGATGGAGGGGACAAAATGAGGACCTGATGCCAAGGGCTTAAGTGGAGAGGAAATGTTTTGAGAATGATGAGGGCAATGAATGTATAAATGTGCTCTACACAACTGATGTATGTATGAATTGTGATAAGAGTTGTGTGAACTCCTAATAAAACAATTAGGCCTCCACTTACTCAATGCAAGAACACTTTGTTCTATTAAATTGGCATTCCAGGATGCATACATTCCCGACATGATTGCTGAAGAAAAATGTGTGCATAAGCAAATGTGGTGAAGAAGGCTGATGGTACGTGGCTATCAAAGCGTCTGGGATCTTAAAGCGTTGAAGATAAACAAGCGGCCATCTAGCTGAGAAGCATCAAAGCCAACATGGAAGAAGCACACAGCCTGTCTGACCACAAGGTGCAGAAGGGACTGGTTATCAGACATGAAAGAACTAAAAATCATATCAATGGGTGCCCACCTCCCTGATACGATCAATGAAGACAAACGTGTGTGTAAGCAAATGTAGTGAAGAAAAGTGATGGTGCCCAGCTATCAAAAGATATAGCGTCTGTGTTCTTAAAGGTTCTAAGATAAACAAGTGGCCATCTAGCTCAAAAGCAATAAAGCCCACATGGAAGAAACACACCAGCCTGTGTGACCACGAGCTGTCGAAGGGATCAGGTTTCAAGCATCAAGGAACAAAAGATCATATCATTGAAAATGTGGGTGAGTGCAGAGTGGAGACTCAAAGCCCATTGGTAGCCAATCGGACACCCCTTAGTGAAGGGTTGTGGGGAAGAGATGAACCAGTCAGAGTGCAGGGTAGCAGCGATGAAACATATAACTTTCCTCTAGTTCTTAAATACTTCCTCTCCTCCACTATCATGATCCCAATTCTACCTTACAAATCTGGCTAGACCAGAGGATGTACATTGGTACAGATAGCAACTGGAAACACAGGGAATCCAGGACAGATGACTCATTCAGGACCAGTGGTGAGAGTGGCGATGCCTGGAGGGTGGAGAGAATGTGGGGTGGATAGGGGGAACTGATTACAAGAATCTACATATAGTCTCCTCCCTGGGGGAGGGACAGTTGAGAAGAAGGCGGTGGGAGACATCGGACAGTGTAGTATATGACAAAATAATCATAATTTATTAATGATGAAGGGTTCATGAGGTAGGGGACAGTGGGGAGGGAGGGGGAAAATAAGCAGCAGATATTAAGGGCTCAAATAGAAGGCAAATGTTTTGAGGATGATGATGGCAACAAATGTACATATGTTCTTGACACAATGGATCAAGAACATATTGTGATAAGAATTCTATGAGCCCCCAATAAAATGATTAAAAAAATAAGAAAAAAAGTAGTGATGAATGCATGAAGCACATTGGAAAGAATTGGAGGAAATTATACTAAGCGAAGTAAGCCAAGCAGAAAATGAGAAGTACTATATGAGTCTGATGAGGAAAGCTTAAAAAAAAAAAAGTGCAAAACGGGCTTAGGGAAAAAACTATTGTATATAAACATTCCTGGGTTCAGGTTCAGGGAGTATGGCAGGGACCAGACCAAATCCAGGAATACATATGGTAGACAACTAAAAAGGAAGGGGAAAGAGAGAAAAAACAAAAACAAATGAGTAGTTGGGGAACAGGGCACTAACTCCCCCAAGGGGAGTGTATTATTCATATCTTCTCAGGGAAAGAGGGACCAGACTACAAAGCGGTGCTCTAAGATGTGAATGCAACATACTGGCATGAAGCAGGGAACCAGTAGAGGGGTCTGAGAGACAGGCCCCAATCCCAACTATGTGGACAACCGCCCCTGCCCCCTGAAGAATTTACCTTAGGGGCAGCACTGAAGCTACAGCTCAGGGAGAGGGACATGTCTGATCAGAGCACACAGGAGCAAATGAGGGGGGAGGAAGAGAGAGTGGAGCACATCCTGGCCCACCAAGACTTGAAGATGATATCCCTGCTCAGAGCAGCCAATAGCTAGAGAGGGCCATATGGTCAACCCCACTATGAGACATGACATCCCTCACTGGCCCATAGCCCTATAGGGGACAACACTGGATACACAGTGAGGGAATTATGCCTGATCAGACCCCACCACACCGAGGCAAAACACTAAAGGCGTGCAACAGAACAGCAAGGGGAGCAGAGCAAGGACGTCTCGAGGGAATACCAAAAATAGACTTTGGGGCCATGGTGTGGCACTCCATCAGACTCCACCAGAAAACACTCCTAAATGTCAATAGACCTTGAACTATTTTCTTTTTTGTTGCTTTGTTTTGCTCTGTCTTGGTTTGTGCATAGTATTATCTCTGCAGGTCTGTCTGGATAAACAATCTGGAGGAGAAAACAACAGGACCGAAGGTTCCAGGGGACATAGTAGAGGGAGAGGTGGGGGAAAGGAAGTGGTGTTAATAAATCCCAGGGACAATGGAATAACAAGTGATCCAAAATCAGTGATGAGGAGGGTGTAAAAGGCCTGGTAGGGCTTGTTCAAGGGTAATGTAACTGAGAGGAATTACTGAAACCCAAATGAAGGCTGAGCATGATAGTGGGACAAGATAAAAGTAAAAGGAAATAGAGGAAAGAACTAGAAGGCAAAGGACATTTATAGAGGTCTAAATACAGGCATGTACATATGCAAACATATTTATATATGACAATGGGGAAATAATCGATCTATGTGCATATATTTATAGTATTAACGTAGCAGATGGACATTGGGCCTCTACTCAAGTACTCCCTCAATGCAAGAACACTTGTTCTATTAAACTGGCATTCCATAAGGCTCACCTTCCCAACACGATCGCTGAAGACAACACAGGTGCGTAAGCAAATGTGGTGAAGAAAGCTGGTAGTGCCTGGCTATCAAAAGATATAGCACCTAGGGTCTTAATGGCTTAAAAATAAAGAGGCCATTTAGCTGAGAAGCAATAAATCCCACATGGAAGAAGCACACTACCCTGTGTGATCATGAGATGTTGATGGGTTCAGGTATCAGGCATCAAAGAACAAAAATATTATTATCACTGTGAATGAGGGGCAGTGCAGAGTGGGGATCCAAAGCCCATCTGTAGGCAAGTGGAGATCCCCTCACAGAAGGGTCGCAGGGAGGAGATGAGCAAGTCAAGGTGCTGTGTAGCAATGATGAAACATACAACTTTACTCTAGTTTCAATGCTTCCTCCTCCCCACTATCATCATCCCAATTCTACCTTACAAATCCAGCTAGACCAAAGGATGTATACTGGTACACACAGGAACTGGAAACAGAGGCACTCCAGGACAGATGACCCTCTCAGGACCAGTGGTGAGAGCGGCGAAACAGGGAGGGTGGAGGGACGGAGGGGTAGAAAGCAGGAACTGATCACAAGGATCTACATATAACCACCCCCTGGGGGACAGACAACAGAAATGTGGGTGAAGGAAGATGCTGGACAGTGTAAGACATGGCAAAATAATAATAATTTATAAATTTATCAAGGATTCATGAGGGAGAAGGGTTAGGAGGGAGGGGAAAAATGAGGAGCTGATACCAAGGGCTCAAGCAGAAAGAAATATTTTGAGAATGATGATGGCAAGAAATGTACAAATGTGCTTGACACAATGGATGTACGTATGGATTGTGATAAATGTTGTACGAGCCCTCAGTAAAATGATTAAAAAAATAAAAAGCAATGGATGGTAATTAAAATAGGAAAAATCCCACAAAGAATGGTGTCTTGCTAGGCACCCGGTTGAGTAGTACTGCCAATCCCATGGGTGTCAGGGTAGAACTGTGCTTCACAGGGTTTTCGATGGTGATTTTTCAGAAGTAGATCACCAGGTCTTTCTTTCAATATCCCTTTCAATGTGGGTGGACTCAAACTGCCAGCCTCGCAGTCGGCAGTGGGATGCGTCAACTGTGTGCACTTGCAGCTCATTTCCCTTTCCACTGGGCAGCACGGATCTTGGAAGCAGCATCCACAGTCATATTTATCTGGTGGCCTGCTTCTTGTGTGGTTCTTCTTATATTCCAAATAGGTATTCTGAAAATGTCCACTGCTGATAATAAGTTGATTCTGACTCACAACGACCATATAGGGCAGAGAACTACTTCTTTCGGTTTTTGAGGTGGAAAATCTTTACAGGAACAGACGGCTTCATCTCGCTCCCACAGACTGGCTGATGGGTTTGAACGACTGACCTAAATTTTAACAGCACCCAAACATAGCCACTAAGTACCACTAGGACTCCTTTAGACACATCCCTACCACTCAGCAGTGTGAGAAAGCTGATGCCTGATATACAACGAGTCGAAGTCTCTCTGTCTTGAGATTTAGTAACACAAAACCTAGGAGCATAGTCCATTACAACTGGTAGAGATGTGTGGAGCCTGAGCTGGAGCAGCAGGGCCTTAGCACGTCTACTTGGTGGCTCTCTGGAAGGATGGAAGTCAGACTACTGTTTTTAAGTTATCACTTGCTTAAGTGGGTGGCTGTGGATGTTGAAGGTGATAAGGAATCTGGGGAAAGTCTTGTGAAGTAGCAAGTCCACTAAGGTCTATCACAGCATTAAGAACAAAGGACTCTGGGTTTCTTACAGAGGCCACAGAAAGCCATTATGGTGTCCAGCAAAATACACAGCAGAAAAAAGTATCAAACCAAAGATAGCGGGTTACCATCTTATATTTCCTTTTATCAAAGGCAGCCTCACCAGGAAAATCAAGATGGACAGTTGGGAAAAAAAAGAAAAAGCTGAAATGATGCTTAAAGAGAAAGAACATTTGATAAATCCATTGTAGTGTCCACAATAGCAGTAAAAACTGCCACTGAAAGCGATCTGACTAAAATCTTATATTTGCCAAGGGCAGCCTCATCGAGAAAACAAAGATTACCAGCTGAGAGAAAGAGAAAGAAAGTTAAAATGATAGCTAAATTGGAGGAAAATTCAGCGACAAAGGGAAGAAGCATGGTTGTTGTGCTTTGCAATATGCATTGTAAATTACAGTGAAACTTTACGCTAAAATTTGGAAAAGAATGGGCGCTACGCAGGGGGAAAGGTCATGCTATTTCTCCTTCTGTAGAATGAGTGTAAGACACTGAGTTCAGCCAACAAGCAAGGATATCCCTGTAGCAATGAGCCCATCTGGTAACCTAATCGACCTCAAGAATCATTCTCTTGTCAAATGAACCGGCAGTCATTGGAGAAATGGCTGATTCTGGGGTAAATGGCAGCAATGTACAAGGTAAATCTGGAGTATCTCAGGAACCACGTAATAAAACAACCAAAACAATGATGGTGCAGTGCAAAAACTTAGCAGATAGGTTGACCTGTCTGGCACAATTTGAACACCAGAAATCTAAGCACAGTAATGAATTATAAACCTTTGGTAATAAATCGGAAATTCTTTAATTCCATAACAACAGGTAAAAACCCACTGCCTTCAAGTTGATTCTGACTGTTCGTGTCCCTATGGGAAGAGTAAAACTGCTCCCCATGGTTTCTTGGTTTCTTTTTTTACCCTAGAGTTCTGAGAGCGTACATGTTTATGGGAGCAATAGCTTGATCTTTCCCCTACAGAGAAAGATGGATGTGAATTGCTGACTTGTGGTTAGCAGTATCACACCAATCTGCACCACCAGGGCTCCTTATACCAATATGTGACACACGCCAACCGATAGATGGCATCGCCCTACTTTAATTAAAAAGGAAACAACAGAAAAGCACTAAGTCAAGGCATTTCTTTGAAACAGGGAAGAAGAGTCCCAAATAACCAGAAGCCTTGGGAATTTGGCAATACCAGACCAGCCCTACATGTACTTAAGGAAGTTTTCTAAATGGAAAGGAAAGAACATTAATCAAACACTCAAATGTACACAAAGGGGGAGGAAGGAGTCAGACAGAGATCTCAGAAAATAAGTACATATTACGACTACTGGATGTAGGGTGCACATTACTGTCACTGGAGGTTCACCAACAGAAAAAGGAGAGGGAACAGTAAACCAGGAATACTTAATATTTCACATTCATTGTTGATTGCATGCTAAATGTTACTGTAATTGCATGTTGTATAGTATAATATTTGTAGTAACCACTAAGAGAATATGTAAAGAGGAATTAAAGCTCATAACAAAAGATGCTAAATACAAAAAAATAACAGGAAAATTGATAAAAAGAGAAACCAGATAAAAGAAACTCAAAACCCAATTAGCTAAAAGAATGAAGAAAATGTAAATAGCCAAAATATTTACACAAAAGGCAGAGTGATAGACTGGATAAAAAACATGATTCATCTTTTGTTACCTACACAAAACACACATTCACATTAGGACACAAACTGACTGAAAATAAAGGATGGAAAAAATGTTCCGTGCAACCAGCACCCAAAAAAAGGAGTGTGGTCATACTGATAAAGGCTATTACATAATAAAAGGGCTAATACTTCAAGAAGATACAACAATTATTAGCATATATTCACCTAACCTGTCCAAAAACATGACACAAACACTAATATCAAAGAAAAAAATTACAGTGCCGCTATTAATATTTGTAGTTTTGAAACCTTCAATTTCAGTTCTCGACAGAACATTTAAAAAGTGAATCAATAAGGACATTAAGAACATAAATAAAATCATAAGCCAATTTAACTTAGAACACTCCATCCATCATCAGCAGACATTTTCACAGGATAATTTTTCCAGAACCAACTACAGATTATGCCACAAATCTCAAGTTTTAAAACATTAAAATCATACAAAGCATACTTTCTGACCATAATGGTATGAAGTAAGAAATCAATCACAGGAAGAATAAAAATGAATAATTATTATTATACCAAAATTAAATATTGTACGACTAGAAAACAATTTCTCTATGTAAGAAATTAAAAGTGAAATAAAAATATACTTGGTATCAAATATAAAGGAAAGCACAACATACCAAATCCTTTGTGACACAGCGCAAACCATTCTCAGAGGGAAATTCATAGCAATACATGCCCATATTTAAAAAGATGGATGAAAATCAATTGTTTAAATGAAAACTTGAACAAAAAGGAAAGGAAGAGCAAGAGGCCAAAGATACTAGCTGAAATGAATAATAAATACCAGTGAGAAAGAAATGAAATAGAATACAGTTAAACAACAGAAAAAAATCAATCAAACCAGAAGTTGGTTCTTTGAAAAGAATCACTGAAACAAACTACTGGATATACTGGGGGGGGGGGGAGAGGGCAAATAATCAAAAGAAATGAATCTGGAGACAACACAACATATTCATTGAATAAAGAATCATAACACTATGAAAAAGAACTGCAACAGATTTGAAAGTGCAGATGAATGGGACAAATTCCTGAAAATATACGACATACCTAAACTAATATGAATAGAAATAGGTTTAAGCAGAGTAATTATGAAATAAGCAATTCAGAATGTGATTAACCCCCTGCTCCACCCCTTCAAAAAAGACCAAAAATATATATAAAAAGAAAAGTCAATGGCAAGATGGCTTCACTGGGATATTTCATAAAAAATTCAGAAGTGCTGACACCAGTTCTATAGAAACTTTTAAAAACATTAAAGAAAGGGGACTAGAACATGTCCAACTGAACACATACACACAGGTAGATCCTTATGTAACAACCAGGATAGACTAGGCCCTAAGAAAAGACAGGTGGCCTGTGATCTCAGACAATGGCTTGAAAGTGAAGTAAAAGGAGGCTTCCATATATCAGAGACTGTGGGAGCAAGCAGAGAAGGGAAGGAAAGAGCAGGTCCACTGAAGAGGCGCCCAGTGGTCTCCTGCTACCCATCTGTAGCTCCATTCTGCACTGCTGGCTACAGCAACCCAGCTCCACTCCTCAAAGACTATCATTGTGAGCAGGGTCCAAAGCTTCACGTGTAATAAGCACGCAGGTCCCATGTGGCTTCCAGCTCTCCAAGCAAGCTGGCCTGCACAGTTCCCGGAGCATAGGTCCCAAAGGACCAGCCTAGGCTATCCCAAGGACAAACTTGGCACCATGATGGTTTTCCTGAAGATTGCCTGTGCTTTGACGGACTATGTTAAGAAGCTCTAGGCCTTAGGGAAGAATACACTCAAGTACAGTGTTCCTCCCCCTCCCAACTTTTCTTAGTACAGCCTTTTACTGCCCAAAGCCTTTTTTCCCTCCCCCGTCCCTCTTCTATTATTCATTTCTGGCACTACTCAACAAAGTCATCGACTCCCACAAAATCTAGCAGCCCTCCCAACCGTAATACCTGGCCACGATGCTGCAGTGGCAGCAGTCACTCCTGATTCATCAGAAGAAGGATTAACAAATGAACAACACTCAGATCTCAAGGAATTTTCTTAAAAAGAACAGGCTCTGAAACTATCATAAATTGAATTCAGAAAAATGTTGTCATGTACTTTCAACAAAGAGTTTGCGAGAACAATGGTCAGAATAGAAAAGCTAGATATCTTCAACAAAAACCTCTAAAAAGAAATGCAGAAAATATTAAGATAAGAGAATTAGGCAACAATTTAGAAGAACAGAGTAAGAGAATTGAAGAAATGGAAAGCTGAATTGGTGAGTTTGAAGGCATATCTCTTAACTCCAATTTATGAGTGATACAATCAGCTAAAAGAACAAAAGAATCTGAAGAAAACATAAGAATGAAGTGGGATTCTATCCATATAAGAAATTCCGGAATAATACTTCCTTAACAGAACAGAGGAGGAGAAAATAATTCTCCAGGAAGCAGAGAGAACCCAAAACACCACAGATCCCAAAAGAAAACACTGGAACATATTGTCGTTGAAATTTCCAAGACAGAAACAATTAGCAGGCTGAGAACTGCTTGGAAAAATTGTTTTAATTCATTTACAAAAACACTTTTATTGGCATATGACTCACATGCCATACAATAGCTCAATTATATTAAGATAAATTGTAATAATCATTATCACCACAATCAATTTTAGAACATTTTTTCTTTATTGTATTCATGTTATTTCCCCCAACCTCCCCTGCCATAGCCCCCAAAACCATTGTCTATATAGATTTAGTTATCCTGGATTTCATATACAGAAAAATGTATTTTTAAAAGCCTAACAACAATAACAAAGAAAACAGATTAAAAAAAGCTCTAGAAAAGAAAGCAGAGGTTAAAAGAACTGGAATATATTTAAAATGAGTCAAAAGGGAGATGTATAAATTTTAACTTAAATACATCTGCAATAACCAATTTTACAATGCTATCTGTCTGATAACAGGGCTGTTCACATCCCATGGCTCTGGTCAGAGAGGATTCCCCAGAGCTTGCAAATGTTATCCACAACCTTAAAACCAGGTGTTCATAATTGAAGCTGATATCATTCCCTCCTTCAGATTTGAATTTCATGAGTTAAAATCCTAGGATCTTACAGGCTGGTGTGCTTCTTCCACATGGACTTAGTTGATCCCTCACTTAGATGGCTGTTTAAGACCAGCTTTTAAGACCCCAGAGGCTATTTTTTTCTGATAGGTGGGCACCATCTAGTTTCTTCATTACACTTTCCTATAGCATTCATGTCTTGAGTGATTTCTTCATGAGGACGAGCATCAAATAGGGCCATTTCATAAGAACTAATTGTACTTAGATTGAGGCTAGAATTAAGTGCAAGCGCAAAATCCATTCACATATTTATGGTTCATCTGGCTCTGGTTCACCTCAGAGATATAATTGTTATTTTCTGTTAGAGAACATTATCAATCATCCCCTTGGGCATAAGGCAATTTTATTGATAGTGTAATTAATTTAGCCAATGGTATAGAATTTAAAACAAAAATATGTCTTGTAAATTTAAATTTTATGTTTTCTTCCCATTGTCTCTCTTTTGTTGCCTTTAATAAATATTTTTATTAATTTATTTCTATTACCATCCTTTTTGTCTTTTTTCTCATATTTTTCTGTGTTACCAATGTTCTTAGGAACCAAGACACCGCTCCTCTATCTGTCTCTAGGTGGGTCCTCCCACATGCAGATACACCCACATGTGAGTACCGTGAGTGAACATTGTTACCCATGCTGCACCATGCTTTAAGACAAAATTTCATTTATTTGTCAACAGAAATAAATATTTCAAACAAAACAAAACTGTAAACCAATATCCCTTATGAATATAGGGGCAAAATCTCAAAATCCTGGCCAACAGAATCCAACAATCTATCAAAAAGCTAAGCAAAAGAACCACAGCAGGTGAGATTGGTTCCAGGGATGCAAAGATGGTTTGAAATGAGAAAAATAATGAATGTGATCTACCATATAAAAAAGAAAAACAACCACATGAGCATTTCAATTGATTCAGAAAAGGTATTTGATAATATCTAACAGCCATTCTAGATACAAATACTAAAAAATAGGAATCGAAGGGAAATTCTCAATGAAATCAGGGACATATATGAAAAACCAACTGCCAGCATCTTACTCAATAGGGAGAAACTGAAATTTTTTTAAATCTGGATGAGAAAGGCCAATCAGCTGCAGACAGACATGGACAATGGCCAAAGCCACCAAAGGAAATGGCCCGATGGAAAAATGTCCTAGACAACAAATGGTATGGCCCGGACCCCATATTAATCAGGTCCAGGGGAGCAATTTGTGTTTTTCCACAGAAAGAAGAAAACCCCATCTGGGTGCCAGAGAGACTGGTGAGATTAATTAAGGAGGATGAAGATCGTGCAAGCAGGAAGAATGAAGAAGACGATGATCAACCTAATAATGTTGCTGATACTGATGGTAATATGGACCCCAATAGTTAAAGGAGTTTTTTTATGGGCCATAGCTAAAACTTGGCCTGTACCTATTCCCATACACTCGAATGCGTCAATATTACCCTTATTCTTATCAACGCAATGTGATTTGGGAATACCATGTATTACGCCTAGAGGGGAGCCTCCTAAAGTATATAATGCAAGCAACTTTACATTGGCATATAGTTTGTGTTTTACCACCATCAATACTAGTGCACCTTGTATATATGTAAGAAATGGGTCTTTAGTCAATTGGGTGGATCCTTCTGGAGACTCTACATTTAATAATATTATATCCACCCTTATGAAAGTTGCACAAGGTGCTACAGGTGGAAGTGGCACCTCTGAGAAAGGAAAACGTGTAAATACAACAACACTTATGGTGATTCGTGAAGGATCCAGGCCCTCTGGGCCCATTAATGGATCAGTAGTGCCACCTAATGTGACCAGACGTGTCATATTACCTAGTTGCTCACCTGAAAAAAGTTTTCCGCCTACTTTTACTCAATGTCAGTCTCCAAATTATCGGAGCAACCCTATTATACCAGGTTTTGATATGACTCCGACTTTAGGTAAAGCAAAATGGAATAGTAATACTAATACCACTGGTCCTGATAATACCTGGCCATGGTATGAATGGATGGTATATAATCAACGTGGAGCATCTATGATAGTAACTCCTTTTGCAAAAATGTTTGGAATTAATGCTACTTTATACAATGTCACTGGTGTATACAATACCACTACAAAGAGGCTGAAAGTAAATACTATGGTTAATATATCAAGAGTGCAATTTCAGCCATCACCTGTTTGTGTCCAGCCCCCATTTTTCTTTCTGTTAACATTCAACTTTAGTCATGCAAATGATACATTTTGGGAAGCTTCATGTAATAGCTTTAGCAGTCAGTGTTGGCTTGCTGAATGTTGGAATGGCTCTGAGCCATTTGCCTTGATAGTAAAGATTCCCACTATGATACCTGTACCGGTTGAAGCAGATCCCAATACTTTTCCTATTGCTACACTTTATAGATATAAAATAGATTTTGGCATTACCGCAGCAATTATTACAGCTATTACTATCTCAGCTGCAGCAGCGGTTACAGCAGGATTGGCTATGTCTAATCAAGTAATGACAGCAAATGTCATTAGCAATATTACGCAATCTACATCAGAAGCTTTATCTACAGTCCATATGTTGGATGCTCGATTAATGTCTGGTTTACTGTTAGTGAACCAGAGAGTTGATTTATTACAACACCAAGTGGATACTCGTACGAGCATGGTGCAATTAAGTTGTGTTTCTTCAACACCTAATTTGTGCATAACACCTTTAAAATTCTTGAATGAGTCTTCTTTTAGCAGCAAGAATATATCCCAGTATCTTACAGGACAATGGACAGCTGAGCTGGAAGAACTTCAAGAACAACTCCGGATGCAGATTACGACTCTTAATGGCACAAGAATGAAACCCATAACTGTTGGAGATTTTACTTCTTGGCTTTCTACTGCCTTTTCCTACTTTAAAGAGTGGGTGGGGGTGTTTACATTTGCTGCAATAATGTGCTGTGGAGGAGTGTTGTTGCTATGGTTGCTCTGCAAGCTTAAAGCCCAGCAAAAACGTGACAAAGTCATCATCACGCAGGCGCTCTTAGCGATTGAGCGCGGTGGTTCCCATGATCTTTGGCTTTCTTTGTTAAGAGAAAATTAACCCCCATAAGTTGTCAGCTCCTGCACCCCAAGGGAATTGTCCCATTGCACTGAAAAGAGTGACAGAAATTGGATCTTGGTCAGCCCTTGCACCATGTGGAGCTTTGCTCATTGCACACATTAGGGTGACCAGATTTGGGTTTTTATATCCATCTTGATCTCCTGGGGCTGCTGGAGGCTCCGGGATGGATCGATGGACTTTATATCCATCTTGATCTTTTGGAGCTGCTGGAGGCTCTGGAATTGATCGATGGATTAGGCTTAAAATAAAAAAGAAAGGAGGAGATGTGGGAAGCCATAGCTCTCGCGAGATGTGGGAAGCCACAGCTCTCGTGATGTGGGTAGCCGCAGCTCTCGCCGCCATTACTAGATGGCGCCGGGCAGTCAGGGCGGTGGTCCAACTAAGTGATAAACAACCACTTAGCGCATGCGCGATGCTGAGATGACGTAGTCATAACTCCACCCTGGAGTATGCAAACAAAGGTTCTGGCGAACTCACCAATCAATGCATGAGGTTTTGGCAAATGCACCAATCAGGGCACAGCACGTCCCCATAGAGCAGTAGTTTGGGGTTTCGGGGTCTTTTACCGCATTATGAAAAATTAAATGCTTGTGGAAGAATCCTGTTGTGGTGCGTCTTTTCTTGCTGGTGAGACCTGGCACGCGACAATCATGATTTTGAGTTTTGCCCCACATTTCCCTTCTACTCTAATCAAGCCCTTCTAATGTGATCTCTTTCATAGCAGTCGATAGTGAGAGCTAGGCACCATCTAGTTCTTCTGGTCTCCAGTGGTGGAGGGTGATCGTTGCTTGAGTCACTAGTCATTGATTCATTGTGCCCAATCAGTTCTCCTCTTCTGCTGTCCTCTGGATGGGGAGAGACCAACTGTTGCCCCTTTCCTGATTGCTCAGGAACTTTGAAAATCCCAGAGACGATGGTCCTGATCCCCCAGCCTCAACAACTCATTCCCTCACAGTTTTTGCATGTCTCAGAGATTTTTTTCCACCCCCACCCCGTTTTATGACATTGGTCCCTGTATGCTCCACCATATACCTGGATCTATTTAACAACCTAGGTCAATACATTCTATAAACTTTTCAATGGCCGAGGATTCTGAAGAAGATTGCCAGGCTTCTCTTTCACAGCTCCTCTAAGTGGGTTGGGAATGACAACTTTTCCCTTAATAGCAGAGCTCATTAACTGTTTACACCCCTAGATACTTCTTACTCTTAGAAAACTCACTGCCATCGAATCCATGCTGACTCACAGCCAACTTATAGGGCAGCGTAGAACTGCCCCTGTGAGTGTCTGAGACTCGAACTCTTTATGGGAGCAGAATGCCTTATCTTTCTCCCACAAAGCAGCTGGTAGTTTCAAACTGCTGATATAGCAATTAGCAGCCCAACTTGTAGCCACTAGGCCACAAAGGCTCTTTTTCTTCTTAGCAAAGAGAGGGAAAATAAGCAAACGGAACATTCCCCTGGTGCTTCCCGTGGATGCTGCGATGGGAGCTGGATCCTGAAGGCCCGGATTGGCTAAAGCTCCATTTACACAGGAACACATGCCTCCCTTGTTAGTATTTGCATTGGGCAAGCCATTTCCTGCGCTGACATTTTGCATCTAGTTAAATGCCAGCAACTCCAGAGAGATGTAGCTTTACTCTGTGGGTCTGCCCTTCTGGACAAGCCTTTGGTGCTCGATGGGGCTACTTTCAGTCTATGATCTTACATGTCCTTTTGGATCCCTTCGTCTCTTGTTTTTGTTTTGATTAACACAAACTGGATGAACAGCTTCAGGCTTAATATAATCGCTGCTGAATATTTCATTGGGAAATGTTAAGAAGGCAGTTGGCATCCATGATCTAAGTGTATGCATAGAGATTTCTTTTCAGATGGTAAAGTGGCTTTGAATAATTATTGTTATTATTAGTGAATTAAAGACAAATGTGCCTCAAAATGTGAACATTAGGTGTGTGTGTGTGTGTGTGTGTGTGTGCATGTTTTAAAGAGCACATGGCGTGGTGATAGAGAGGGCGAAGCAATGGTGAGGAGCACATGACAGTGTTCAGAGAGATGACAAAGGGTAGTGATGAAACAAAACAGATTCCAACCTCAAATCCTCTGCTCCCTGCCTCAGAGGGAGGGCGCAACAAGGAGCAGAAAAGCCAAGGGCATTTCCTGCCCTCTCACAGCTGGCAAGCGCCACAGAAGGCACAGGGTTTTAATGCCGAGGCTTTGCTGCTGTGAGGCAGGGAGGGGGGCTTGCCATAGTTTCCACACGCTGACATCACAAACATACCGCAAGTGGGTGCCTTTAACACACCAAAGTCAATGTTCTCACAGCACCGGAGGCTGACAGCATCATGCCAGTGCACCAGCTTGATGGGCACGCTCTCTTTGTCCACCCCTGGGGGCTGAGGGCTGGTGGGCGGTATTCTTGTTTTGGCTTCAATGACCTCCATGGTTGGTGGTCCTTGGAGCTCTCTGCATGGCAGCTGCCTTCTTCCCTTGGAGTTGGTTTGCTTCAGTGTTGAATTGAATTCTTTTGTATCAGCCAAGTCATTGGTGTAAGGTACAGCCTCTTTAAGTCACAAAGAAAATCTCTGCCCAGGTGGGATTACATCCACAGTAAAAAATCCCACTCCTGTAGAGCTCACTCCAGCTCATCATGGCCCTCTCCAGGGGGGTTCCATGGCTGGGCATCTTTATGGAAGCACACAGCCACAGTTTTTCTCCAGAGAAACAGCTAGTGGGTTCTGAACTACTGACCTTGTTGTGAATAGCCCCCTTCTTAACGTGTGCGCCAGAAGCCCTGCTCTGCGGTTTGATGAGCAGCCCTTCTGGCCATTGCTAAGGGCTACATGGCAAAGCCATTTGGTACAAGCAACGTTGTCATCAGCAAAGAATGAGTTTAGCTGGCCTCAGTAGGATACTCAGCCGGGAAGTGATAAACTGCTTGGCTTGGGTTTTATGCAGGAGAACCATGGGAGTTGAGATGTGCAGTCTCTTGATTTGAACCCAGACACTCTATCTCCCAGCCTGAACTCTCACCATCATACTCAACTTTTGGGGGTCAAATGTTTGACTCACCTGAGAGATGTGCAGGTGAAAGCGTGCCCCAGGAACATCTCCCTCTCATCCCTGTCATCTCAGAGAGTTCTCCAGATAAGGATTGGTGGTTCATGTGAAGGGACATATTGTAGCATTTCCCTTGCACTCCTCAAAGGCAAGAAAATGACCCACAGCACCTCGAGTTGCCAGCAGTGTCAAAGGGGATGTGCTCCTTGTGACTCAAGCTGAGTCCCCAGGAGACGAGCTCTCAACTGTGGAATTAGCGCTTTTGAAAAGGGGCAAATCTTCCAGCAGTTCTCTCTTCAGAGGCCTGGCCGTACGCTCTGCAGACTTGTGGGCACGCTCACTCTGGTGAACCCAAATTCTTGGGAGAGGCTGATCTGTCCCTAGAAAACTGGCCACATGCAAAAGCATAGAGACCAATATCTGCCTCCTGCTGGAAGGATCTGGAAGGAGAAGGGTGGCTGGAGTCCTCTAGGAGGGAAGTTGAGAGCCAGGAGAGGCAGCAAAGCCACAGTTCCAGCAGGTGGTGTCCTAAGGCTAAGGGAGCTTGCCAAGGATCAAGTGAGTCCTGGAGGTGTCTGCAGCCCATCTTGCTGAGGGCCTCCATTTATTTCATATATCTATGGATAATGGGAAGGGCCCCCAAGGCCCGCTGGCTGTCCTCATATGATACGCCGTGAACTATCCACCTTGGCATCCTCCAAAGTCTCTGAAAGCTGCAGCCCCTCCCACCCACTGGCAGCCTTCTTGGACAGGATCTCCTCCACACTGCTGCAACCATGGGCTCACACACAAGGACCATTGTGAGGACGGTGCAGGACCAGGTGGTGCTTCAATCTCTTGTGTGTACTTTTGCTATGAGTCAGGAGCTCACTCAATGGTATCTAACAAGTTATTGTGAGATGACATAAGAGGACTTCGTGGAGGCCCTTCCAAGAGAGGGTTGGAACATAGCATGGTAAGAGGCCTGGTCAGGAATGTGCTCATTGTGCTCATTGTTTCCATCCCCTTCTCCCGGAAGCCAATGCTCTAGGGAGGAAAGGCAGGCCCAGAGACAGGGAAGGGCTAGGGAAGAGGGAGCGATAGGAGAGCAATAGAAAAGACAGGTTACTCTCCCTCATTCCCAGTATAGCTCCTCAAACCTCAGGTAAAGCCTCTGATTCTGAGGCTGAGGCTTATAATAGGATCAGACTGAACATTTAATCCCTCAAGCTGCCTGGAAAGTGTGGGAGCTGATTAAGATGGCAAGAGATGAAGAAGGAAGGAATCTACTGGTTACAGATGTGAAAGCACCTGTTAGTGAAGCCTTCTCAGTTTCTTATTGCCTTATCAATGTCATCAGTCCACTTAATGTACTCACTTTCCAAACGCCTATTAACCAATTGTACATACCTTGAGTTCTTTCTAGGAGGCAATAATAATATTCTCATTTCCGAGTTGAGGCCACAGAAGTTTGGACAACTTCTGGTTGTTGTTGTTGCTGGCAGGTGTTCATCAAGTTGGTTCCAACTCATAGCAACCCCTGTGCATACCGGAAGGGAGCATGGCCCGTCCTGTGGCCCCTCTCTGAAGGGCACTTGCCTCAAATCTTTAAATTCAAAGCTTCTTGTTTTGTCAAATGAAATCATTTCTTCAGTCAATCTCAGAAATCTTTATGTAAAAACGTTGGAAACGCCTTTCACTCAAGGTCTAGGGAGGCTGAGTAAGGTGGGAGGGGTTCCAGGACAGATGGTGGGAATCACTCCTGCAGGTGGGTGGTAGGTTGGCGAGGCCAGTCTCACTTGCCTCCCTGGTGACTGACTTCAACCAGCAATGTACAGCTGGACACATGGCATGAAGTGACCTCTGGTTTTCGTGGCGGTGGATGCCAGTAGACCGTCAGGTATGGGAGACCCATGAGAAAATAGGTTACTTTTCTCTTTCTCTCCAAGTTTCTCTGTGATCTCTTTATGCTGCCTGAGCCCGCATGCATACTGACAAAGGCAGACATGTGCACACACATGGCAAAGTAAATAGAGACGCCCACATTCACAGATGTATTCATCCACGTGCAAATAGGCACATATGTGCACATGCATGCCAAAGCAGACACAGACATCCATGAATGCACATGTATTCGTGAAAGTTGATTTTCATGGGGAAAAAGATCAGATCTATCACTGTCAAGTCCACTCCAACTCAAAGCAACTGTAGAACACAGAGGAGAACTGCCCCATTGGGTTTCCAAAGCTGTCATCTTGTCAGACACAGTCAGCCACCACTTTCTCCTGCAGAGCAGCTGGGGTTTTCCAACTGCCGACCTTTCACTTAGCAGCCGAGCACTTGCTGATTTTCATAGGAGTCTGGAAATCAGTTTCATTGCCTGCTAGTCACACCTCCTCTGTGAGTTAGCACAGCCTGGTAAGCTTGGAAGGAGAAAAATCTTCCTTCCCGAGGTAGTTGAGTGGTTTTCCCCTGAGGAAATGGTTCAGAAAAAGATTTCCTTCAAGAAATCAGAACACTCTTGAAGAGAAATTTCCTGCCAAAACATTTGTTTGCATGACACTGAGACAAGTGAAGCAGCCCCCTGACTTCCCCCTTGGGTCCTCTTTCTCATCATGACTGCTCTGCTCAGCTACAAGGCTCCAGGTCCTGGGAGCAAGGGTGCCCTTCTATTTGGAACCTCACAGGGCTACACTGTGAGTCAGGGAAAGACCTGGAAACTTGAGCATCCTGAAACGAGGCCTGCATAGCAATATCATCTGTCATCAGGCTCATCATTTCTCTCATTTTTTGTAAGATCATTGAGCCCTTGGAGCCCTGAGAAGTTCTCTCAGAGGAAGCCACCCTCCTCCCATGAATCCAAGAGGGACTGCTTAAAGATTGTTGTCTTCTACTTACAGGAATACCAGCAACCAATTGCCATTGAGTCAACTCGGACTCATGGAGAGCCCAAGTGTTTTAGAGAAGTCCGGTCCCTAGAATTTTCCATGGCTGGGGTGGGTTTTTTTCCAGAGGCATATCACCAGGCCCTTCTTGGAAGGCACCTCTGGGTGAACTCAAACCTTTAACCCGTAGTTCGCAGCCTAGCTCATGAACAATACCATCCAAGGACGGTACAGTTACTTGCTAATGGTCACCTGCAGTAGATGAACCGAGGTCAAGTAACTGCCTGAGAAACATCAACCAGAGGAAAGCAGAGTGAACCCCAGGGTTCTTGGGAAGAGGGCCAGAGAGAGAAAAAGGAGAAAACAGCTTTCTCGGGACATCAGAAAGGAAAGGACTCCACTTTGTGGATGCCATAGAACAATCCCAAGCCAAGCATGGGTGAGAAACAGACCCCACCCAAACCCAGCGGGCTGGATTCTGTCGCCAAGTGTTGAACACCAGACATGGATATGACAGAGCCGCTAGTCGTCCGTGGAAAGAAACTGTTTGCCCATTGTCTGGTAGTTTTGTAGCATTTGAACAACCAGGCCTCTGCTGCCTCTTCTGGCCTGAAATATAATTGCAGCCATAACCGCCCAGCGTTTCAATGGGTAGAACTCCCTGGGGAGGGCTAACTACCCAAATCATTTGGGAGATCCTTTTAGGATTGTCCAGGAGATCTTTCTTTGGCTGTGTCTATAATATGAACGATGGTGTCTTTGTTTTAAAAAAAGAAAGTTTTTATTGTAAGGTGGGTTAAGGTTTACAGAGAAAATCAGCTTTGCACGTAACAATTTATACACGTTTTGTTATGTGACATTGATGACAATCTCCTGCAATGTAATATCACTCATGCCATTGAAACTCTGCTTCCTGTTTTCATTCACCCTTCTGCCCTAACCTTGCCTGCCTTTTGAATTTGGCCTTGGGCAAATACTGCCTATTTGCTTTTGAATGGTTGATGGTTCTGAGGAATGTGTGCTCCTCAGTGCTATGATTCATTTTGGTGTAGTTGTTCTTATCAAGTGCCATTGAGCCAGTTGCAACCCACATTGACCCTATGCCAAACAGACAGAAACACTACCTAGCCCTGAATAATTCTCCTAATTGTTCCCAAGCTTGAGCCCCTTGTTTCAGTCACTGTCAATCCATCTCCTTAAGGGGCTTCCTCTCTTTCACTGTCCCTCTACTTCACCTGGCATGATGTCCTTCTCCAGGGACTAGTCTCTCTTAATAACATGACCAAAGTATGTGAGAGGAAGTCTCACCATCCTTGCCTTTAAGGAGCCCTCTGACCATACTTCTTCTAAGACAGATCTGTTTGTTCCCTTGCCAGTCCATGTTACTTTCAATATTCTTCACCAGCACCACAATTCAGACATATCAATTCTTCTTCAGCCTTCCTTATTCAATGTCTGATTTTCACATACTTATGAGGCAATTTAAATTACTATGGCTTGGGTAAGGTGCACCTTAGTCCTCAAAGTAACATCCTTGCTTTTTAGCACTCTACAGACGTATTGTGCACCAAATGTATCCATATGGAATGCGTCATTTGATCTCATGATTGCAGCTTCCAAGAGCATTGATTATAGACCTCATCAAGACAAAAAATCCGTGCCAACTTCAACAAATAACACCAAGTAAAAAAAACAACAAACTTCTCCATTTATCATGGTACCTATTGATCAAGTTGTGAGGATGTGTGTCTTCTTGACATTGAGTTGTAATCCATACTGAGGGCTGCAATCTTTTCTCATAAGGTTCACTTTATAAACCTGTTATTTTTCAGGGGGTTGAATTCAGTTCCAGACCTGAAGGGTGATGAAGGACCATAGTAGTGGGGATCTCACTAGTCTATCTAACCAATAAACCTCATCTTTTATCATTATTATTATTATTACTATTGGTAGTAGTAGTATGACTTTCAGTTTTCTTACACATTACTCCCCACTCTATCTAGGATCATGTACCATGATCCCTTTCAGAGCAGCTGTTTGTGATAGGCAGGTACCATTTAGTTCTTCTGACCTTAGCATCATAGAGGCTGAGGTACGCATAGTCCATTACTGATTTGGACTAATTGTTGCCAGGCATCTTGAGCTTCTTCAATGTTATTCGCTCCAGACAGGGTGCAATAGTTTATTGTGCCAGCCTGGCCGTAAAACACAAGTAGGATTAATCAAAGGACAGAGGGATAAATGGCTTCGTGAGCCTCGCCTTGCTTGTTCTGTGCCTCAATTTAAAGGGGTACACTACCTGTGGGATGCCTAGCTTGTGGACTCTGTCGCTGTAAGTTGAGGTCCATTTAATCCCACAGGATTGGAATGTTCGTATCTGGAGCTGGGGACCGACAGTTGGTGACAGTTGGTGACTTGCCTTGCTGTTTGCTGCCTGGGTATATATAGCCCAGCTCTCTCTACAGAAAGGGACTGGCAACTGGCGGCTCTCAAGCCTTAAAGGACTGCTAGTGTCTCACTGTTTTATAATTTAACTGTTAGTTTCTTGTGTTATCTATCTGTATATAATTTAGTGGTTCATTTCTTGTGTTGCATATCTAGCTTTATAAATATATTTATATATAATTACTAGCAATATGGTTTTGTCTCTCTAGAGAACCCTGTCCAACACATAGGGTGAACCAAGAACCGACTTTTAGTTTGCTACTCACTAGCTTTTGAAGATCCCAGTCACTTCCCTGATGGATACAGAACATTGTCTTTGTGAGCTAGTTTGTACCAATTGATCTTGAGGTCTCTCAGAGCTATGTTCCTGATCCCCGATATTTAGGACACGCTCCCTCAAGGGGTTTTGTTCTAGCTAAGACATTTCCTAACTATGCCTCCTGGATGCACTATTATATTCATGGTCATATTTGTAGTATATGCTAATATGTATATAGAACTATTCTCTGGCAAACCTATATTTATTCATGGGGCTATTCCCATTCCCCTTCCCACAACTGCTCAGATTTTGTGGTTTTTCTATCTATCTATTTATCTCTCTAGCTATCCTTGTATGTTATTGTTATTATTGGAGTATTTATCTCTGTTGCCTTTAATGCTTGTAGTCTACTGAGAAAGGATAGTGTTTTGATGTTCCAAATGTTTCCCCATTTTCTGGGTTACATGACACAAACCAATAGAAGAAGAGAAAAGAAAAAAATTTAACCCAAGTAATAACACCAACAATAAAACCAATTTAGTCTTTTGGTTAAGAATTAGTCAGACTTTCCCACTCCTAGGCTAACCCGTGAAAGAAAATGAATGAGATAAAAGACCATAGGGAGGAAGAAAGGAGAGTGGGAGGCAAGGGAATAAAGAAAGAAGGTGGCAGGGTTGTGTGAACAATTAATGTGGACCTTCTTTGATGTGTATTAAAAATAATATTGACTGGTTTTTTCAATACTCACCAAAAATTATTTATATCAATCAAGAAAACCTCACTACCCTGGAATCAATTCTGACATATAGCAACCCTTTGGACAGAGTATAGAACTGCTCCTGTGGGTTTCCAAGGCTGTAAATCTTTACAGGAGTAGAAAATCTCATCTTTCTCTTGTGGAGTGGGGGTGGGGGGAGTTTCGAACTTCTGATGTTGCAGTTAGAAGTCCAACTCATAATCTACCTCACCAACAGGGCTCCTCCTTTCATCATTAATCTAGACTGTTTGACCTTCTTGGCTTACTGGGTTTGGTTTTCTCGCTTTGGAAGACATGGTACCAAAATACACACCATTTCCTAGCCCCCCAAAAAATCAAAAGTAAGCAAAACAAAACAGGAAAAACTAGCAACCCAATCCAAACCAACTAACCTATTTAGCCATATAGATAAAGGATACTTGTAGCCAACCTCTGTGTTGGGGCAATAGGGATGGATGGGGACTGTGGTTAACAGGCACGTGTCAGCTCATCCACAGGGGACATTCAAATTCTAGCTCCAGACTGTTGTTGCCTTGGGGAAATGCAAGGATTTTAAGGCCTGATTTTCTGTTTGTAACTGAGATGCTGAGAATATAAAATTCGATGTGAAATCGTCAACTTTTCAAATATTGGATCACATTAGTTAAAACCACTTTTCAGGCTGCTCATCATCATACTAGCACATCATTAGGCTAAAATCATATCAAGGACGTCTGGTTTGTCCCCTGTGCCCTTTAAGGACAACTGAAACATAAGGACGGGAATGGGACATTCATTCTTCCTCTAGACCCTCACCCTTTGCCTCCATCGGCTGGCGTTCATAGAAGAGGCAGACGGTTTTGTTCAACTTCAGCATAATCAGAGTCCTGAGAGTTAAACACAATACATATATAATTTCATACTAATCGTTTTAATATTAGCCCAAACAAAACCAACAAAAACCCAACCCATTGCTGTTATGTTGGTTCTGGTTCCCGAGGACCCCCTGGGTGCCAGGGAGAAACTACACATCACAGGATTCTCAAGCCTGTGGGCTTCTAGAAGCAGGCCATTAGTTATTTCTTCTGAGGGGTGCAGCTGCCCACCTCTTGATACGTTGAGTCCTTAACCATTTGTGCCACCCAGGGTCTCCCAGTCTTCGTATGTGACCCCCAAATTCCTTGACAGGCTACCTATAGGAAGGTAGAGTCTATGCACTTTCCCCTTAAATTGGGATGTTTCATGACCTCTGTGACCAATAGATTATGGAGAAGATGACATTGTGACATCTAGTTTGGGCAACCCCCTTCCCTCCCACAAAGTGCTTCACAGCTTCTGAAAAATCCCTTCAAAGACTTCTTCTTGAGTGCTCACCCTTAGAATGTCCAGCCTCCACGTGCTACCTCTCAGGACACTTCTCAGAACCCGGACACTATGCTGAAAGAAGCCTGAGCTGCCTGGAAAGGCCACGTGGAGACACTCCAACCAACAACCCAGCTAAGCACCCAGCTAACGGCCAGCTTCAGCTGCCAGCCCTCTGAGTGCCCCAGCTCCCATGAGACTGCCAACTCATGGGAGACTCCAAGCACGACCCAGTGGCCTCCCAGCAACCACACGATGATGGTCCTTGTTTGAAGCCACTGCGTTTGGGGAGGGGGTGTTTCTTGCCCAGCCACAGGGATGAGAACCTGTATCTCAACATCATGCAGGTGGGTGAGGGGGCCGTCTCTCGAGCAAGGCAGCTTCCCTTCTTGTCAAGTCCTGGGGATTTTTGTTGTTCTTGCCACTGCTGCCCCAATTCCCCAGGAGCTAGAGGAAGGCAGGCAGCAGGCCTCAGGTGGCCAGGAGGCAGGAGCCTTTGTGGGATGCAGTTACAATGGGAGACATAACCTTAAAGGCAGGAGCCTGACTTTACCTTTGCCTCCTGGAGATTTGGGATGCAGAACACCTGTCAAATCCCATCTTCTGTCCAATCCTGATCATATGTCTGTCTTATGTTTGCACACAGGACACAGACTTGTGAACACCCAAAGAACAGGGTCTGGCGCCAAGAAACCAGCACCACAAGGAACTGATGTTTCTCCAGCAATGGGGAGGGGTGGGATGAGAGTAAGAAAGGAGTACAAATCACTGGATCAAAACAAGGTGGGGAAAGGAAGGAGCAAAGGAGAGAGTGAAGGAGGGAAACTGGGAGGCTGAAGGGAAAAGGCAGGGAAGGAAAGGAGAAAGGTGGCGGTGGGGAGAGAGGAGCGAAGAAGAAATGGAGGAGTTTGGGAGGGAAGATGGAACGTGAAGGCAGGCAGGAAGACGTGAGCAAAGGGAGGGAAGGAAGAAAAGAGAAAGAGAAGGTCAAGAAGAAAGGAAGGTAGGGAAGAAAGGAAGAAAACGAGAAACCTAATGTCAATGGCACCCTCTATGTTTTTATTTCCTGTTTTTCTGAGGTAGCCTCTTCAGCAGAAGCAAATGGGCTGAATCGCCTCAAACTCTACCTAGGTAGAAAGCACGGGTTTCATTTCGCCAGGGCCTGTGAAAATGTTTGAACTGAGCAGCATTAACACGGAGACAGCGATTACCCCACGTGGCTGTTGCGCTCTGATGATACCAAGGCAACGGGAATGGGGGCTCATTATTTCACCAGGTGACAAAAAAAATTGTATTTTGACGTTTCACCCTGAATGTGGGGAAGGGTGGCGTGGGGGAGGAAGCAGGGGCCCTTTGTGGAGTCTCCTCTTGCCATTGTGATGTCCCTTGGCCTGGCAACAACCTGAGGTCCTGCACGCTGCCAGTGAGGGGCTTGGCTCCAGGCCCTAGCCCAGCATTTCTTATCAGATTTACTGTGACAAGTGATGGGAGAAAAGCAAGATGCTGTTAACAGCGCATCCGTTCAGACCCTGCTATTTAGAAATTTGGATTTATATTTTGTCAGAGAGAAGTAGCACTGATGTTAATCTTTGCACTACCCTTGGAAAAAATCATTCATAATCTTATAACAATAATCCATAGCATTTGTGGAGCTCTGAGAACCAAGGGATGGTCAGAAGCATTTTTAGACAGATGTCTCATTTCATCTTCAAAGCAACCCAGTGAGGAATAAGAAAAGTTGGCTTATGACTTCCCTTTTGGAAAGTGAGTCTTTGGAAGCACAGAGAGGTCCAGGTTTGCCCAAGGTCACATAGTCAATAAGTTAGAGAGCCTGGATTTGAACCTGAGCGGTCTGCTGCCAGAGGTACTTTTTTTGCACGTGTTTATTAAGGCAACTTGCAGCTCTGGCAAGGATTCAGATAGAATTGAGGATCATTTTTTTTTAACAATTTATTAGGGGCTCATACAACTCTTATCACAGTTCATACATATACATACATCAATTTTGTAAAGCACATCTGTACAGTCTTTGCCCTAATAATTTTTTTCTCCTCTTTTCCTTTTTTACATTTTATTAGGGACTCATACAACTCTTATCACAATCCATACATATTCATACATCAATTGTATAAAGCACATCCATACATTCCCTACCCCAATCATTCTCAAAGCATTTGCTCTCCACTTAAGCCCTTTGCATCAGGTCCTCTTTTTTTCCCCTCCCTCCCCTTCCCCCCCTCCCTCATGTGCCCTTGGTAATTTATACATCGTTATTTTGTCATATCTTGCCCTATCCGGTGTCTCCCTTCCCCGGTTCTCTGCTGTCCCTCTCCCAGGGAAGAGGTCACATGTGGATCCTGTAATCAGTTTCCCCTTTCCAACCTACTCACCCTCCACTCTCCCAGCATCGCCCCTCACACCCTTGGTCCTGAAGGTATCGTCCACCAAGGATTCCCTGTACCTCCAGCCCTCATTTGTATCAGTGTACAGCCTCTGCCCTATCCAGCCCTAACAGTGTTTCTCTCTATCCTTGTGGAGCCCTGGTGATGGGCTGGGCTGCTAAGTAGTAGGTTAAAGGGGCTTTCCCCTCCTGTGAAAAGTTACACTCTCGGGAAACTCACGGGTGCCAGTCCTACCCTGTCCTCCAGGGTTGCTCTGAATCAAGGTCAACTCAATGGCAGTGAGTTTGGCTTTTTAATGTCTCTCCCTGTTGTTGTTGTTGTTAGTTTGCCATCCAGTTGGTTCTGGTCCATGGCAAACCTATTCACAGCAGAATGTAACAATAACAGCTCCTCCTCCATCCACCCAAGTGTTCCTATGCTCAGTCCTCTTGTTGTCGTCACTGTGTCAATCCAGCTCTTCAAGGGCCTTCAACCTTTTTTCACAGCCCTTCCATTTTTCTAAGCATGATGCCTCTCCAGGGACTGGTCTCCACTGACAACATGTCCAAAGTCTCACCATCCTTACTTCTAATGGGAATTCTGGCCGTACTTCCAAGACAGATTTTGTTTGTTCTTTTGGCAGTCCATGGTACTGTCAATATTCTTTGCCAGTACCATGGTTCAAATTCATACAGTTTACCTGGGTCTTCTTCACTCAATGGCAAGCTTTTCACATGCAGATGAGGCAAATGAAAATACTATGGTTTGGATCAGGTGTACTTCCTGCTTAAAGTAACATCCTAACTTTTCAACATTCTAAAGAGCTCTTATGCAGCAGATCTACCCAGTGCAATGTATCTTTTCATCTCTTGACTGCTGCTTCCAGGAGCATTGCTTGTGGATCCAGACAAGACAAAATCCTTGACAACTTCAGGTTTTTCTCGATTTATCATCATGTTACCTATTGGTTCAGTTGTGAAGATTTTGGTTTTCTTTGTGTTGAGTTGTATCCCACATTGAAGGCTGCAATCCTTGATCTTCACCAGCAAGTGCTTCAAGTCCCCCATCCTTGTCAGCAAGCCAAACTGTGTCGTCTGCATATAGCAGGTAGTTAATAATATTTCCTCCAAATCTGATTCTGTGTTCTTCTTCATATAATTTGGCTTCTCTGATTATTTGCTCACCATACAATTGAAAAAGTATAATAAGTGGGTGCAACCAGGATGCACACCTTTCTTGGTTCTTAAACCATGCAATCTACCCTTGTTCTATAAGTGTTCTGGAATTCTCTTCTCAAAACTATCCATGTTTTCTTATGATCCACACAGTCAGATAGCTTGGGTGTTAATAAAACATAAGTAACCATCTTTAGGGTATTCACTGCTTTCAGGCAAGATCCATCTGATATCTGATATCCTTTGTTCCACATCCTCTTCTGAATCTGGCTTAAATCTCTGGGAAACCAAACTCACTGCCTTGTAGTTGATGACAACTCATCCTGACCCTATAGTATAGGGTAGAACTAACTGCCCCTGTGAGTTTCTGAGACTGTAACTCATTATGGGAGTAGAAAACCTTGCCTTTCTCCCACGGAGTGACTGGTGGTTTTGAACTGCTGACCTTGGGGTTTGCAATCCAACCTGTAACCACTGTGCCACGATGGCTCTTGAATGCTGAATATGGTAACTTTCTGTCAATGAATCAATGCAACTGTTGTTGTATTAGCTTCAGTACAATTTGACTCACATGTGATGCCAATGATAGTGTTACATAATTTGACCATTCTGTTGGTCTCCCTTCTTTGGTATGTATACACATATGGATCTTTTCCAGTCCGTTAGCCAAGTAGCTGTATTCCAAATTTCCTGACATAGATGAGTGAGTGCTGCCAGTGCTTTATCAGCTTGTGGAAACATTTCAATAGATATTCCAGCAATTCCTGGCATCTTGTTTTGGGCTAGTGCTTTCCATGCATCTTGAATTTCTTCTTTCCTGACCATTGGTTCTTGCTCATATGTTACCTCCTGAAATGGTTGAATGTTGGTCTATTCTTTTTGATACAGTGACTCCATATTGTTTCCATCTTCCTCAGATGTTTCCTTCATCATTCAATATTTTGCCCATAGAATTTTTTAATATTGCACCTCAAGACTTGACATTTTTCTTCAGTTCTTTCAGTTTAAGATATGCTGAATATGTTCTGTTTTGGTTTTCTAACTCTAGGCTTTTGCACATTTTGTGATAATATTTTACTTTGTATTCTCGAGTTGTCCTTTGAAATTTTCTATTTAGCTCTTTACTTCATCATTTCTTCCTTTTGCTTTAGCTACTCTCTGATTAAGAGTAAGTTTCAGAGTCTCTTTGGACATGCACTTGTATCTTTTCTTTATTTCCTTTTTTTTATAATGACACTGTGCTTTATTCAGAGATGTTCTCAAAATTTGGTTGGTTATTATCAAGGTTGTATATTGACTCTCGTGTACTTGTTTGCATTTTCTTGAACTTCAACTTGAGCTCACATATGAACAATTGCTGATCTGTTCCACAATCAGTCCCTGGACTGGTTTCAGTTGCTGATATTGAGCTTCTTTTATTGTCTCTTCCCACAGGTGTAGTCAATTTGATTTCCGTGTATTCCATCTGGAGAAGTCCACATTTATGGTCACCTTTTTTGTTGTTGATCAAATGTTTGAAGAAATCATTAATCATGCAAAATTCTAACATCCAATCAGGATAAATTGGTAATTATTGGTGATTGGAGTGCAAATGTTGGAACCAAAGAGGAAAGAACAGAAGTTGGAAAATATAGTATATGCTATCAGCAATTTATTGGTCTTGCAAACTCTGTCATGCGATCTCCAGCTTGGTTTCTATCACCAAGACCATATTTTTCAACTACTGATCCTTCCTCTTTGTTTTCAACTTTTGCATTCCAATAGCATTTTGATAGCAAGTCTGACAAATTTGGGACTGAATATGGTGGTAGAATTATTCAATTTCTGCATCACCAGCTTTGGGTGGTTGGTGCATAAATTTGAACAATAGTTGTATTGATTGGTTCTCCTTGAAGGGGCATAGATAGCATCCTATCAAAGATAGCATTGTACATTAAAATAGATCTTAAAATGTCCTTTTGATGATGAATGCAATGTTGTTTCTCTTGATTGTGTCATTTCCAGCAGAGTAAACCGTAAGATTTTCTGTTTCAAAATGGTCAATATCAGTCCATTTCAGCTAACTAATGCTTACAATATCAATCTTTATGTATTCCATTTCATTTTTAATGACTTCCAATGTCCCTAGATTCATATTTCATACATCCCAAGTTTCAATTATTAATGACGATTTGAACTGTTTCTCCTCATTTTGAGTTGTGCCCCATCAGCAAATGAAGGTCCTGATGGCTATACTCGATTTGCATCATTATGGTCGACTTGCCTATGAAAAGTCAGCTCTTCCTCTTCCTCAGCCGTATTTTGAGTACTTTCCAAGTTGAAGAGCTCATCTTCTGGCACACGTTCTGACAATGTTCTTCTGTTGTTCATGGGGGGTCTAGTAACTGACAGTGTTGCTGCTATCCATAGGGTTTTCAATGGCTCATTCTTCCCATGCAGGCAGCCAATTCCTTCTTCATTGTCTGTTCTTTGTCTGGAAGCTCTTTGGGTGACCCTGCTGGTATATGAAATGCCAATCACATAGCTCCCAGTATCTCACAAAACAAAAGTCACCACAGTACCACAAAATGCCAGACAAGTGATGGACCTCTATTCTTAGTGAGGCGTGGCCTGGTGGGAGGAGTGTGCCCTTAGGTGGTTCTGATCCACTTACTGGAACAAATACTGTTAGTTCTTATTTCATAAATGTGAAATGCATAAAAGAGACCCCCCAAAAATATCCTCCAATTCAGACTTTCTGCCTTTTAAAAGAGGATAACCCACTCTGATTCAAAGTCATTGAGGTGTTTTGTTTTCCCCTCCCTCTGAGGCTACAGAGGCTAGACTAATCACAGCTGAGGTGGAGCGACTGAAATGACTTAAAGCACCAGCTAGACTGGCTGTCAGAAGCAGCTACAGTCAACAGCTACAGACTGACAGAGCTGCTCAGCCAAGAGCTGAGGGTTCTCAACTCCCACTTCTACTGATGGGCACAGCCAGTGGCCTCTGGGAGTTGACTGGAACCCAGCAGCCAGCTGTGAGGAGCAAGCTAATTCATCTCAGCCTGGCCCAGGTCATCAAGTCACTGAAGGAGTATCGGGAAAGAGGGAAGAAATTTGGGGTCCCACATTTGGCCACAGACAAAAGTTGTTCTGTGTTTAGACAGTAGTTCTGGGCCTGAGTTTGGGGCAGGTGTGATGGAGGAAAGTCGGCTCCCTCCCTGCATCTGGGAACAGATGGTGGGGCTGCCCTGGAAACAGCAGGTCAGTCAGCTGGAGCAAAAAAGGCTTGGCCTCTAAAGCCCTGGCAGGGCAGACTGAAGCTACCTGGACTGTTTTTTCTTAACCCAATAGCTCCTGCTACCCTCACCACCCCCAACTAGGTAAAAGGGAAGAAAGATGCATTTTCTTTACAGAGGCAACTTTCTAGAAAGGAGACCAGCCCACCAGCTGTGAAAGGTCCCCTTAAACCATTTTACTTTGAGCAGGAGGAAGAAATGTTGAGATTCCCAGAGCCACGTGGAATTGTGGATCCTCTAGTTTAGGTTCCAGTGATGCCAGATCGATTTTTCTAGAGAAAGTCAAAATTCCTGTTTTCTTAAAAACCTCCTGATTTTTTCAAAGGCGATTCAATAACATTGGATAGAAGCCAAGTAGGCCAAAGAGCCCTGATGGCACAGTGGGTTATGTGTTGGGCAGCTAACTAGAAGGTCAGTAGTTTGAAACCACCAGTCACACTGGGGGAGCGGGGGTTGGGGGATAGGGTGGGGGGCTGTGCAGAGATGAGACCTTCTAGTCCATATAGAATTTCAGCCTCGGAAACCCACAGGGGCAGTTCCGCTCGGTCTTACAGGGTCACTGTGAGTTGGAATCTTCTAGATGGCAGTGAATAAGCAGGCCAACCAGAGTCCACACAGGTCCTCATTTGGCCATGGGAGTCCCCAGTCTGTGACCCTCACAGAATCGACCTTTGTGTATCGATGTTAAAAGTGAGATCCAGAGAGGGGAGTGCCTGTCCCCTTGAGGAGCACCGAGTTGACTTTCCAGTCTCCAATCTGGATTTCTACCCCTGAGCTCCAAATATACATTAATCACATTCATTTTTACCAGTTAGTACAGGAATCACCAAAGACAGCAATCAAAGGAAATCATAAAAAGTTTAACTTCCTGTATTTTTTCCATAAAACAACCCAGCAAACTGAATGGCCAGATCTAACCTCTGGCTAGCCAAAAAAGTACTACCATGAGCAGACGTCAAACAAGCATCCACTCTCCATCTTTGTGATTTGTTTCTCTAGTACACCACTCCAGGTAGCATAATGTGTTAGTCCAGGTAGACCAGAGAAACAAATTCACAGACACTCATGTGTATAAGAAAGAGCTTTGTATAAAAGAGCAATTGTATATTGAGAAACATCCCAGCCCAGTCCAGATCAAGTCCGTAAGTCCAATATTATCCCCTATGTCCAATACTGGTCAATAAATTCCTCTTTAGACTCATGTAGCCATGCAATAATGCCAAATGCAAGAATATCACAGACCAGTGGGTGGAAAGTCATGTAGATCCAGTAGCGGTGAAGGATCTTGGTGCTGGCAGGGGTCACTATGTGGCTCCTCCAGCTCCAGGGCTCTGGCTCTCTCAGTGTGTCTCCATGTGGTTTGTCAACAGGATTGTGTAGAAAAGAGACAGTGTGTTCCACCACAAGATAGCAATACAGGAATACCCAAAATCCTCTGGAGAAAGCCAGGCCCCACAGAGGCCTCATTCGCTGTGACCCTATTGACAGGCTAGACTTTACCCTTTCTCAAGTTATTAGATTATGTAACTGCCTACAGTGGGTTTTCCAACAATTCCTGGAGCCTTGTTTTTGACTAATGCTTTCAGTGCAACTTGGACTTCTTCTTTCAGTACCTTTGGTTCTTATATGATACCTCTTAACATGATGCAATATTGACTAGTTCTTTTTAGTATAGCGACTCCATATATTCCTTTAATCTTTAAAATTTTTTCAGTTTTATTGACATATAATTCAGATGTCATATAATACAATAGTTTAAACTTGTTAAAAAGAGGTGTGTAATGATCTGATCACTGAAGACAAATGGCTATCAAAAGATATAGGGTCTTAGAGACTTCAAAGTAAATAAGCAGCTGTCTAGCTCAGAAACAAGAAAACCCACATGGAAGAAGCACACCAGCCTGTGTGATCATGAGGTGCCAAAGGGATCAGTTATCAGGCATCAAAGAACAAAAAAAGTCATATAATTGTGTGCTCACCTTCCCGATATGATTGCTGAAGACAAATGGGCGCATAAACAAATGTGGTGAAACAAATCCTGGCTGTCAAAAGAGATAGCGTCTGGGCTCTTAAAGACTTGAAGGTAAACAAGCAGCCATCTAGCTCAGAAGCAACAAAGGCAACATGGAAGAAGCACACCAGCCTGTGTGATCATGATGTTTCAAAGGGATCAGGTATCAGGCATCAAAGAACAAAAAATTTATATCATTGTGAATGAGGGCAGTGAAGATTGGGAACCCAAGAACCATGTGTAGGCAAGTTGTCATCCCCTTTCAGAAGGGTTGTCGGGAGATGATCCAGTCGGTGCAGTGTAGCAATGATGAAACATACAACTTTCCTCTAATTCCTAAATGCTTCCTCTCCCAACCCCCTCCTGTATCATGATCCCAATTCTGCTGCACAAATCTGGCTAGACCAGAGGATGTACACTGGTACAGACAGGAACTTGAAACACAGGGAATCCAGGTCAGACGCTCTCTTTAGGACCAGTGCTAAGAATGGCTATACCGTGAGGGTGGAGGGAAAGTGGGGTATTAAGGGGGGACCGATTACAAGGACCTACATAACCTCCACCCTGGGGGAAGGACAACAGAAAAGTGGGTGAAGGGAGATGTCGGACAGTGTAAGATATGACAAAATAATAATTTATAAATTATCAAGGGTTCATGAGGGAGGGGGTAGCGGGGAGGGTTGGAGAAAATGAGGAGTTGATACCAAGGGCTCAAGTAGAAAGCAAAGGTTTTGAGAATAATGATGGCAACAAATGTAGAAATGTGCTCGACACAATGTATGTATGGGTTGTGATAAGAGATGTGCAAGCTCCTGATAAAATGATACAAACAAATACATAAACAAATAGAAAATAACTAGAGCAAAGCTGTATGTTTCATTGTTGCTCCACTGCACCCTGAACACCTCTTCTCTTCCCACAACCGTTCTGTAAGGGGATGTCCACTTTCCTTCAGATGGGTTGTGGCCTCGTCCCTACTCCATACCCTTCCTCATTCACAATGATGTGATTTTTTTTGTTCTTTAATGTCTGATCCCTTCAACACCTCGTGATCACACATGCTGGTGTGCTTCTCCCACGTGGGCTTTGCTGTTTCTGAGCTAGATCGCGGATTGTTTCTTCAGTGTACTGTAATGGTACTATTTGTACTTAATTGGTGATTATATGTTGTTAGGTGCTAAGCACCTGTCTCCTTATGGGTGTGACACAGAACGGGAATGACTATAATTCTCTGTTCACTGCGGAGTGCAGTTGAGAACAGATTTAGAAGATGTTGGCCACTATCATTAGTCAAAAAGTGGCCCCCACCTGTAGGTAGAACTCCTATGGTAAATGGGTGGGGGGAGGGGGAGGGCTGGGCACCTGGGCTGCCAGCTATTGATATGGGGCAGTTGTCAGCTCATTGTTCTGATCAAACCCTGTTCACAAAACTTCATAATGTTCAACAGCAATGGGTACAAGAAGAAAATCTTCCAATGTTGATTATAGTGATGATTTCACATTAAACACAAATTTCATAATGGATGTGCTGTAATGTCAGTTGAGAATTTACTAGTCTTGTGTCTTCATATTTAGATTTTATTCAGCTTCTTGTAGTCAGCATTCAAATAATCTCTCTATCCTCTCCTCTAAAACTGAGGGTCCCTGGATTTTCATTCGTGTTTTATTTGGTCTTTCACATATTTCTTGTACAGGATCTTGGTAGTGTGTCTGTTTGGGCCAGGTCCGGACCAGGCAGCCCCTTGCACCAGCCTCTCAAGAAGACAAATGACCTGCTGAACTTCAAAGCAGCTGCCTCCAGCATGTCACAAAGCTTACCCCCGGGCAGAACACAGACTCCCCCCCAGCGTGCCAGGAAGCAAGTTTGCTGAGAACAAGATGATTTATGGACAGGTCATCTCCTGCTCCGAAACTTGCAGCCGCAATACAAAGAACCTCCCTTCCCCTTACCGGCCCATATGCCTTTAAGCTCATATAATATGTATATATCCTGCCACCCTAGCACCATGCGCGACTTCCTTAACCTATTCTTGTTGGGTTGCGGAATCCATCTGGGAGTTCTTTTCCCTCAATAAAATCTTTCTCTTTCACTCATTTTTGTCTGAACCCTGCCTCTGTTCTGTGACTCTGTCTCAATCTCTCGGTGTCTATTTAATCTTGGCAGAAGTCCTTCTTGATTATCTTTTAGTTCTATTTCCACATGACTTTTTGGAAAAGCTTTACTCACTTACTTAACATTTCATCATTTCATAATTTAAAATATAGTAGAGATGACCAAAACTACAGCCCCAACAAACACTTATGGGGTTGCTGAGTTGAAAATCTTAAACAGCACCCAACATGCACAGCAACAACAATCTAATACTAAGTTTTTATTTAATTAAAGAACACTTCATCATTGTACCTGTTTACAGAATTAGTTTCGCATTCAACAATTCTTAATTTGTTTCTTTTGTGACATTAGTTGTAATCCCTTAAACATCCTTTTTGGGTTCCCATTTCACCCTCTTCCTGCCTTCTGAACTTGGCTTTTAGCAACATTTCTTCTCATATGATTGTCAGTATACTTTGTTCTCATGAGTCCTCACAAGTGTTACTATTTTACAGGTCTGTCCAGTATGGCATAAAAATGATCTCTGGGAATAGGTTCATTTTCAGGTTTGACGGATGTTTAAGGGTTATAGTCTTAGGGGGAGAGGGGATTCTCTACCTGTCTTTATCAGACCAGTGAAGCTGGTCTTTTCTCTCCTACTCTGTTCAGGATCTTCGATTTTTACTAGAGTGGTAGCCAGGAACCTTCCAGTTCTCCTCGTCTTAAGGTTAGAGAGGTTGTGGGATACAGAAAGGTTTTCCCCAGGTTGTCACAACCTTATTATGACACATGGTAAATGACTGTACACTTGGAAGTCAGCTGCTTAGAGGGTATCTTGTCACAGGTGTATCCCCAGTGTTTCCCCCTTCCTATTGTGTGTGTATTCCTAGCTCGTCCCCTTCCTGTCACGCATAAACCTATTGTACAGCCCCTTCCTGTTACGCATATGGTTACCTGTCACTAGGGGGCTTGAATGTCCTCAAAATGTATATACAGCATGATTAGAAATATGATACATTTTCTCTCTGTGTGTGGACCTGGCTGTTGAGATCATGGCCGTCCTGAAGGTGAGCAATTGTATACTTTATTTTGTCTGTTGTCTCTTTAATTTTACCCCTCAATTACACAACTGGACCCGTTTGATTGTGGGAGTTGGTACCCCTCAGGAGGTAGGAGTTCATGTGGTCCAATAGTTCTTTAACCTAATTGTTTGGGTCTTTGATTTCAACTCTTTTCCAAATGGAAAGAGACTAACAGTTGGAACTTAACTGGTCACCACGCAAGCTTATAAGACTCCCTATAACTGCTACTCATCCAAATAAAATGCAAAACATTCGGTTTAAAGACTGTTACACCAATTGCCCTAGACAGTCTCCAAACTATGGTCTTTACCCTTCCAGTCCAGTGCCTCAGAACTTGAAGGTGTTTTTGGATATGAATAAGTTTTCATAACTTTGTACCCTGTATGCTCTATCACATACGTGGACATATTGACATATTTACAGTACAAATAAGTATATCAAAATAGTCCCTGCCACACAGGTATACATACTCCCACAGACCACCGGTTCAACTCATATCTACCTATATATATACATACACTTATAAATTATTATTTGCTTTCACTGTTATTTCAAAATGGTGATTGGTATCTTTAAAAGGCATTTGAATCCAAAAACACAAGTAAATAGATAATGAATGATTGACTACAAGCTAAGCAACTCTAAGAATTGCTGGCAGTTCCCAAAAGCTGAGAAAAACGATATACGGACCTCCCTTATTTCAGAGAGAGAACAAGGTGCTGTCAACACTTGCCTTCAGATTTCTGGCCTCCAGAACCGAGAATAAACTTCCCTTTGTTTTAAGCTACCTTGCTTATGGCATTTAGTTGTTGCTGATGCACAAGTTTATTGATAGTCATGTGCCAGGCTAGCCATTACTGTCTGCCTTCGCAAATCAGATGATAAACAATTGTGGTTACACATTAAATATAGCAAGAGGTCTTACACATCATCGTAACTTGCTTGTGTGAAACATTAATAAATATTCAAGAATCTTGGGCTTCTTGGCTTCACCAGGAATGCTACAGCATCCCTGCCGAATGTAAGACCCATGAGGGTCTGCCTTCTTCTTGTACAGCCAAATGCAACTGTGTTTGGGGGGAAAAGAGGAAAAAGACTCAAAGGTAATTAACAAACCACTAATATAAAATGTTATATATATGGATAGAGATTACTGCAAGGATGAGAATTCTTAGGATTCTAATAAATTCTTAGAAATGAGCACTAAAACTATGTAGTCAAGTAATTCTGGTTTTACATAAAGAATGCCTGTAATTTTAACAATTAAACAGTGGTGTCAGGTAGATGGAAAGATGTACAGATGTCTCCAAGAGCTGGACTCTGTCTAAATGTGAAGCTATGACAGCACATGTTCCAGAATTCCTTGTCTGATTAACTGTTCACACTTCCAACGAGGTAAAAAATGCTGAGGGAAAAAAGGGACACAGAAAAGAAATTATTGGAAAATAACCTCTTGGATTATATTTTACATCAATAAAAAACAAACTAATAGCTTATTTTAAAATTCCAACAGTGATAGATCATAATCAACTCAACAGCAACAAGTAGTTAATAAGGAATTAAGTTAACTTTACTATATTTATTGCTTTATTCAAATTTTGTTAAAGCTATTGGTAATTTAATCAGAATTACTTAAATGAATTGTATAGTTTAAATTAAATTCAATAAGAAACTTGTAAACACAGAAGTGGTTTTTTGCCCAACTTTAATAAACCCTGAATTTTCCAGGAGTGTAACTAGTATATATTTTTTTTTAAAAAAAGAAGAACTTATGAATTAAGGACATCAGGTATAATGAATAACTATACAGACAACTTACAACAAAGATACAAGAGATCTAGTAAAACTAGGTAATCTTGGAACCTTGAGCTTCAGAAGAAATTATAGAAAAGTGGACTGAAAACTATCTAGAAGATGAAGGGAAACAAAAGTGGTGCAAGAACAGACAGGTGAATTGTCAGCTAGCCTGACGCATTCCATCCAGACAGAAGCCTGGCACATTGGTAGCTGGCACTAAGAAAGGATTCTCACTTGTTTCCCACACCCTCCTGATATCACAATTGCCAGCCCCTACCTTCACCCATACACCAGACAGAGATATCCTTGTAAGTCCATTTCTGCTTGAAGACAAAGGTATGCCCTCATGGTTTAACATCCCCATGCCTAGAGATGGATTATCACCCCCATGCCCAGAAATGCTTGAGATTCTCCTCATAGCACTAGCAAAAAATACAATGCTGGATCCCTCACTGCTCTTGGACACGTGGAAAGTTCCCCCATGATTAGCCATTCTGACCCAGCTGCTTCTCTACCAGAAAGATTCCCCTCAGCTATCACCTAAGCTGTAAAAACACCCTACTGGATCAGGTACGTGGACCACAGAAAACAGATAGGCCTGCCAAGCTCCATCTGGAATCAATATTCAACCCCCTAGAGGCTGTGACCTATACAAAAAGGTCCTCACCCCAAGTTTTCTCTTTGTTTTTCCTTTTCCTTCACTTCCTTTTATTTATTTTAATCACTTCTGCACTCTGCTTTCTTCTTTATTTCTGCTTCTACTTCTATTCTTTCCATTTTAATTTACTTTTCCAGTTCCCTTCCTTTCCTTTTTTATGTTTTGATTAGCTTCTCTTTTATTTTTCTCTACCTTGGTTTTTGACACACACACACACACACACACACACACACACACACACACTTCTAGTTATTAAATTCCTTTCACTTGCTCTTGTTTGTCCGCTGTCTCTTGCTGGTTTCTTTTTCAAAAATTATTTCTTCGTTGGCAATTTTTTTTTGTCCCTTCCTGTTCTACCTGACAGTGGACAGCAATCGCAGGCCTAGCCACCTCTATGACTGTAGTCATACCTATACAGTGACAGACACTACATACTCCTGTACCACCTGATCATCTTTACGTAAGTGAGACCACCAAACAAACCATTGCTAACTGTGCTATAATAACAACAAACAGTACCACACACATTCTCAAATTATCCTTTACAACAACCAGTAGATAGGTGGAGTGTCTGCAGTCTCAAGATACTAAGATCAATTAAACACAAAAACACTAATACTACAACATCTCAGTGGCAAAGGCAATTTAAGTTTATATGAAGAAACAAGACAGAACAGCTGAAGCACATGACCAATATAGAGCTAGAAGACCTTTTTTCAGGAAGAAAAGGCATTGAAATTACCTGATAAACTATTAAAAATTATACTTTTATACTATCAATGAACCGGGAGAAAGGAAAGATTGCGAAGCTAAAGAAAAACTGAACACACACACACACACACACACACTTTAGAGTAATTCAGGAAAGCACTAAAATAACACATCAATTGAAACTAGAAACCGTATACCACAGCAAAGAGAAATTCAGAAGATTAATACTAAGATGAGAGAAACAGATAACGCATTAGAAGAGCAAAGGACTTTGCGAGTAGAAGGAGGCAGGGGAAGGGAGTGGTAAGCAAACAACGCCAAAGACAGGGGAACAACTAAGGAATTAAAATCAACAATGAGGAGGACATAGAGATCCTGGTGGTGTTGGGGTAACAGCAATTTAGCTGAGAAGAACTACTAAGGTGGAAGAAGGGTGAGTGTGATGGTGAGGTAGAAGAAAGGTAAAAAGAAACAGGAAAGATCTAGGAAGCAAAGCTATAGATAGAGGTATAAGCATAAGTGTGTACCTATGTAAATACATTAATTCATAAAAATAGAGGTATTGGTCTATGTACATCATATATGGCAAGACATTGGTGTAGTAGATGGACGTTAGGTCTCTGCTCAGGGCCTGCCTTCAATACAAGAATACTTTGTTCTAAGAACCTGGCATGTTGTGATGCTCACCCTCCTGGCATGATCGGTGAAGACAAAATGGGTGCACAAGCAAATGTGGTAAAGAAAGCTGATGGATTGCCTGCAACAATGATGCAAAAATAGAGCGATACTGGGGATGGTTCAGGACTGGATGGGGTGTGCTCTCTTGTCTAGAGGGTCACTGTGAGGTGGAGCTGGTTCGACAGCACCCGACCACCACAACAACAGAAAACTAAGACTGGCTCTGACAAGTGTCAGATGCTGCTCACCCAGGCTTGGACATTAACTTTCCATCGCATTAAATGTAATCGCTTGGTGTCAGAGTTGGAGAAGCTGCTATTCATACTCTAGTGATCACGTGTTATGTGAGAAAATTACTTGTACATTTACTAGTTTGCTATTCATACCTTATTTCAGTTTAGCTTAATAACCCATTCCCTTGTTTTCTTTATCTCTGGGGAAAATAAGTATCACTAATTGGAGCAGGATATGTGAAAGTACTGCAAAAATAAAACACACCATGCTAATATTAAAAAAAAAAAGAAAGCTGATGGTACCTCTTCTATCAAAAGATATAGCATCTGGGATCTGAAAGGCTTGAGGTTAAACAAGCAGCTGTCTAGCTGATAAACAAACCCACATGGAAGAAGCACACCAGCCTGTGTGATCATGAGATGGGATCAGGTAACAGGCATCAGAAGACCCAAAACACACACACACACACACACCCCAAATCCATCTGTAGATAATGGAACATCTCCTTGCAAAAGGGTCACAAGGGATGAGTCAACTAGGATGCAGTATAACACCAATGAAATATACAATATTCCTCTGGTTCCTTGAGGTTCCTCACCCCCCACTACCATGACTCCAGTCCTGCCTTTCACTGCGGGCTAGACCAGAACATGTACACAGATACAGATAAGGAATAACAATGGAAGTAGTGATACCAGGAGGGCAGGAGAAAGGTGACTCCAATGATTGACACATAACCACACCCCCACCCCAGGGGGACGATCAACAGAAACCAAGGGTGATGGGAGAGTGGTTGGTTAAGATATGAAAATAATAATAATTTATAATTTATCAAGGGGTCAAGGTGGGGTGGGGAGGGAGGGGAAAAAGAGGGACTGATATTTTGACCCTGGCCTCTAAACCCCTGATAAGGCCTGACCGTGGCAGCCTGCTCTCTGCTGGCTCCTCTAAGCCCCATGTCCATCACATGGCTGGTTCATTTTCTGTCAGCGCCCACGTAACTGACATATCTCCCCCACTTGCCTGAAAAGACAGCCAGGAGATCACCTCGCTAGGGTTTGAGATCAACGGTGGCCCTCTCTCCTTTGGGGACTGCCTACACCAGCGGAGCTCTTAACACTGGTCTCACTTCATGCCCTGCCTTGCCCTAGGGGCTAACTGACCCTGGGGCACAGCAAGGCCAGTATCATCACAAGGGCATAAGGACTGCACCTCTTGGCCTCCTAGTACAATCCTGCCCCTTGAGAGTCCCTGGGGTCTAATAGTAAGGGCTCAAATAGAAAGTAAATGTTTAGAAAATAATCTTGGCAACATATGTACAAATATGCTTGATACAATTGATGTATTGATTGTTATAAGAGCTCTAAGAGCCCCTTTATTAGTCTAGGTACTTTGGAGAAGTAAATCTACAGCAACTTGTGTATAAGAGAGAGTTGTATGTAAAGGTTAAGTGCGCATCAAGAAAATATCCCAACCCAGTGCTGCCCAAGCCCACAAGTCCAACATTAACCCATTAGTCCAATAACAGTCCACAAAGTCCTGCTCCATCTCACAAAACAGACACAATGATGTCGACTGCAGAGGAAAGCTGAGTCAATGAATATGTAAGCATCTCAGCGCTGGCAGGGGTCTCCACGTGGGTGCTCCAGCACCCAGGGCTGCATCGGGGTACGTTCATGTGGCTTCTCCCTGGGGATGTCTTGCAGGAAGTCTGTCTTGCAAGCTGAAGCAGGGAACTGCGAAAGCAGTTGCACCCTGGTGTGACCACAAAGCAAGAGACCCGAGAACTAGAAAGGTGAGGCTCACTGAGCCATTTATCCCTCTGCCCTTCAATTAACCCCACATGTGTTTATCGGCCAGGTTGGCACAATAAACTAACTGAGTCCCCAGTAGTATGGATCTTTTAATTTTAAAAAAGAGCAAATGGACTAGAATTGAATCAGAGAGAGTTCATCAGTGAGATTAAAGAAAATCTCTCAACCTAATTTGGTAAAGGAATAATTTTTAAAATAGACAAGAAAATCTAGAGAAAATCACAGAATTCTGTGGGACAACATCAAGTACATTATGTGTGATTGGACAAAAAAACAGGAAGAAACAAACAAAACAATCAAAAGAGCAGAGAGAAGGAAACTTCCTTAATATATCATGACATGGTAAAAAATGTACTCATGAAGCTAAACAAACCAAAAGCAGGGCTGACTGAAATAAAATAATCATGACATATCATGATGAAAGTTACAAATGACAGGAATCCTGACAGCAATTGAGGAAAAATAAGTTACTTAAAAAGAGGAACTGAAAACAAAAATTGTCTTAGAAAAAGTGCATCCAGAAGGCTCTGTAGCAGAAAATGACGAGACTTGGTTTAATGTACTTTGGACATTTTGTCCAGGGAGACAGACCTTGGAGACGTGTCCCACGCATGATAAAAGTACCGGGTTTTAGAACCGAGGAAAACCTTCAACAAGATGGATTGACACAGTAGCTGCATCACTGGGCTCAAAGATAAGAACAATAGTGAGGACTGCACAGTATGGGGCAGGGTTTTGCTCTATTTTCCATAGGAACACTGAGTTGGAATAACTCCACAGCACCTTCCAATAACAGCAACAACACCACCATCTATCATACACGAACACACTGAAGCAGGAAAAGTAAACATACATATTGAAAAGAGAAACGAGTCATGCAATTAAAAACTCCCAATACATTCAAAGAAGAGTTGACACCAATTTTATTCAAACCATTGTAGGACATAATAAAAATGGAAAGTCCCCAAATTCATTTTATGAAACTTGTAAAATCATTATACCCAAATCAGACAGAAACATAGCCAGGAAAGAAAATAATACAGCAATATTCCTTATGAACATAAATGTAAAAATATCTCAACAAAACCCTACCTAATAAAGCCAACAATAAATATCTCAGTAAAGTAAATCATCATGACCAACATGAATTCATAACAAGGGTGCAATGATGGTTACATATTAGAAAAACAATCAATGTTATCCACTATATAAACAAAACAACAGGAAAGAACTTTATAACCATATTAGAAAAAATCAAATCCTACAATCCTGAGAAGAAAATGGGACCAACGGTTCCAGGGGATAAGAAAAAGGGAGAGCTAGGGAAGTGGGAGGGGAGCCAACAGACCCACGGACAGGGAACAACAAGAGATCTAAAATTGATGGAGAGGAAGGTGTAGAATGCCTGGTGGGGTTAGATCAAGTGCAATGTAGCTGAAAGAGGAATTACTGAGAGCCAAATGAAGGTCAAACATGATAGTGGGACAGGAGGAAAGTAAAGGGAAATAGAGGAGGAAAGGAGGCAAAAGACATTTTTTTTTACATTTTATTAGGGGCTCATACAACTCTTATCACAATCCATACAAATACATACATAAATTGTATAAAGCACACCCCTACATTCTTTGCCCTAATCATTTTCAAAGCATTTGCCCTCCACTTAAGCCCTTTGCATCAGGTCCTCTTTTTTTCCCCCTCCCTCCCCGGTCCCCCCTCCCTCATGAGCCTTTGATAATTTATAGATTGTTATTTTGTCATATCTTTCCCTATCCGGAGGCTCCCTTCCTCCCTTTCTCTGCCGTCCATCTCCCAGGGAGGAGGTCACATGTGGATCCCTGTAATCGGTTCCCCCTTTCCAACCCACTCACCCTCACTCTCCTAGTATCACCCCTCAGAACCCTGGTCCTGAAGGTATCATCCACCCTGGATTCCCTGTGTCTCCAGCTCCCATATGCACCAGTGTACATACAACCTCTGCCCTATCGAGTCCTGCAAGGTAGAATTCGGATCATGGTAGTTGGGGGAAGGAAGTATCCAGGATCTGGGGGAAAGCTGTGTTCTTCATCGGTACTACATCGCACCCTGACTGACCCATCTCCTCTCCTAAACCCCTCTATGAGGGGATCTCCAGTGGTTGACAAATGGGCTCTGGGTCTCCACTCTGCACTTCCCCCTTCATTCACTATGGTATATATATATATATATATTTTGCATGATGCCTTTGGCACCTCGTGATTGCACAGGCTGGTGTGCTTCTTCCATGTGGGCTTTATTGCTTCTGAGCTAGATGGCCGCTTGTTCACCTTCAAGCCTTTAAGACCCCAGACACTATCTCTTTTGATGGCCGGGTACCATCAGCTTTCTTCGCCACATTTGCTTATGCACCCGTTTGTCATTGGTGATCGTATCATGGAGGTGTGCACCCAATGATATGATTTTTTTGTTCTTTGATACCTGATAACTGATCCCTTCAGGACCACGCGATCACACAGGCTGGTGTGTTCTTCCATGTGGGCTTTGTGCCTTCTGAGTTAGATGGCCGCTTGTTTATCTTCAAGCCTTTAAGACCCCAGACACTATCTCGTTTGATAGCCGGGCACCATCAGCTTTCTTCACTACATTTACTTGTTCACGCACTTTGGCTTCAGCAGTTGTGTAGGGAGGGTGAGCATCGTAGAGTGCCAACTTAATAAAAGAAAGTATTCATGCATTGAGGGAGTGCTTGAGTAGAGGTCCAAGGTCCTTCTGCCACCTTAAAACTAAACCTATAAATACAGAAACATAGATCTATTTCCCCATCCTCATATATATATTTGCATGTACATGTCTTTGTCTAGACCTCTATAAATGCCCTTTGACTCCTAGCTCTTTCCTCCATCTCCCTTGACTTTCCTCCTGCCCTACTACCAAGCTCCATCCCCACCTGGGTTATAGCTATACCTCTTCTTTATGTAACCTTACCCTTGATCATTCCCTACCAGGCCTGCCACTCCCTCCTCACTACCATTTTGGGTCCCATGTTGTTCCCTTGTCCCTGGGTTTGTTAACACCACTTCCTTACCCCCCCACTTCCCCTATCCCAAGCCCCCCCCGGAACTGTCGGTCCATTGTTTTTCCTCCAGATAGTTCATCCAGCCTGTCTTATTTAGACAGACCTGTGGAGACAATAACATGCACGAAAATAAGACAGAGGAAAACAAAGCAACAGTATACAACCAGACAACAAAACAACAACAAATCACTGACAAAGAACAAAACAAAACACATCAAGAAAGAAAACTTGTAGTTAGTTCAAGGATCGTTTGTTGGAGGCAAAAGACATTTATAGAGGTGTAAATATACACACATATATAAAAATATACTTATATAATGATAGAGATATGGGTCTATGTTCATATATTTATGTTTAATATCAAGGTTGCAGATGAATATTGGTTCTCTATTCAAGTCCTCCCGCAACGCAAGAACACTTCCTTCTAATAACCTGGCATTCTGTGATGCTCACCTTCCTGACATGATAGCTAAAGTCAAATGGGTGCATTAGCAAATGTGGTGAAGAAAGCTGATGGTGCCTAGCTATGAAAAGATACAGTGTTTGGGGTCTTAAAGGCTTGAAGTTAAACAAGCGGCCATCTAGCAGGGAAGCAATAAAACCCACATGAAAGAAGCACACAGCCTGTGTGATCACAAGGTGTCAACAGGATCAGGTATCAGATGACCCAAAACAAACCATCATATAGATATGAATTGGGGGGGGGGGGTTTGGAGTGGAGACCCAGGGCCCATTTGTAAACAATTGGACATCTCCTCAGAGAAGGGTCAAGTCAGTCAGGGTGAAGTTTAGCACCAACAAAATACACACTACTCTAGCTCTTTAATTGACCTTGGCACCCCACTATCCTGACCCCAGTTCTAGCTTACAAATCTGGCTTGACAGGAACATGTACCCTAGTACATATCAGAGCTCTTGGTACACGGAATCCAGGACAGATAAATCCCTCAGGAACAGTAATGGGAGTAGCAATACCATGAGGGGAAGGGGAAGATGGGAGAGGAAGGGGAGAAAAGGAAAACCAGTCACAATGATCGACATATAAGCCACTCCCCACCTGCAGGGGACAAGCAACAGAGTAAAGGGAGACTGCAGACAGTGTAAAATATGAAAATAATAATAATTTATAATTTAACAAGGAGTCATGAGGGTGAGGGAGGGAGGGAGGGAAATAAAACAGGAGCTGATACCAAGGCCTCAATTAGAAAATGTTTTGAAAATAATGGTGACAACATATGTACAAATGTGCTTGATACAATTGATATATGGATTTCTATAAGAGGTGTAAGAGCCCCTAGTAAAATGATATTAAAAAATACATCTACCTCTCCGTCTCTCTGCCACCCCGAGTGTGGTGGTGCTCCGACTTCACCATGTCATCTCATAAGACTTTCAGGATCAAGAGATTCCTGGCCAAGAAACAGAAGCAGAATCTGCCCATTCCCCAATGGATTCGAATGAAAACCGGTAATAAAATCAGGTACAACTCCAAGAGAAGACATTGGAGAAGAACCAAGCTGGGTCTGTAAGGAGCCCCCTGAAGGATGGCACGCATGGCCGCATTTTCCCAGGCTCAAATCATGAATTAAGATTTTTGTCCCCATCTGAGGAATTGAACTTCAATCGGCAAATAATCTGGTTTATTCCTTGTTTTTTTGCTTCCTAATCAAGTTTAACAATAAATAATGTAAGGTTGTTGTTGTGAGAAAAAAATACATGTATACTACTATAATACCTCAAGTAGAAAAAGACAGAAAATGGGGTAAGATGGCCACCATATAACAAGCCCGGGAAGATGTGCTCAGCAACTACCAAAGAGTTTCCACTATGAGAGAGATTCTGCACTTCCTGGTAGCAAGAAATTCAACTTAAAAGCCAAGTTGACCCAAGTTTCTCAAAGTGGAAAGCAGCAAGGCCTGCTGACAGACTCCCCTTTACGGATGAGCAGCAACATGAGTTGCTTCTACAAGCATCGTGATTCTTCGTGGCCCCTGAGAAAAGACAGTCAGCCAGCCAACCCTCTACCTCCCTGGCCTCTAGGGACACAGATAGCTAGCAGATCACTTGGGCAGCTTGGTACACACATGCTCAGTACCCAAGGTACGCTTTGTACCATTTCCCCATCTTCCTCCTCTTTTCCTGCTTTGTTCTACAAGGCATTCCATCCCGTGTGCCAGCACCGTGATACCGCATACATGTACACACAGACTACTAAAAGAGCAGGAATCCCCACCCACAAGGTAGCTTTATTATATATATTTTTGGATTTTGTACTTTTGTTCTATTTTAATACTCTCTCTCTCTCTTTTTTGATCTCCTACTTCCTCTTCTGGAGTGACTCCACCCTCCTGAGAATCCACATTCCTCCCAGGAAGAGACAGGTCTGTGTATCCCAGCATACCCACTCTAGCATGGGCTTTCCAGGACCTCCTAAGTGCACAGATATGCTCACATTCATTCACATTGCCACAATAGCAGAATCTGGTACCCACAACCATACCCAAGTCTTTTTTTTTTTTTGATCCTTGTACTTCTATCAATTATCTTTCTATTTTCTTGCTGTTCTCTCATTAAATATCTTTCCATGAAACCTATTAATTGAGATTAACTCTCTGCCCGCAAGTGTCAACTCACAGTGATCCTATAGGACAGGGTAAAACTGTCCGGTGAGTTTCTGAGACTGTAACTGTTTATGGGAATAGAAAGTCTCCTTTTTTTGGCGGAGCAGCTGGTGGTTTTAAAATGTTGACCTTTCGGATTACAACTCAATACATAACCATTATGTGACCAGAGCTCCTTATTGTGATTACCCCTCTGAAAATATTTTCCCATTATTTTTGCAAGTCTGTTGGCTTATTCACAGTCACTTATTACTATCATTACTTTATTCTTATCATTACTTTTATTTTATTCTATTTTTCCCAGCCACTATCCCCACTTAGGCACCTTTCCCCTTCTTTTCATTTCACCACTGTATGTTTTCCAGCTCCTATTAGAACTCACCTGTGTCACTAGACAAACTCTACCTCTGTATGACCAGCAGCTCACACACCACAATGCTGAAGAAACAGCAGTCAAGCACAGAAAGCTTCCAAATTCAAGAAAAACAAACATGAACAACCAAGTAGCACTCAAACCAATGGAATAGTCTGAAGATGTGATTGTGAACCACCAGTAACAGAATTCAGAAGAATGATGCTTAGGTCAAGAGATCTGGGGAATGTTCATGAGAAAAACAGAAGAAACTGAGAAACTAAAATCCTTAAACCAAAGGATTCTAGAAGACAAGCAATGAGATAACTGAATTAGGCAACATAGTAAAAGGCTAGAGGAATAAAATGGAAAAGGAAAATAAAATAAATGAGCTTGAAGACAATTACCCTCACGACAGTAGACAAGAGAAGCAATCAACAAAAAACCCCGGAAGCATCCAAATAAATCCTGTAGGACACTATCATAAGAACCCATCTAAGAAAAGAAAAAAGAAAAGAAATGCTGCGAAAAGAACACCACCAAAAAAAAAAATCTACAGAGAATAGTACAAGAAACCATGGAAGAAAATTTCAACACACTATTCAACAAGCTGAGAAGAATGGACAACCAAAGAGAAAACATCAAGACATAAAGAAAAGGAGAGAATCTGAGGGCAGCTAGAGAAAAAGGAAAAGTCATCTACAAAGGAAAGTTGAAAAGGATAAATTCAGACTTCTCAGCAAAAGACCTGCAGGCAAGAAGACAATGGAATGACATATATACAATTGTGACGGGTGGAAGGGGGGGTGGGGCGGAAGGAAGCCAGCCAAGAATATTATACTGAACAAAAATATCCCTCAAATACAAGGGAGAAATAAAGGTTATTTCCTGAGGAGGAAAAAATAAAGGAATTTTGAATTCAACAATTCATTTTCTCAGGTCACAATGTTATAAAACTGGAAATCAACAACAGAAAGAAAAGGAACAAAAAGACAAACACATGGAGACTGAACAACATACCATTTCAAAATGACTGGACACTAGAGTAAACGAAAACGAGAAATTAAGAAACTCCTTAAAACAAGCAAACCTGTAACACATCATACCAAAAACTCGGATACAACAAATGCAGTTATCTGAAGTCAATTTATAGCAATCAATACACACACGAAATATGAGAGAAATCCAAAACCAATACTAATAAAACACTTCCAAGAAGTAGAAAGAGGGAAACCACATAAGTCCTTCAACAATAAAGGGAAAGAACTAATAAAAATTGAAGCAGAAATAAATGAACTGAAAAATGGGGGGGAAATCAACAAGACAAAAAGTTGGTTATGAAAAGATTAACAAAATCGACAAACTGCTAGAAAACTTAACAAAGGAAAAGAAAGATGCAAATATCTAGAATTTGAGATGAAAAGGGTGCCATCACAAAAGATCCAAATGAAATAAAAAGATACATGTAGAGCAAAAGAAGAATTAGAGGTCACCAAGAGACTTCCAACCAAGAAAGAGTCTAAAGAAGTATGTATGTTGCCTTCACAGGAGAATGCTAGCAAGTATTCAGGGAAGAGCCATAACTAATTCTGTGCAGACTATTCCAAAATATAGAAACTGACAGCAAACTCCCACACGCATTCTATGAAATGAGCATAATCCTCAAAACCTGATCACGATCATTTAGAAAAAATGAAAACAGGAAGTAGATAAGAGTGTCCCTCATCAATATTCTTATTCAACATTGTACTACAATAAACATCTTAGCCAGACAGACAGCAAAAAAATTTTAAAATAAAAGGAATATAATTGGGCAAAAAATAGGTCAAGCTGTCACTATTTGCAGATAGTATGATTTTACATAGTGAGAAGCCCCAAGGACTCCACAGAAAGATTGTTGGAAAGTACTAACGAATCTGTTAAAGTAATGGCATACAAGATTAATAAGCAGAAATCAATTTTAATATGCTATTGAAGAGCTCCAAAATAAAAACATCAAGAAAAAAATAAAAAAAGAGAAAACAATATCATTTATAATATCCATACAAAAGATGAATACCTGGGAATAAACTTAACCAAAGAAACAAAAGACCTGTACAAAGGAAACTACAGAAAAATCAAAATGTGAATATTACTGAAAGCAATAAATCTATAGATAGAACACAATTCTGATCAAAATCATTTTCTTGGGGGCTCATACAGCTCTTATCACAATCTATGCATCCATCCATTGTGTCTAGCACATTTGTTCATTGTTGCCATCATCATTTTCAAAACAATTTCATTCTACTTGAGCCCTTGGCATGGGCTCCTCATTTTTCCCTCTTCCCTTCTTCACGAACTCTTAATAATTCATAAATTGTTATTAATTTTTCATGTCTTACACTGTCCGAGGTCTCTCTTTACCCTCTTTTCTACTGCCCATGCCCAAGGAGGGGTTACATTGTGATCAGTGCCCCCTCTTGGTACCACTACTCTCACAGCTGTCTACAAATGGGTTTGGGGTCTCCAGTCCACCCTCCCCCTCAATCACATCAATAAGGCTTTTTGTTCTGGGTCTTTGATGCCAGATACCTGATCCCTTCGACACCTCTTTATCACACAAGCTGGTGTGCTTCTTCCATGTGGGCTTTGTTGCTTCTTAGAGAGAGTCACTTGTTCATCTTCAAGCCTGTAAGACCCCAGATGCTATATCTTTGCATTGCTGGACACCATCACCTTTCTTCATTACATTTGCTTATGCACCCATTTGTCTTCAGCAATTCTGGCGGGAAGGTTATCACAGAATGCCAGGTGACTAGAACAAAGTGTTCTTGCGTTGAGGGAGTACTTGAGTAGAGGCCCACTTAATTGGACCTTTTGGACCTACTTTCTATCCAGCTCTTGGTAATCCAGGGTGTGTGCTACAGACTCGTGGACTTAATATTGTTCTTTTGAGGCACACAATATCTTTCATAGGCCACACCAGAAAGAATCCATGTGGAAGCTACATTCACTGGAGTTTGTAAACTGGGCTTTCATTCAAACTCATCAGGAGCCCTTTGATTTAAGACTGAAATTCATCAGTGTGAGAAGATGATGACTGCTATCCCAAGTTATGGAATTGGCAGTTATTGGACTTGGGTTTGACTCTCTGGCCTTCAGGGTGCCTAATGAATGGTGATCCAGGAATACCAAATATTTACTACTTTAATGCTCTTCTTATTTTGTTATGACATGTATTAGTCAGGTATGCAAGTTGCTACCTTTTGGAATGAATTTTGTTGAAAGTTTTGTTCCAACATCAACCCTAATTATTTGTGTAAATAGTGTCCAGCCCAGCCTGTGTGATCACGAGGTGTCAATGGGATCAGGTATCAGGCATCAAAAAACAAAAAGTCCTATCACTGTGATGAGTGGGAGTGCGAAATGGGGACACAAAACCCATCTATAGGCAACTGGACATACCCTTACAGAAGGGCCTTGGGGAGGAGACAAACCAGTCAGGGTATAGTATAGTAAAGATAAAACATACAGCTTTCCTCTAGTTCTTTATTGCTTCCTCCCTCCCACTATCATGATCCCAATTCTACCTTACAAATACGGGTAGACCAGAGGATGTACACTGGTACAGACAGGAACTAGAAACAGAGGCAATCCAGGACAGATGACCCTCTGAGGACTAGTAGTGAGAGTGGCGATACCGGGAGGGTGGAGGGAAGGTAGGGTAGAAAGGGGCAAGGGATTATAAAGATCTACATATAAACTCCTCCATGGGGGACAGACAACAGAAAAGTGGGTGAAGGGAGACGTTGGACAGTGTGAGATATGCCAAAATAATAATAATTTAGAAATAATCAAGGGTTCGTGAGGGAGGGTGGGGGAAGGAGGGTGAAAATGAGGAGCTGATACCAAGGGCTCAAGTAGAAAGAAAATGTTTTGAAAATTATATGGCAACAAATGTACAAATGTGCTTGACACAATGTATGTATGGATGAATTGTAATAAGAGCTGTATGAGTCCCCCCAGAAAAGATTTTTTAATAAATTGTTCAGAAACTTGAATTTAATCTATATAAGTCAACAATTCGAGCATGAATTGATGTCTGAAACCAGCCTATACTTCTATATGCTTTTCTCAACCATGTTTTAAATTCTGTATCATTAGCTAAATGAATCACACTATCGTTACCTTATGTCCCAGGAAGATGGTTTGAAAAGTTTTCGTTATCATAAAATGATAATGTTGTTTCTAAAGTGAACCAGAGACATATATAAACCACAGATATGTGAATGGATTTTGTGCTCCCATTTAAATCTAGCCCCAATCTAAGAACTATGAGTTCTTAGGATGTGGCCCTCTTTAATGCTTAAAGAAGTCATTAAAGATATAGGTGCTATAGAAAAAACAAAACAAAAGAGAATGAAAAAACAACAAACAAAGCCAAAGTAATATACTCATAAAAATTATATCTGTTTGTAATTAATAGATAAAAATTTTACTAGTACATTGCTTAGAACACATGGTAGATAAATGGAATCACAGAATGGAATTTTCCCACTTTTTGCAGTCCATTGTATATTCAATATTTGTAAGTCTTAACATTTACAAAAAGTACAAAACAAGGTGATCTATATTAAACATAATGCCTGTGCTATAAATTGTCATCACAAGGTAATTATTTTACTATTGATTCGAACATTTTCTTCATTCAATACTTTTATTGAAGTTCAAAGTATACATTCTTAAGACAATAAATACCTGGCTGTTTTTTCTTAGTATCACAGAGGTACCATCATCAACTTCAAATTCTCCATAGTCTCTTAGACACCGTACCTGAAAAGAAAATCAGATATTTTATCCAAATTACCTTTTAAAATATGCAGTGATCATAACATGAAGTGGGATTATATAAATGCCCGAACAGTAAAAGTACTGTATTTTATGTGTCTGTTTCCTCCTCTGTGTACTTAGGACCCTTACTATTCCCAGATATTTACTGTGGTCCTAATCCTAAAGATCTCAATTTCCTACGTCACCGGGAAGGGAAAAATAAGCTTTGCAAATGTATACATGGATGGTATTACCAATAAGGAAACCAGGGATTTAGATAAAAGGAGACTACATAGTTGGACGTTTTCCTCTCAAACAATGCACTATATTAATCAGAAGGAATAAAAATGAGGGACATAACAGTGGCAAACAAGAAAGAAAAGAGCATTTTACCTCAACTAGATTGACCAGATCCTTCCCATAATCCATCAGGATAAAAGAACATACATCTAAAAACAAACTGTTTTTCTTTTTAACAATTTATTGGGGCTCATACAATTCTTATCACAGTTCATACATATACATACATCAATTGTATAAAGCACATCTGTACAGTCTTTGCCCTAATCATATTTTTCTCTTTTCCTTTTTTACATTTTATTAGGGACTCATACAACTCTTATCACAATCCATACATATACATACATCAATTGTATAAAGCACATCCATACATTCCCTGCCCCAATCATTCTCAAGGCATTTGCTCTCCACTTAAGCCCCTTGCATCAGGTCCTCTGTTTTATTTTTTCCCCCTCCCTCCCCTTTCCCCCCTCCCTCGTGTGCACTTGGTAATTTATACATCGTTATTTTGTCATATCTTGCCCTATCCGGAGTCTCCCTTACCCCCCTTCTCTGCTGTCCCTCTCCCAGGGAAGAGGTCACATGTGGATCCTTGTAATCAGTACCCCCTTTCCAACCCACTCACCCTCCACTCTCCCAGCATCGTCCCTCACACCCTTGGTCCTGAAGGTATCATCCACCTTGGATTCCCTGTACCTCCAGCCCTCATATGTACCAGTGTACAGCCTCTGCCTTTTCCAGCCCTGCAAGGTAGAATTCGGATCATGGTAGTTGGGGGGAGGAAGCATCCAGGATCTGGAGGAAAGTTGTGTTCTTCATCGGTACTACCTGCACCCTAATTAACCCATCTCCTCTCCTGAACCCCTCTATGAGGGGATCTCCATTGGCCGACACTTGGGCCTTGGGTCTCCACTCTGCACTTCCCCCTTCATTTAATATGGTATATATATACATATACATATATACATATACACACATGTACACATACATACACACATATCTTTTTTTTTTTTTGCATGATGCCTTATACCTGGTCCCTTGGCACCTCGTGATTGCACTGGCCGGTGTGCTTCTTCCATGTGGGCTTTTTTGCTTCTGAGCTAGATGGCCGCTTTTTCACCTTCAAGCCTTTAAGACCCCAGACACTATCTCTTTTGATAGCCAGGCACCATCAGCTTTCTTCACCACATTTGCTTATGCACCCATTTGTCTTCAGCAATCCTATCATGGAGGTGTGCAGTCAATGATATGATTTTTTGTTCTTTGATGCCTGGTAACTGATCCCTTCGGGACCACTCGATCACACAGGCTGGTGTGTTCTTCCATGTGGACTTTGTTGCTTCTGAGCTAGATGGCCGCTTGTTTATCTTCAAGCCTTTAAGACCCCAGTCACTATCTCTTTTGATAGCCAGACACCATCAGCTTTCTTCACCACATTTACTTGTTCACCCACTTTGGCTCCAGACGTTGTGTCGGGAGAGTGAGCATCATAGAGTTCCAATTTAATAAAAGGAGATATTCATGCATTGAGGGAGTGAACAAACTGTTTTTCAAAGGAAATCAAGTCTTCCAATCTCTTGTTTCTCAGGAATACTTAAAAATACATTTAAAAGATTCAGTTTCATGCTCTTTCATTTTGCTTACACAGTAACTTAGCAATCATTTAATTTTCATTTAGTATTTTAAAAATAAAACAAAATTTATGGAAGATGGAATGTTAGATTACATTAAGATGCTTGAAATTAAAGTGCCAACATCCAATCATTTTTGACCTATAAAATGTAAGCTTAATATAGTTCAGCTCACACATCACTATTACCTTAAAACTGTGAATCAAAGTTTGTTGCAGAGAGGGCACTATAAGCATTTCCATACTCCTGTCCCTCTATAGCAGTGTTTCCCAAAGTGGGGATACTGCAATGATCCACGAGGAGTACAAAGCAGATAGCTACACTTTATCCTGGAGTATAGGCTATTGTATAAAAGTTTTTAATTTTACACACACACACACACACACACACACACACACACACACACACACCATAGTGAATGAAGGGGTAAGTGCAGCGTGGAGACTCAAAGCCCATTTTTCGGCCACTGGAGATCCCCTCATAGAGGGGTTTAGAAGAGGAGATGGGTCAGTCAGGGTGCGATGCAGTACCGATGAAGAACACAGCTTTCTCCCAGATCCTGGATGCTTCCTCCCCCAACTACCATGATCCGAATTCTACCTTGCAGGACTGGATAGGGCAGAGGTTGTACACTGGTGCATATGGGAGCTGGAGGCACAGGGAATCCAGGGTGGATGATAACTTCAGGACCAATGGTATGAGGGGCAATGCTGGGAGAGTGGAGGGTGAGTGGGTTGGAAAGGGGGAACTGATTACAAGGATCCACATGTGACCTCCTCTCTGGGAGACAGACGGCAGAGAAGGGTGGGGGGGGGGGGTAAGGGAGACTCCGGATAGGGAAAGATATGACAAAATAACAACGTATAAATTACCAAGGGCACATGAGGGAGGGGAGAAAAAAAAGAGGACCTGATGCAAAGGTAAAGTGAAGAGCAAATGCTTTGAGAGTGATTAGGGCAAAGAATGTAGGGATGTGCTTTATACAATTGATATATGTATATGTGTGGATTGTGATAAGAGTTGTATGAGCCACTAATGAAATGTAAAAAAAGAAAGAAAAAAAAAAAGAACACAGCTTTCCCCCGGATCCTGGATGCTTCCTCCCCCCAACTACCATGATCCTAATTCTACACTGGTGCATATGGGAGCTGAAAGCACAGGGAATCCAGGGTGGATGATAACTTCAGGACCAATGGTATGAGGGGCAATGCTGGGAGAGTGGAGGGTGAGTGGGTTGGAAAGGGGGAACTGATTACAAGGATCGACATGTGACCTCCTCTCTGGGAGACGGACGGCAGAGAAGGGTGGGGGGGCGGGGGGTAAGGGAGACTCCGGATAGGGAAAGATATGACAAAATACCAATCTATAAATTATCAAGGGCTCATGAGGGAGGGGGGACAAGGGAGGGAGGGGGGAAAAAGAGGACCTAATGCAAAGGGCTTAAGTGAAGAGCAAATGCTTTCAAAATGATTAGGGCAAAGAATGTAGGAATGTGCTTTACACAATTGATGTATGTATATATGTGGATTGTGATAAGAATTGTATGAGCCCCTAATAAAATGTAAAAAAAATGATTAGGGCAAAGAATGTACAGATGTGCTTTATACAATTGATGTACGTATATATATGGATTGTGATAAGAGTTCTATGAGCCCCTAATAAAACAATTAGGAAAAAAAACAGGCCCAAAGAACAAAAGAAAACTGGGTTAGCAATATATATACATAAATTAAAATATCTATAAAGAGATTCTATCACCGCCCTCTAGTTGATTCTAACTCACAATGACCCTATATTGGTTTTCCAAGGCTGTAAATCCTTACAGAAACTAATAGTCTCATCTTTCTCCTGAGCAACAGTTGGTAAATTTGAACCTTAAGAACCTCAGAACCCTGGTGGTACAGCAGTTAATCACTGGGTTGCAATCTGCATGGTCGACAGTTCAAAACTACCAGTACCAGTAGGAGAAAGCCTGGGCTTTCTACTCAGAAACCCATAGGGGATCCCTAGGAATCAGCATTGACTCCATACCAGAGAGTTTGGTTCTGGAACCTTATGGTTAGCAGTCCAATCAATGCCTATCCTACAATGCCAGCAGGGATCCTAAGAAAGAGATGAAGAGATGTAGTCAATGAATAAGGCCCATCTAGCCATCATCTCTTATGCATTGTATTATCAATTCTAGCCTATATGGCTATGGTTAAAATCCCATTTTGGAGGGATGGTTATGTGGAAAAGCCATCTCAGAAGCAGGAACACAGAGAAATGCTGGACCATCAAGGTGTAAGAGGCCCTAGTGGGACATACTTGAGATCTTTGTCTGAAGTGGTAGAGACTGAGATGGAGGCATCAAAGGCTGCAGCACAGAGACCATGGGACAGAACAGAGGGACTAGGCCAAGACCAGAGGCTGAGGCAAGGCGTCCATGACATAAAACAGAGGAGCAATACTGAGACTATGATACTTTGAGGCAGAGCAGTGGGCTGCCTTTCTGGCCCAAAGAGGCAAAGGGACTATGTGACTGAGAGGCTAAGGACTAAAGACTGACATGACTGCTGGATGACAGGAGAGGTACACTTACTGTTTCCTGATGCTGACTTGTGGTAACTAGTTACCTTCCTTAATAAGCCCACTAAATTGTGAATATTGTCTGTGAGTTCTGTGAGGCCAACTGGGACCGATAATTGAACCCGACAGAAAGGCAGTGTGTGAGGGAGGAGTGGGTGGTGTCAGAATAGATATTGAAGGATGAAGGATGGAGGCATGTCTGAACTCTGCCTCATGGAAACAGTGAAGCCAGAGAAAGTCAAATACGGCCCTCTGATATGTCTTCCTACATTTAAAGAAGCCAATCCAATTACTAGCACTAACAAATAAGAGAAACAACGTTACTGGATAACTCAACAGGATATTTGAGTTGGCAGAAGAACAGAACAGCTTATTGAGTCTGAGGAACAAAAGTAAAGAAACATGATCCCAAGGAACACCATCAAGCAAATCAATGCAAATATTATGGAAGTCCCAGAAGAGGGCAAAGGGTAACTAAATAAAACTTAATAGACAACAGCAGAACATTACCAAAACTTGACAAAGGACAAGAATGTACATATCAATGACACTTAAGAATTTCCAAATCAGAAGAAAGCCTGAGAGATCCACACCAAAATATCTTATCATCAAACTCTTTAAAAAAAAGATAAAATCTTGACAATATCAAATAAAATGAAGTACCAATTTACATATATAGAAACCCTGGAAACCAGGAGGTAATAGAGTCACATATTTAAAATAATGAAAGAAATGAACAGCCATCCAAGATTCCTATAGCCAGCAAAACTTTCCTTTATAAATGAGGATAAAATTCAAGAAAACAAATAAAACCTGAGGGAATGTTGAGACATTCCTTTAGATTGAAATACAAGGAGAGTAGATTGCAAGATGAAGCAATATAGAGAAAAAGGTGTTAGGTTCCTGGATTCAGGTACCTGAAAGAATTCACACAGCAGAAGCAGGTTTGTAATCCAAGTGATTTTATGGGGAAAAGGGAAGTTTCAGGTATTACAGCCTCAAATAATACACATTGTTTTAAGAAAGCATACAAGGATCCGCAGAACTGCACATGGGTTCACTGCTGAATGGGGAAAAAACACATAGAAAGAACAGGAACACGTAACCCAGCACGTGGAACCAGGAAATCCCAGGGGCCAAAAGGGCTCCCACCCCCCACTTGTGGAGAATGCTGGAATGGAAGGAAGTCAAGGCAGGGTCTTTATTCCCTCCTCTCCACAACGGCTGGGGGAAGCATGGTTGAAGGTATTGGTTGGTTCCACTGGCTTGAGTTTAGGCCCACCTGTGTGAGGTAATGTAACTGAGCCTAATCTGTGTGCCCTGGTGGACCTCCCCTCAGGGCGGAGGGAGCTCTTGTCTGAGCATGCTCAGTTTGATTGTTCTAAAATTTAACGGATGCCTGATTTCTTCCAATCCTTTTGCTTTAGCCTTATGCAGTTACTGCGGAGACAACCCCCTTGTGGTGCTTATGTAATCTGATGTCAATTTGGGACTCGAGAAGATTAAGAGTGAAGTGGTGGAGTCTAGTTGGTCAATCAGGATAGCCAGTGAGGCCTCTGTGTGGGCATTGCCTTCGCCTGAGAATTCTGGGAACTCCAGTATTTCCTCCTTAAACAGGAGACGCTTCTCTCTCTCAGCTCACTTCTTTGGAGATGCTCTACTGGCAAGACACATGGCACTACGTCCTGGTAGCTGGGAAAGCCACACGGACCTACCCTGATGCAACAGACCTCTGGAGCCAGAGAAGCTACATAGAGAACCCTGCCAGCGCTGAGATGTTTACAATGCTACTGGATCCAAAAACTTTCTACTCGCTGGTTCAAGATCGTCCTGCAATCGGAGTCATTGCATGTTTCGTGAGTCTGACGAGGCCTTTACAGATTGGTATCAGACATATGGGCTAATATTGGGCTCACGGACTTGACCTGGACTGGGCTGGGACGTTTTCGCAATATTCAGTTGTTCTTCTATATAAACCTCTATAAACATGAGTTTCTATGAATTTGTTTCTCTTGTCTACCCAGACTAACACTCCCCCTTTATGGCCCCTATTCTGGCTACCTAACATATTTAGCCAACACCTAAGTTGAATGCAAACATTTTTCTTTGGTCTTCTTTATTCAATATTCAAAAGTATACAAAAGAGGATAATAAAGATGGTTCAAAATCCAAAAATTAACTAAGCGCCAAAGTACGTGCTACTACTGGAAGAAATGAGGAGCAAAGAGAGGATAACCCACTTAACAAGTAACAAAATGACAACTATATGACAGGGACTTCAAGTGTGTGCAAATATGGAATTTAAAAACTGAAAAAAGTCCCAGAAACATTTGAAGCTCCTTGGTAAGTACTTCCTTAGTGGTAGTAACTTGCAATATGAAAGTATTAAAATGTCCAGTGTAAAAGCAGAGACCTTGTGATATGCATATGATACAACTTTGCTTATGGAAAGCTAAGAGGATTCAACACATTAATGAAGAACTGAGACTAAAGCTTTCTGTAGGGATTATGGCTCGATGGAAAAAAAAAGCCTCATACTCGGGCCAATAAACACAATGATAAAAAGAGAAAAAAATAAATTGACACGGATTTCATTTATTTCAATGCATAATCAACATTCATGGAATTAGTGAAGAAATCAAGCCATGAGATAAATGCTGCAAAAGACTTCTTTAAAGTGTTAAAGAGCAGCAGAGTCAGCAAAATGACTGTCAGACAACAAACTCGGACAACTCTCAGCAATTATAGAGAAGGTCCACTAGGAGCGATATCCTAAACTTCATGGAAGAGAATCTCAATATGAAGTACATCCAAGCTTCTTAAACTGAGAGAGCAGTAGCAACTACTAACAGATTCCCCTCTTTGTTATAGGCTGTCCACACGCTGGGGAAGCGTCCCTCCTGCCTGGCATAGCCAATTTTTTCTGGTCCCTGAGCTAACCCAGCTGACCAAGCCTCTTGGCTTGCTGTCCTCTGGTGAAGAACAGCTTTGCAGAGTCAGCTTGGTGCAGACAGTCACTAGCCAAGCTTAACTTTTGCTTTGTTCTACAGTTCCACCAGCCCTTGCTCAACATTCCTCACCTTGCCACCCCCAAGCAGGAAATGTGTTAGCAAAACAACACAATTAGGGGGCAAGGGGGAAAGAGAAGCCTAGCACTTCCCGCACCAATCTCAAAGTAGACTTGAGAGGTTTAATTTAACCCCCCCCCCCATTGGGTGAGAAATCCACACACCTGGCCTCTAGACCTGGCAGGAACCCCATCTTATCCCTCAAGGGGTGGAGTCAAGGGACAGAGTTTTTGTGGGTTTTGAACTGCGGACCATGCTGATCGCAACCCAATGTGTAACCACTGTACCACCAGGGGTCCTTTTATCTCAGTAAAACTATGAAAACTAGTCCTCGGTTTATCTGACCCCAGCCATGCTATTTTTTAATCACCTAATATGTATATGAAAGGTGAACAATGAATAAGACAGAGGTGAATTGATAACTATGAATTATGATATCGCAGAAAAGCACTGACAAAACATCAACAGCCAGAAGAGCAAACAAAGCTATGCTGGAAGAGCTACAGCGGGAGTGCCCCTTAAAGAGGCCGACTCCGTGTATATGTCATCTGGATGGCAAGTCCCTGGATGGTCAAAAAGAGGAAGCCTCTCAGTGGTACACATTGACACCATGACTGCAATAATGGGCTCAAACAGCAATGTTTGAGAAGAGGGTGCGGGGCAAGGCAGTGTTTCATTCTGTTGTACATCTAGTTACTATGAATAGGACTTGGTGGCACCTAACAAAACTATATTCATATCTCCTTCTTACATAATAGGAGCATAATCCACACATTCAATAAAATCCATTCTCAAGAGGTAAAACTTACTTCAATATATAAGCTTTGGGGAGGCTTCATATCCTGTGTTATGTCCAAACCTTCATTTCCTCCCAATGACCTCATGTAAGTAGCAAGGGACTTCTTATAACAATTGAACCATTCTTTCTGAAAACAGAAAAATGGTCTTTTTACCAAGTGACAAAGAAAACAAGCTTGCCAACATTGTGTAATCGTGACTTCAAACAGCACATACGCCCATGTAGATCATGAGTGTGGCATTCCTGTATTTATATAGCGAACATTAATGGTTGTCTTCTACGAGTCAGGAACTGTCTGTGCACTTAGGATGGAGCATTCAACCAAAACAGACAAAATTCTTGTTATCACATAGCTTACAAACCAGTAGACCTAAGCACAGATCTAAAAAAACCATTCAACCAGAAACAACACTACGAAAAACACATGATTCAGTTATGGTCGCTTTAAATACTGCACGGACTCTTTTTATAAGAATGGAACAACATGCTTGAGCAGACAATGCAAATGTCCCCAAAGAGAAGGAAGGACAAGCAAAATGAGGAGTGCACACAATAGAAGATAGTGAGGCTTACTTTGGAATTCAGTTCTAAGTTGTATCTGACAAGGGTAAACCTTTATCACATGTAAAGTGGCGCAAGAGGTCACATTATTTTATGACTGCATTTGTAGGAAAGTCAGTCATCGGAATTCTATAAATGTAAAAAAGTAGATTAAGAGTTGCCAAAGGGCTGGGGGAAGGAAATAATAATAAAAGGCATTTGTTATTTTTTAAAGTCTATTATGGTTAGGGTGAAAGTTTACAGAGAAAACTCATGTTTTATACAGTAATTTATATATATTTTGTTTTGTGACATTAGTTGCAATCTCCTGAGAATCTTATTTATGTATAATTACAGAAAGGTAGGCAAAACAAAGATGTACAGGTTAATGACATTATTAAGAAACAGCCTGGTCAAGGAGTAACACATCCTCAGCCCCAAAATGGAGACTTATCATTTTGTTCCATTCTGAAAATTTTACATTATCACCCAAGAATGCATCCCTAAAACACTAGTTTAGTGCTGTTCATTATTTGTACTTTAAATAGATCCACACAGTATTTATTATTTTGTGACAAATTTCACTAAACATATTTTGGATTTCTGAAATTCTACTTTAAAGTGATGAAGAGCAAGGATGTCACACTTTGAGGACTGAGCAATGCCATGGGATTTTCCATTGACCTTAGCCATGGGATTTTCCATTGCCTCATAAGCATATGAAAGTTGGACAACAATTAATAAAGACCAAAGAATAGATGCCTTTGAATTAGCATGTTGGCAAAGAGCACCGAAAGTACCATGGACTGCTAACTGAACAAACAAATCTGTCTCGGAAGATCACAGCCAGACTGATCCTTAGAGATGAGTATGGCAAGACTTGTCTCACAAGTTTTGGGCATGTTTTCAGGAGACCAGTCCTTAGAAAACGACACAATACTTGGTACAGTGCAAAGTCAGTGGGAAAAACAAAAACAACTCAAGGAGATGAATTGATACGGTAACTCAACAATGGGTTCAAACATAACAATTGTGAGGATGCAGAGTCCAGTAGTACTTCATGCTGATCTAGACAGGGCCACTATGAGGCGGAACTGCCGAGAAGGCACCCACCATTACTATGTTGGTTAGTATTGGGTTATGTGTTGGCTAAAGCCAAGGTCAACAGTTTGACTCAACCAGTTACACCTAGGGAGAAAGGGGATTTCTGCTCCTATAGAGAAATACAGCTTCAGAAACCTAAAGAGCCAGTTCTACTTTGCTCATCCTTAAGGATTGTTAAAAGTCAATGGCAGTGGGTGTTTTACACAATTAATGTATGTATGTATGGATTGTGATAATAGTTGTATGAGCCCCAATAAAATGATTTTTAAAAAAGAAATTTTGACATAAGATTATCTCTCTCTAAAGTGTCTTGGAGTCTCTAACTTGTAAACTACTATTTGTCTACCTTCATGGAAAAAAATAATACACTAATCTTTGTTAAAGATGGCATCACCTATCCCTTATCGGTGAGTTCAAAGTGAAATGTTCACATATAGAAACTGAATTTCGGTTTATGCTCTGAGAAGGAAAAGGCAGAGGCAGTGATTCTCTCCATAGACTAGACCTTGTAGAGACTCTATTAACACCGAATTAGGACCCCAGCTATAAGGGATTTCCATTGAACTCAAGGTCAAAATGAAGTCTAAAGTATGGAAATCTAATCTCAAGACTAACATTATAATTGTTAATTATAATTTTCTGGTTCGAAAATCAGCATCTTGAAGTCTTACTTGTGTGCCTTGTCATGACTACCTTGTACTAAACTAAAAAAGTTTATGCACGACAAGTTCATGTATTTATGTTTAAAATAAAATCCTCATCTATTGGTTACTTAAATTTTAAGATAAAATCCTACAAGAACTATTACTCTTAAACACTCTATGTTTTTAAAAAAATACTATAGCTATTGTTATTAGAGAAAGAACATGTTCTGTTCATTTCACCATAATAAAGAGGCACCCCTCAAGTCCACTTAATGTAAGATTCCGGCACAAAGACCATGGAAAAAGAACCTGAAAAATTAACTGGTAACGTAATTATTTAGTAGTTCCCTCAAGAAGCTGAGGTACTTTGTTTCTTTCTCCAGAACATGAACAGAATAAAAATAAAGCATGGAAATGTACTTAGCAATCCAAGATCAGAGGAGGCAATGGTATTAGAGATTAAAACCTGAGCAGACTGCGGATGACAGTGGAAGCCCAAACTCCATTTGCACAGTTCCCACACAGATTAAGCCTCCAGTGAATCTCCTTAGACCATGAACAAAGAATGGAAATAGTCTTGTTATACACTGAGTGCATTGGAAAGTAGATTAACACAGATAATTTTTAACGTTATTGTTTTTCTCTCTTTTGGTCCCTTTTAAATTTCTTCTAGTTTTTATATTTTCTTTTGGATTGAGGGCTGTTTTTTTTGCATATGATTTTCTTTCTTTTTTTTGGAGTTTTCAGTGGTTTATTGAGCATTCAATATTTTGCCATGATGACTTAGGATAGTTAGGTGTTTTTTTTTTATTTTGTGTTTTACATTTTATTAGGGGCTCATACAACTCTTATCACAATCCATACGCATATGATTTTCTTTAAATAAAATCTAGGATAGGACTTAGTTACTGTGAAGACTATAAATGGATTAAGTTTCTTTGGGTTAGGACAGGGCAGGCTGGGGCAAATGGTGAGTTTAAGACTGAAGAAAATGTTCTAAAACTGATGGAGATCATAACTGCACAGCTCTTTTTAATATATTTAAACCACTGGGTTGTGTGGTATATGAATTATGTCAATTAAACTCAAGTTAAATTTTTTAAATGCAGTTAGCAAGTAAATTGTTTATAAAACTCATGGCAAATTTACTGAATACATGCCGTGGCAATTACATTATATCCTGTCAGCCTGTCAATAAAATTGCAGCTTGATGACCTCATTTTGAGGCATGACAGAAATAAGTAGCTCAATGGAGATCAAACCCAGTCTCTCTGCCTTCCTTTTCTGCGCTGAGACAGTCAGAGAGCTGGAGGAGACCCGTGCCAACACTGAAATGCATACACTGCCACTGGATCCACAAGACCTTCTACCCACTGGCCTGCGATATTCCTGCATTTGGCATCATTACATATACTGTGAATCTAAAGAGGAATTTATCGACTAGTACCGAACATATAGGCTAATATCGGACTTATGAACTTGATCTGACCTGGGCTGAGATGTTTTCTCAATATATAATTGCTCTTTTATATAAAGTTCTTATACACATGAGTGTATGACTGTTCCTCTAGTCAACCCAGACTAACACTTTCTTTTATAAGTGATATACTATACCAAACACACACAATAACAGCATTGATCACATTCCGTTCTATGCTATGTTCCAAATGGGCAGCCTTAATCATCCTGTAACAACCCTGTTAATACAGCAGTTCTCAACCTGTGGGTTACGACCTCTTTTGGGGTCAAAGGACCCTTTCACAGGAGTCACTTAAGACCATTGGAAAACATGTATTTCCAATGGTCTTAGGAACCAAGTCACTGCTCCTCTATCCATCTCCAGGAGGGTCTGCCCACATACGAGTACGCAGCGTAATGACATAATCAGACAACCCCATCACATTCAACTTGTACAAATAAAGGTGGATGTGACAGGGTTGGCACCACAATGTGTTTATGTGGACAAGTCACACATGCGTAGAGAGCAGCTGCTGTGTTAAAAGCAGCTACAGTGTTAAAAGCAGCAGTATTGGTGGTAAATGACACTTCATGAATTATTATTTCTGGGTAAAATCATAAACTACTGCAAAAAATCGATATCTGTACCATGGGAACTTTATCTGGATGCTGATTGGTCTTTTTATATTCAGCTGTGGTTGATGTGAATACTGCTCCTTGTGATAGTAACAGGTATGTAAAAACACAACATAGAGAATGTTAAATCATAGGAAATTTTAATAAACTGTATTGACTAAATTGTGCCATGTATCATCTTTAGTACTATTTTTTTTTAAATAAGAAATTTAAACAAGACGCTTGACTTGAAGGGAAAACTATCTAGGCTTCATTGAGAGTAATTTACGCCTACTTAAAAACAGATTGCCTTACATGTAATAGCTACATACAAAAATGTTATAAAACTGTCCTTGGTTTTACAATGATAAATGAAAAACATAAAAATTCTTCAATCGAACAAGGCATGCAAGGATTTTTTTCATGTCATTTTTTTTGTTTTTGTTAAACAGTGAGAGCAAAATAACCTACTGAAATACAAAGAGAGAAGCTGAATGAGCAAGCCACTGATGGAGAAGGGGAGCTTTCACAGAACCAGTGTTTTCCCCATCCCATCTCCACCTGATGTTGATCAAAACATACCATTGGTGATTTAGTAAACGAATAAATAAACAAAGGGAAAAATTTAATATGCTTGTGTAAATGCACCAGTTACTTTGTGTACAATAAAGGAATGAGGAAGGGGAAATGAAATAAAGAGAAAACTATACTGTAGTTGTCAGGAGGTGGTGGAATCAAACTGTGGTTTTCTAATCGAGAATGGATTCTTGGTCGGCTGGAAGAGAGTTCTGGAGGAAAGGAGCAGGCTCCCTTAGAAGATGCCTCCTGTCTGCTGCTGGAACACATCAATTGTATCTTCATCCTCCATTTCCAACTGTGCAGGTGTGTCTGTTTCATTGATTGGCTGTCTGTCGAATCAAATCAGATCTGACTCATTGACAAACCCTGTTCACAATAGGCTTCCATTAGCTTACTAAGTGGGTGTGCCTCTGAATCTTAAACTGCACCACAGAACCATCCTGCCCTACCACCTTCAAGTTAATCTGATCATTGTTCTCAGTCTTGACTCCTCCCTTGAGTTTTTTGTTGGCCAGGGTGAATGCTGAAGTCTTCTCAAAAGAGGTACCAGGTCCGCACCAAACGAGCACACAGGCAGCTGCAGGAACAGCAGGAGGAGGTGGCAGTGGTGGAGGAGGGAGAGCCATCTTTTGTATTATTAAAGCTATGGTTATATATTATTTTCATTAGCCAACCATCCCATGACAATGGATCATGTAGAAGAACGTTAAGAAAAGATAGTGAGGATTTTTTATGGTATGGTTTTACTTCAATGACAGCAGGAACTAAGAAACTACAATGTCTTACTTGTTGTGAAGTTCTATTAGTGGAATCTATGAAGCTGAACAAACTAATATGCCATTTTGATAGCAAATATCCGAGCTTTGCTGGCAAGGATACCAACTATTTTAAAAGCAAAGCTGATGATAAACTCAAGAAAGCCAGACTTGACACTGGTGGCAAGTACCACAAACAAAACGTAGCAGTCATTGAAGTTTCATATTTGGTGGCACTCAGAATCACCAGCGCTATGAAACCCTACACCATTGCTGAGGATTCACTGTTGCCAGGGGCCAGTAAATTGTTCGAGTTATGATCAGAGATGAATTTGTTACAAAATTGAGCACAATTTTCTTATCAAATGACACTGCCTGCAGAAGAATAGCAGACAAGGCTGCTGATATTCTTGATCAGATAATCCAGGAAAGTAAATCTGCTCCACTTCCAATATTTAGCATCCAGCGTGATGAATCTACAGACGTTGCAAACTGTTCACAGTTACTGTTTACCTGAGGCATATTAATGATGGCGACTTTAAATATGAGTTTCTTTTTTTGCAAACCTCTTAAAATGGCAACTACTACACGTGATGTATTTGATAGTTGGTTCATTCTGAAAGAGCATAAGATCTCTTGGGAAAAGGTTTGTGGTGTTTGCAGATGATGCTCCACTATGCTAGGATGTCAATCTGAATTTCAACGTTTGGTACTGAGTCACCGAAAGTCACCGGAACTCACTGTATAACTCATCAGAAAATATTAGCAACAAATACACGGCCAAAAGAGTTACAAGAAGTAATGAGAAGCATCATAAATTCTGTCAATTTTGTAAAGGCGAGCACTTTAAACAGTCTACTGCTTTCGCAACTGAAGTGAGACGGTTGTCCAGAGGAAAAGTTTTAAAAGGTGTTTTTGAGCATGGTGATGAACTCAAAATGTTTTTTATCAGAAAACATGACCGCAGTTCAAAGCATTTTGCAGCGATAAAAGTGAGATACAGAAAATAGTTTGATTGCCATCTTTGCCATCTTGAATGAGTTACAATTTATTACTGCAAGGACAAAATGCAACATGCCTTGATTTATCTGAAAATATCTGATCATTCCAAAGGAAACATCAGCTTTGGGGGAAAAAATTGGATGAAAATAAAATTTACCAAAAAAATAATAAAAAGAAAATAAAATTTACATGCCTACCCTATCTGTTTTCTTTGAAGAACATGACACTGAACCAGACAAAAGGATTACAATTTCTGTGAAAGAACACTTGCATATGCTTGCAGATGAAATTTCATCGTACTTTCCAAATCTACCCGACACCTCATTTGCACTTGCCAGAAGCCCATTTACAGTCAAAGTTGAAGATGTTCCTGAGATAGCACAAGAGACGTTTATTGAACTAACAGCGATGCAGCGAGAACTGATTTCTCTACAATGCCAGTTACAAAATTCTGGATCAAGTGTTTGCAGTCAGGTCCTGTTCTGTCGGAGACTGTGTTGCACCTTTTTCTTCCATTTCCAACAACTTATCTTTGTGAAACAGGGTTTTCCAGCTTGTTTGTTATCAAGTCTAAATAAAGAAGTAGATTTGTTGTGGAAGATGATCTTGTGCTCTTGCAAAGACTGTCTGGAGAATTTCTGATCTAGTGAGAAAGAAACTATCTCAACCTTCTGGCTTTTTACGCACACTGTCGCAAAATGTAGCAATGTAGTTCACTATTGTTATATTAAGACTGTTACTCATGCTACACCATGCTTCAAGACAAAATTTCATTTATTTATAATTAGAAATCAGTATTTCACAAGATATAATTACCTATTTTTGTGATTAATCACTATGCTTTAAATATGTTCAATTTGTAAACTAAAAATATATCCTACATATCAGATGTTTACATTATAATTCACAACAGTAGCAAAATTACAGTTATGAAGTAGCAACAAAAATGATTTTAAGATTGGGGATCACCACAACATGAGGAACTCTATTCAAGGGTCGTGGCATTAGGAAGGTTGAGAACCAAGGCTGTAGTAGGACACACTATGACCCCATTTTGTAAATAAAGGAGTGAACACAGAGCAATGAGGTTACTTGCCCAAGATTAGAAAGCAGTGTCAGGAGTTGAAACCAAGTGTTCTGACTCTAATGTTCTATCTTGAAATACTGGTCTAGCACCCTACCTTCAGTGACAAATACTCATCTTATTCTGAATATTTATTCATGCTGACTAGAAAACTACATATCTCCTAAGAATAATGTCGGCTTTTCAACTCCACTGATGAATCACTAATAAATAAAAGAAACTCCTTTTTTTATTGTTTGTCAGTTTTCCCTGTAGCACTAGAATTACTTACTACTACTCCCTTCCAGGAGGGTACCCCAGTGGCAGTTGCCACATTTGTCACTATTAATGGAAAGGTTGGCAATTTGAATCCACTTAGCTACTCTGTAAGAGAAAAATATGGCAGTTGGTTTCCATAAAGATTGATAGTGTATATGGATTATGTGCCAAATAAGACAGTTCAAAACAAAAATAATGTATAGCCTTATAAACCTCTGAGGCAGTTTTAGTCACAATCGACTTGAGAGTAATGAGTTTGGTTTTATACTTCCCATGCCTATCGCAGTAAGTACTAACTGCTTAAAAAACGCTGAAAACTTATTGCTGAAAAGGTGATCAAATCATGGATCAAATGATAGCAACTCAAAAGATTAGCTAGGAATCTTGGAGTAGTAAGCTTATGCTAGTGAGGAATAACTCAGAAAAGTATGGTAAGAATGGTTGCTTAATTCAAAAAGTATGTGTCAATAAATTATATATACAAACTGCTGAGTTAGTAGTTTATATTTACCTCTACACATTCTCACAAACAAAATATAGAAAATTTACAGAAAACAGAGAAATACCAGTAAACATCATTGTAGAAAAAAAAAGCCAGGATCTCAGTATTTTCCCAAAATCATTAACTTGAAAGAGTGCTAACTTACTTCTTCAGCAGACATGTGAAATCGTAAAGCATTAGGCAACACACTGCCATATTCCCACCTAAGTGCACGAATCCGCAGTAACCGGTCATACCTAGGACATTGAGAGAGTATTAGCATACAAACAAGCAGGAAATCAGACATTGTTCTATCAGTAAGGACTCAAGGATCTTATCAACTAAACTGTCATTTGTGGATTTTTTTTTTTAAGATTCTGATGCAAATAGATCTACTCTAAGAAGACATCTTTGGGACTACCAGAAATCGGGAATAGGAACTGGGCTGATGCCCCTAGCACTGTTCATTGTCGTAACTGTGATGGTGACACAGCAGTAATGTGGAAAAAGATCAGAAAGGCCCTTATTTCTTAGAGATGTATCCTAAAGTATATAGTGGTAAAATGTTATCTGATGTTTAGTACTTAGTTTTAAGTAGCCTAACATACATATGTCATAAATTATGGAAAATGTATTGTTAAATTTATAAGACAACTCCAGGAGCTTCACTATATTATTCTCTCTGCTTTCAAGAATAGTGCAATCTTTTACAATACAAATTTTAAACTGGAAAAACGAAATTAAAATGCTTACATTAAATCAAACTTAAAAGAAATAACTCACTGCCACATGGAGTTGTTTGACTCATACTGACACTGTAAGGACAGGATAGAAGCGCACCAGTGAGTTTCCGAGATTGTAACTCTTTTTTAAGAGTAGAAAGCCTCATCTTTTCCCCGCAGAACAGCTGGTGGTTTTGAAATGCTGTTTCTGGTTAACAGTCCAGCGCATAAACACTGAAAACACTCTCACTTCCATCAAGCCAATGCTGACTCATAGCAAACCCCTGTGGGTTTCCGAGATTGTAATTATTTACAGGAATAGAAACACGGCCTTTTCCCCTCGGAACTACTAGTGGTTTTGAACTGTGGACCATGTAGATCACAGCCCAACAAGTAACCATGCTACCAGGGCTCCATGCATAACCACAGAGATAAATAAATCTGAGATCTGTTGCTATCAACCAGAAACTTAATTGAGAAACCCCATGGAAAACTCTTCTTTGTTTCCTGCTACTACAAGTAAAATCACAGCAGCTTACAAGTACGCAATAGTGCAGCGTCGATTTCTTAACAAAGAACAGTGCCGAAATTTGATGGTTGGTATCAAATTGCTTCTTCCGTCTGATTTTGCTTCATTACTAGGAAGAGAATTAAAGAGAAAATGGATAAATACACTGCAGAACAACAAAAATTTTTAAGTTTTATTGACATGTAACAATTCACATCAAACAATTCAATAGTTATTAAGAATTGTACAAAAAACTGTACAATTACCACTACAATCAATTTTAGAACATTTTCTTATTTCTTGTACTCATTGTTATTAGCTTCCTGTTTCCCACCAACCACCCCTACAATCCCCACAAGAAACCATTAAATCCAGTTCCTGGCACTACAGAACCAAAAAAATTAATTTTTCCATGATATTTTTCAAAGGACTGATACACGTACACATTTTTACCTATTTGTACGTAACAGTTTACCTAAGCAAATTGTGCTGCTTCTACTTCAGAACTTTTATTTACACATTACAAGATTAAAGTAAGAAAAAGCCAAGTTAACTAACTTGTCAATGCAATGATACTATAATAATTTAATCTCCTTTAACCAGTTGGTATTGTACAGTTTTGCACACTGATTGCTTTCTATTATTTCAAAAGACAAGTGTCCTATTTGTTCACTGAGGTAAGAGAAAACCTGACATCATGGCCCGAAGAAGGTGGTCTTACATGATGTTTCTATTGTATGAGCACTCCGCTTCTAGGAGCACTTCCGAATCCTCACCACACTACTGTAGCTGGACATGGAGTCAGCAGTTTATTCATTCAACAAATATTTGCTATTTCCCCATCTATATTTTTTTACTATACTTTAGGGTTTTTTCATATACAGAGGAAGTAGTTTCACCCTATAAAATGCACATCTTCTTAGACACTTGATATGGATCACATTTTAAAACCAGAAGAACAAAAGGAGTAAGTATCTACTTTAGCATTTTAAAGCAATTAGATGAATATAAAAAGGGTCCACCATGCTTTGTTCCACATAATGCACTAGGCCCTGAAAACAGGAAAAATGCACACCCTGTGCTGTTAGGTTTTTCTATCTGCTGTCACTCTATGGGTACCAGATTATGGTCTACATTGTACAAACTAAGCACAAATACACCTAATACCAAGTACTTAAAAACATACATCAAATGTCCTAAACAAAAATCACATTTATAGGTGGGTAAATAAAAATATTTCTTTTGATATATAATTTAACCAGACATTGCTTACAGTGATTGTTTTCTCAGAAGGACATCAGGAAGATGGGCGACAAATTTTTAAAACAAGAATTTACAAGTGTTATGAATACAAGAAAGTAGTTCAAAGTGGAACACATCCTGGCCCACCAAGCCCTGAGGACGATATTTCCCCTCAGAGAAGTCAAAGCACAGAGAGGACCATATGGCCAGTCCACTATGAGACACGATGTACCTCACTGACCCATAGTGCTACCAGGGGACAACAATGGAAACACAGTGTGGGAACTGTGCCCAATCTGACCCCATCACACTGAGGCAAAACACTAAGAGCCATGCAACAGAACAGCAAAGGAAGCAGAGCAAAGAAGTCTTGAGGGAGTACAAAAAATAGACTTTGGGGCCAGAGTGTGCCACCCCATCAGACTCAACTGGAAAACACTCCTAAAGGTCAACAAACAGACCTTGAACTATTTACAGGCTTTTCTTTTTTTTTTTTGTCTTTTTTTGGTTTTCTTTTGTTGCTTCGTTTTGCTCTGTCTTGTTTTTTGTGCATATTATTATCTCTGCAATTCTATCTAGAAAAAATAGGCGGGATAAACAATCTGAAGGAGAAAACAACGGACTGCTGGTTCTGGGGAGATATGGGAGCAGGGGAGGCGGGGGTGGGGGGAAAGGAAGTGGGTGTTAACAAACCTAGGGACAAGGGAACAATAAGTGATTCAAAATCAATGGCCAGGAGGGTGCAGGAGGCCTGGTAGGGCTTGATCAAGAGCAGTATAACCTAGAGGAATTACTGAAATCCAAATGAAGACTGAGCATGATAGTGGGACAAGAAGAAAGCAAAAGGAAATAGAGGAAAGAATTAGGAGTCAAAGAGTATTTAAAGGTCTAAATACAGGTGTGTACATGCCAATATTTATATATGATGATGGAGAAGTAGATCTAATGTGCATGTATTTATAGGTTTAGTATTAAAGGACATTGGGACTCTACTCAAATACTCCCTCAATGCAAGAACACTTTGTTCTATTAAATTGGCATTCCATGATGCTCACCTTCCCTACATGATTGCTGAAGACAAAACAGGTGCATAAGCAAATGTGAAAAAGAAAGCTGATGGTACCAGCTATCAAAAGATATGGCCTCTGGGATCTTAAAGGCTTGAAGATAGAGACCCACATGGATGAAGCACACTAACCTGTGTGATCACGAGGTATCTATAGGAACAGGTACCAGTCATCAAAGAACAAAAAAAATCATCATTGTGAATGAGGGGGAGTGCGGAGTGGAGACTCAAAGTCCATCTGTAGGCAAGTAGACATCCCTTTACAGCAGGGTCACAGGGAGGAGACGAGCCAGTCAGTGTGCAGTATAACACTGATGAAACACGCAACTTTCCTCTAGTTCTTTAATGCTTCCTCCCCCAATTATCATGATCTCAATTCTACCTTACAAATCCGGGTAGACCAGAGGCTGTACACTGATACAGATAAGAGCCGGAAACACAGGGAATCCAGGGCAGATAAACCCTTCAGGATCAATGAGTGCAGCAATACCAGGAGGGTAAGGGGAAGGTGGGGGAGAAAAGAGGAACCAATGATCCACATATAACCCCCTCCCTGGGGGTGGAAAACAGAAAAGTGGGTGAAGGGAGATATTGGACAGTGTAAGACATGAAAAAAATTTTATAAATTATCAAAGTTTTGTGAGGTAGGGAGGGAGGGAGAAGAAGGGTAAAAAATGAGCGGATACCAAAGACTCAAGAAGAAAGAAAATGTTTTGAGAATGATGATGGCAACAAATGTGCTTGACATAATAGATGGATTTATGGATTGTGCAAAGAGTTAGTTATACAAGCCCCCAATAAAATGATTTAATAAAATAAATAAACCTAACCAAACTCACTACCAAAAAAAAAAAATTTCCTGTATCCATTGCTGGTAGGAATGTAAAATGGTATCGCTAATGTAGGTAGTAGTGTCGCAGCTCAACAAAAATCTGATCTACTACACCCAGATTTGAAAAGACATGCAAACAGACTTGTACACCAACATTCCTTGCTATACTATTTGCAATGGGTGAAGATAAGAACCACCTAATGCCCATGAATAGGAAAATGTGATATATATGTGTACACACTACTGCTGCTGCTGATGTTGTTACTCAGCCAATCGGAGAAATGAAGAATTGGCACAATCTACAATATGGATGGGACTCGATGTCATTAAACTAGTGAAAGAAGTCAACCACAGCACGGGACTTGGTTTCAATCTCTTGCCACCAAGAACAGTGGCCCAGAACTACCAGTCTGTTTTAATGCTTCTTTGCTTTTTATGGCAGGTGTGGCTCTGCTGTTGTAAATATTATTGGAACGTTTGCCCTATCACCAACTCCTGTTGTTTCTGTAAATAGTGCTCAGTCACTTAAAGGTTTAATTTACACAAGTCAACAATTCATGTATTGCAGTTCACAGCTGGCCCATACTTGTATAATTTCCCTTTCTCGACAATGTTCTAAATTCTGTAACATTGGCTAAACTAATGACACCATCAAAGTGTACCGGCTACACATTAGACTCCTAAGTGAAACATCAGCAGTTTAAAGTCACCAGCCAAGTCTGTGGGGGAAGGATGAGGCTTTTTACTCCTGTGATGATGTGCAGGCTGGGAGACTCACAGGACAGTTCTACCCTGCCCTATAAAGTTGTCATGAGTCAGCAAGGGGATGATAATTGATAATGTTCTGTAACATAAAATGACAATGATGTCTCTTAGGTGAACCAGAGTCATTTATAAACCATGAGTGGATTTTAGGCTTGTACTTAATTCTAGTCCCAATCTAAGAACAGCTAGTTCTTATGACATAGTCCTGCTTGGTGGTTGCCCTCATGAAGAAATCACTGAAGATATGAGTCTACAGCAAAATGTGGTGAAGAACCTAGATGGTGCCCAGCTATTAGAAAAAATAGTATTGGGGATTTTAAAGGTTTGTTTTCTAACAAGCAGCCATCTAAGTGGGGTGTCACATGGAAGGAGCCCATCAGCCTGTGTGAACATAATCCAAATCTAAAGGCTGGAATGATATCAAAGCTTAAATTGTGAACAATTGGTTTGTAGAAGGCTATGGTTGTCAGTGGAAGCCCAAAATCCATTTAGAGGGTCCACAAAGAGATCAAGCCTCTTGTGAATTCCCTCTCGTTATAGCTGAGGGATGTGAAGAGCTCTATTATCAGACACTGTAAATCAATATGTCAGACATAGATCAAAATGCAGTATATCTTATTTGATTTTCCTTTGGACCCATTTTAAAGCTGTTTCAATTTAAAAAAAAAGTGAAGGGAAAATACTCATGAAGCAAACCCTTGGAGCCTCACTGTGACCATGGACGAGGGGTGGAGGGCCTCGCTAGCATGCAGAGCGCAGTGGATTCCTGCGGATGCGGTTAGGTTCAAACTCAGCACCCCACCATTTGCTCTCCCTTATGAGCCATCTAAATGTGTTCTAGTTCTTAAGATACTTGTAGCTTTCTTTTGACTGAGGTTTTTGTTTTACTTTCATAGTCTTGTTAGTGTTGTTTTTATTGTTTTCACTGTTTTTCTGTATATAAAATCCAAGATAGGTGAATCAGAGGCAGTAACTGGATTCATGGTTCCTTGGGGCAGGGCAGGGGAGGTGGGGAGGAAATGGGGAGCTAATAACAATGAGTCCAAGAATGAAGAAAATATCTAAACCTGATTATGGTGATGATTCTACAACGATATGTGAATTATATACCAATAAACTGTTAAAAAGTCCATCGCAAATTATATAATTAAATGGTTCAATCATATTAAGAAGAGTTGTACAATCATTACCACAATCGAATTTAGAACATTTTCTTCCTTCTTGTACTCACTGTTATTATTGTACTCACTTCCTTCAAACCGCCCCGGCCACAACTCAGGAACCATTAATCAAGATATTGTCTCAATAGATATACCTACCCTAGATTTCATATACACTAAAACATTTAAAAACAGCAAAAAACCTACTAAAAATAACAAAGTAAAACAAAAGTATCCCAACTGAAAAGATAGAAAATATAAAAAACTAAAATCAATTTAAAATGGGTCAAAAAGGAGATCAATGGCTATGGTGCTAAATTTTAAAGGAATTGCATCTGCAATAATCCACTTTCCAATGCACTCTGCATAACAGCAAGGCTAACCACAACACTTGTCTATGCTCAGAGAGGACTCACAGAGCTTTATCCATACATATTTCCCCTGCACTTTGTTTTTACTGAAGTAAAATGGGTCAAAACAGAGGTCAAATGATATCATGCTTTATTGTAATCATCTCTATAACACTCTCTGTCTGATAGCAAGACTACTGACATCCTTCAACTGAGTCAGAGAGGATTCACCGGAATCTTAAACCACTTGTGTGGAACTTGCAAATGATTTTGGATTTCCACTGTCATCCATATCCTTCTGCAAATCAGGTGTTCACAATTTAAGCTCTAATACTATTCCCTCCTTCATATTTGAGTTTTAATTATTCACACTCCTCTGGTCACAAAGGCTGATGTGCTTCTTCCATGTGGACTTAGGTGACATTTCACTCAGAAGGCTGCTTGTTGAAAAATAAGACCCCCATGCGCCATTCTTTCTAAAAATCATACCATCTAAATTTCTTTACTACACTTTGCTATAGCATCCATATCTTCAGTGAGCATCAAAAAGGGCCAAGTCACAAGAACTAATTCTCATATTGGGCTAGAATTAAATGCAAGTCTAAATCCCATTCATGTTATCTATGGTTTACGTACATCTCTGGTTAATCTTAAGAGACATCATTGTAATTTTATATTAGAGAACATTATCAATCACCCCCAGGGGCACATGGCAATTCTATTGATAGTGTGAACTTTTTGATTAAAGAATCTATAAACGAATGCTGATCAAAAGGGAAAAATTCAAAATTGAATTTCAAATTACCAAGAACTCTAGACTTTCTAGAGCCACGTAAACTGGAAAAACCCAAGTCCTAAAATAATCCTTAAACCAAAAATATCCTCCAAAGTGGGTCACTCCACAAAGAGGTGGGATATGGGATAAGACCATCCACCTGAGGGTCTACACCAAGACAAGGCTGGGGCAAATCCCCACAGAAATGAAAGAACCTTGCCAGGAAATCAAGTTTAGGCCAGGGGAGAGGAACATCACTGATAGTTCTGTTGGCGAGCATGGTAGGTGAATGGGGAGAAATATCCTCACATTGGGAAGGGGTGCTAAACAATGATTGTAGGGAACCTATAGGGACAGATTTTATGTTCCTGGGTAAACACTACAAATATGTCTCTAGCCAAAGCTCAATAAAACATGCCATGGACTAAACACCAAGATGTCACTGGATGCTGACCTTGTGGTACGGTAAACCTTGTGGTCAGCATGGCATCACTCGGGCTACACAAGCGCTTAACACAGAGGCCCAGCAGAATGAACTGAGCCTGGCCTCAAAGGTGCCTGTACCCTTGGACTGAGGACTGGGGTGCTTAGATAGAAGAGGAAGCAGAGTGGCTGCCCTGGACCTGTGGAAGTGATGGTCATTGGACCTTGGGGGGAACCCCATTTGGTTGGAGTCCATCAAAAGGGACTCAGAATCACCATATATTTAGTACCTTGATGCTCCCCTCTCAGTGATATGACTGGCTTTGATCTGTTGGGCAGGGATTTAAACTTGGAAGAATTGATCCAGGATGTTTCCCCTGGCATCGATCCCCCCTGCTTAGGGTAAACAGAATTCAACTGAATATGAGATCTAACTGTGTGGAGCAACAACTCATGGGTTTCGGCTCAAGTTAGAACTGTACTTGCAGACTCCTCAAACCTACAGCAGAATGATGTGTCATCGGAAAACTTGATGGTGTTGCCAGTGCAATCATCTTATACTCCAGGGGGAATGATTGACAATGTGTTACTTTTCTGTTTCTATGGGTTTTTTCCCTGCCTTTCATTTGCTTGTTTTGTTTGTGTTTCTCTTTAGTTGTCTGCTAGTTGTTTTGCTGCTGTTGGTGGGGTAGTTGGTCTTACAGGGTATTAATTTGTCATAGTATGGCTGTCAAAGTAAACCCGAGCTATGCATATCCCAGGGACAAGCAGATGGATTCTGGCCCCAATTTAACTTTAGTCCCAATCCAAAGACAGTTAGTTTGGATAACATGGCCTTGCCCACCTCATGTAATGATCACTGAAGATAAGGGTGCTATAGCTAAGTGTGGTGAAGAAAACAAATGGTGCTCACTATCAATCGGAATAGTGTGTGGAGTCTTAAATTCAAACAAGTAGTCATCTAAACGAGGAGTGAACTATGTCCACAAAGAAGAAGCACACCAGCTTGCGTGACCCAAAGGCACGCAAAACAAAATTCAAAAATGACAAAGGGAAAAGTATCAGAGCCCAAATTTCGAAGACCCAATTTATAGAATGCTATAGAAGATAGGGGGGCCCCAAACCCATCTGCAGAGTATCTAGTCAGATTAAGCCACCAGCAGATCCCCTCTAGTCACAGGAAAGTGTCTCGAACAGCTTTTCTATCAGATAGAGATCATTGTAAGTGTGATTATGCTGGAATGAACTGGATACATGGTCAGATGACCTCCCTTCTAACCTGAACTTGTTCTTGGTCAGTGGTTTTCAACCTTCCTAATATACATTTACTACAGTCCCTCATATTGTGGTGACCCCCCCCAACCATAAAATTATTTTTGTTGCTACTTCATAACTGTAATTTTGCTACTGTTATGAATCGTCATGTAAAACCTGATAAGCAGGAAGTATTTTCATTGTTACAATTTGAACACAATTAAAGCAGAGTGATTAATCACAAAAACATTTTCTATTGTGAAAGACTAATTTCTAACTACAAATGAAATTAATTTTGTTGTAAAGCATAGTGTAGCATGGGTAACAGTTTTCACGCCAGTTACTCGTATGTGGGCATATCTGCATATGGGCAGCCCTGCCTAGAGACAGCTAGAGGAACAGTGTCTTGGTTCCTAAGACCATTGGAAATGTGTTTTCAGGTCTTAGGTGACTCCTGTGAAAGGGTTGTTTGACCCCCAACGGGTAGTAACCAACAGGTTGACAACTGCTGTTTAGGTGAGAGCATTTCTTGCTTGTTCTAAGACAAGGTGGTCTTTTCTTTCTTACTCATTATTTGTAATTTTATCTCTAAAGAATTGATTGTGTTAATGATTATGTAAGTCTTCTTGATATGACTGAACTATTGAATTGTGTGATATATGTGGATTAAGTACCAATAAAACTGTTTTAAAAAAGGCTCAGAAACCCACACAGGCAGTCTATCCTGTCCCATAGAGTCACTATGAGTCGGCATTGACTCAATGGCAGTGAGCTTGGTTTGTTTTTTGACCAAATCACAGGGCACTATTACTTTGTCTTACAGCTCAAATTCTTCACTGTGCCAAATCCCAGGCTGAACTTTTACTATCTGTAAATCTAGAAACCTTTTGAGCTTTCTGCAGCACTAGTTCTGTATAAACTCCACTCCAACTATGAATAATCTCTACTGCGCCGATACTCAAACCAAACTCTGCCAGTGAGTTGATTTCCACCCAAAGCAGTTCTGCCCATAGGACAGGGTAGAACTGCCCCTCTGGATTTTTAAGACTGTCACTTTATAGGAGTAGAAAGCTTCATCTTTCCTCCTCAGAGTAGCTGATGGTTCCAAACAGCTGATCTTGCAGTCAGCAGCCCAACATGTAGCTATCATGTTGTCTATTGTCTATACTGCCTACTATATATTGTCTATTCTCTTTACTCAATGCATTAAAACATCTATTAATTTTTTTAAAAAGTAAAATGTATGTATTCCACTTTGTTAGTGCTTTTATTCACTTGTATCTCAATTTGGGTCTATCCTAATTCCGTCATATCAATCAACCAACAAATATGCATTAAAGCACCCAAAATGCAGATATAACAATAAGCAATATTAAGTCCTTTAGAGCTGGGCTAAATTATATAGTTAGAATATAATCAGGTGCACAGAGATTAAAAAAACCCCAAATATGATGCAAAATCAACTAGCTAATATTATTTCTAATTAATTCTTAACTCTGATAACTTAAAAAAAATCTTATGAAAACTTACACATCGGATTGGTTTTGTTCATATAAAGCCTTCATCTCCTCCAGAATTTGTCTGAGTCCATCCTCCTGGAATATATAAACTGCTTTTGATATATATCCATGGATTCCCCAATGCATTCAATTAATCCCCTAAATCTATCTGTACTACATTTATCCTCAATTTATATATATAATTTATTTAAAATCCATAGCCATTGCATAAATTCTGGCTATTTATGTACCTATATCAAAAATAAAGGCTTAATCGAGCATGAAAGTACACATTCTCACTGCAAAAACAACAAATACAAGTTTTAAAATATTTCTCCCAATTTTTTCCCCCAAAGACACAGTTTTGGTTTGTATTGCAAGAAAAGAAAAGCCAAAGGAATTTTTCCTACCATCTACCTTAAGATAGAAATTTTTCACTTAGACAAATAAAATGTTTTAATTCTAAAATTCATAAATGTTAATAAGATAGTTGACCATTTGAAAAGAAGTGACATCACATATTCTTTCAGCCAAAATACAGTCTTGGGTTCAACCAACCCTGTAGCCAATTATATGTTGAAAATATCTGATGATGATGAATAGCCTTGTTTACTCTTGATGTCATTTATTACCCATTTCATCTCCACAATTCTAAAAGTTACAAGTCCTGCTAGTCTTCAATCACTTAAAAAACTCATTTATCAATATCTGTAGAATTGAGTTTCAATCATCCACATTTCTCACCACTAGCTCATCTCTCTGCCTCCATTAGTTCTTCTCTTCTGATGCATTTTCCATATTGCCAATAACCAAAACCACTTCCATTAAGTACATTTTGATTAAATGACCCTATAGGACGGAGAAAATTGCTCCCTATGGTTTACACAGCTGTAAATCTTTACAGAAGCGGCTATCTTTCTCCCTTAGAATGGCTGGTGTGTTTGAATTGCTGACCATTAGGCTAGCAGCCCAATGCATAACTCCAGGCCTCATTTTACTGCCAATAAGTACTCCAAAATATAAAAACATCCCGCCACACCCCTACCTGAAAACCTCTACCTGATTCCAAATGCCTGTGGAATAATGCCGAAGTTTTTCTAATCCTAGAACCCACCATTGACATCTCCATACATAACCTTTCCAGTTGTGATCATGAGTCTTAAGCCATTGTTTATCACCTGCCTGTGTGAGGGCTAATACTTCATACAAGGCTCGAACACCCACTCCCAACCCCCCAGTAGCATTTCTCTTTATGCTCCCATCTACGCAACACCAGTTTCACTTACCACATTGCATTCTATTCACTTGTGTTTCTTGGTCCTCTCACTGACATCTATCTAGTTGCTGCCCTATGATTGTTTACTACGATGCTTAAACGTACAGGCTCTTGAGCCAGACTTCCAGGGTTCAAGCTCTAGCTCTGCTCTTTACTGGCTATATCACCACTGACAAATCTCCTAACTTCAATTCTCCACTCACATGTTTGAGGTGGGGGGAGACAGCTCAGATCTCACACAATGATGAGGAGAGACAATTGCAAGCTAAGTGCTGAACGTCATTCCTACTTCCATGTTATTGTAGTGGACAAATAATCATAATAGTAACAATACGACTGTTAGCACTATTATTATTTCTTGTAGAAACAGCATACAGGGACTCAGCCCTGGGTGTGTCAGGTACAGTTCCTCACTACACCAAGAGCTCCGTACCATCATCATGCCCATTTTTGTTGGTGAGAACACTGGACGCACAGAAAGCCTGAGTCCACAGTGATCGAACAGAGTATATGAATCTCAGTCTGGCACCAGAGGCCTACTTCATCATCACATTTTGCTCACTGAGTGCGTGCGCGCACACTAACGCGCATAAAACGCTAGATCCAATAAAAACGACTGGTTCTGTGGGTTTCTGAGGCTGTCAATCTTTAAAAGAACAGAAAGCTTCCAGCTTTCTTCGGCAGAATGGAGGTGGATTCGAATTTACTTTAGTTCGTATTAGGCAACCTTTTACTTGGCTAAGCAAAGGAAAAGCAACAAAGCTAAAAATGAAGCAAAACGGAAGGAAGTAGACTTTGAGGAAGCGCAATTGCTGAGTTGTACAGTAACTTCCTTCTTTCTCCCACAGTAACCTTTTGTTATGCTGTTACTTTCCCTTCCGGAACTTGGCTCACACCCTCAGGGGAATCTGAAGCAAACCGCGAAAAGAGCAGCCCAGGGGAGATCCCGCTCACCCTCCAGCCCCTTTCAGCCAAGCTCCCCGGACCTCCATCCCGCCCTCTGCCGTCCAGCCCGTCATATTAAAGGCGGGCAGCTGCCCTTCTGGCGTGTGGTGCAGTTCGCGGACCACCTCCGTCGCCTTTTCACAGAACATGGCGGGTAGACCTGGTACCGGGACCTCCTTGTCGGCCGCCCACTTGACCGAAGAGTCTGCGGGCTCCCTGCAGCCTAGTTCGCGCCGCGCTTATTAGCGCAGGTCTAGGAAATCGCCTGCGCTTTGGCGGTAAAAATCCCCAACCAATGGGAAGGCAAGGACGCAGGTTGCGTGGCTACGGTGGTTGCAAAGGGACAATTCCATACGCGGTAGAGAAATATGACCGGAAGTGGGGAGGCGGTGACCGGTGCCTTCTTCCGGTGGAACGCGGCCCTCCGGAAAGAGTCCTTGGGGTTCCATTTGACTTTATCCATGAGGTGAGACGAATTTTCCAATACTAATCTGAGCACATAGTTTAGGGAGCAGCATAGCTTGGAATAGATGTACCGCCCACACCCCCCGAAACTTCCTCTTTTCCCTTTTTTAAAAATAAAAATCATTCTATTGAGGGCTCATATAACTATCCATATGTACATACATTGTGTCACGCTCATTTGTACATTTTTGCCATCATTCTCAAAACATTTGCATTCTCCTTACTTCCTTTATATCAGCTCCTCACTTTTTCCCCTGCTTCATGGAACCTTGATCATTTATCAATTATTTTGTCATGTCTTACAGTGCCCACATCTCCCTTCATCCACTTTTCTGTTGTGCAACTCCATGGAGGGGGTTATATGTAAATCCTTGTAATCAGTCCCCCCCTTTTTTTTTAAATCATTTTATTGGGGGCTTGTACAACCCTTATCACAATCAATACATCATTCCATTGTGTTTAGGACATTTGTGCATTTGTTGACCTCATCATTCTCAACACATTTCCTTTCTAATTGAGCCCTTGGTATCAGCTCCTCGTTTTTCTATCTCCCTCCCTACCCCCTCCCTCCTAAACCCTTGTTAATATTGATAGGTTTAGAATTAAGGTAGCAGATGGACATTGGACCTCCACTTCTTTTCTCCCTCAATTGCAAGAACACTTTGTTCTATTGAACTGGCATGCCGTGATGCTCACCTTAAAAGCTTGAAAATAAACAATCCGCGATCTAACTCAGAAACAGCAAAGCCCACGTGGGAGAAGCACACCAGCATGTGTGATCACGAGGTGTTGAAGGGATCAGGCATTAAAGAACAAAAAAAATCACATCATTGAGAATGAGGAAGGGTATGGAGTAGGGACGAGGCCAAAACCCATCTGAAGGAAAGTGGACATCCCCTTACAGAACGGTTGTGGGAAGAGAAGAGGTGTTCAGGGTGCAGTGGAGCAACAATGAAACATACAGCTTTGCTCTAGTTATTTTCTATTTATTTATGTATTTGTTTGTATCATTTTATCAGGAGCTTGCACATCTCTTATCACAACCCATACATACATTGTGTGGAGCACATTTCTACATTTGTTGCCATCATTATTCTCAAAACCTTTGCTTTCTACTTGAGCCCTTGGTATCAACTCCTCATTTTCTCCAACCCTCCCCTCTACCCCCTCCCTCATGAACCCTTGATAATTTATAAATTATTATTTTGTCATATCTTACACTGTCCGACATCTCCCTTCACCCACTTTTCTGTAGTCCTTCCCCCAGGGTGGAGGTTATGTAGGTCCTTGTAATCGGTCCCCCCTTAATACCCCACTTTCCCTCCACCCTCACGGTATAGCCATTCTTAGCACTGGTCCTAAAGAGAGCGTCTGACCTGGATTCCCTGTGTTTCAAGTTCCTATCTGTACCAGTGTACATCCTCTGGTCTAGCCAGATTTGTGCGCCAGAATTATCTAGGTTAACTAACGGGCACGAGGACTATCTAGGTTAACTAGCGGGCACTTGGACTATCTAGGTTACCTAGCAGGCACTTGGATTATGAAGGATCCCTAGGGGGCACTTGGACTATCTAGGTTAACTAGCGGGCACTTGGACTATGTAGGTTAACTAGCGGACACTTGCACGATCTAGGTTAACTAGCGGGCCCTTGCACTATGTAGGTTAACTAGTGGGCCCATGGATTATGTAGGTTTACTAGCAGGCACTTGGACTATCTAGGTTTACTAGCGGGCACTTGGACTATCTAGGTTATCTAGCGGGCACTTGAACTATGTAGTTTCCCTAGCGGGCAATTGGATTATTTAGGTTACCTAGTGGGCACTTGGACTATGTAGGTTACCTAGCAGGCACTTGGACTACGTAGGTTAACTAGAAGGCACTTGAACTATCAAGGTTATCTAGCGGGCCCTTGGACTATGTAGGATACCAGCGGGCACTTGGACTATCTAGGTTAACGAACGTGCACTTGGACTATGTAGGTAACCTAGCGGGCACTTGGACTCTCTAGGTTACCTAGCGGGCACTTGGACTATCTAGGTTAACGAACGGGCACTTGGACTATGTAGGTTAACTAGCAGACACTTCGACTATCTAGGTTAGCTAACGGGCAATTGGACTATCTAGGTTACCTAGCGGGCACTTGGACTATGTAGGTTCCCTAGCGGGCACTAGGATTATTTAGGTTACCTAGCAGGCACTTGGACTATCTAGGTTAACTAACGGGCACTTGGACTATGTAGGTTGCCTAGTGAGTACTTGGACTATGTAGGTTCCCTAGCGGGTACTTGGACTTTGTAGGTTCCCTATAGGGTACTTGGACTGTCTAGGTTAACTAGTGGGCAATTGGACTGTCTAGGTTACCTAGTGGGCACTTGGACTATGTACGTTCACTAGCGGGCACTTGGGCTATCAACGTTACCTAGCGGGCACTTGGACTATGTAGGTTAACGAACAGGCACTTGGACTATGTAGTTTACCTAGCAGGCACTTGGACTATGTAGGATGCCTAGCGAGCACTTGGACTATGTAGGTTCCCTAGCGGGCACTTGGACTATGTAGGTTCCCTATAGGGTACTTGGACTGTCTAGGTTAACTAGTGGGCAATTGGACTCTCTAGGTTACCTAGTGGGAACTTGGACTATGTACGTTCCCTAGCGGGCACTTGGACTATGTAGGTTAACGAATGGGCACTTGGACTATGTAGTTTACCTAGCAGGCACTTGGACTATGTAGGTTAACTAGCGGGCACTGGGACTATCTAGGACACCTACGGGCACTTGGACTATCTAGGTTAACTAGCGGGCGCTTGGACTATGTAGGTTCCCTAGTGGGCACTTGGACTATCTAGGTTAACGAACGGGCTTTTGGACTATCTAGGTTACCTAGCGGGAACTTGGACTATGTAGGTTAACTAGCGGACAATTTGACGATCTAGGTTAACTAGCGGACACTTGCACTATGTAGGTTACCTAGCGAGCACTTGTACTATCTAGGTTAACTAGCGGGCACTTTGACTATGTAGGTTAACTAGCGGACACTTGCACTATGTAGGTTACCTAGCGGGCATTTGGACTATGTAGGTTAACTAGCAGGCCCTTGGACTATCTAGGTTACCTAGCGGGCACTTGGACTATGTAGGTTAACTAGCGGGCACTTGCACTCTCTAGGTTACCTAGCGGGCACTTGGACTATGTACCTTCCATAGCGGGCACTTGGACTATCTATGTTAACTAGCGGGCACTTGGACTATGTAGGTTACCTAGCAGACACTTGCACTATGTAGGTTACCTAGCGGGCACTTGGACTATGTAGGTTAACTAGAGGACACTTGGACGATCTAGGTTAACTAACGGGCACTTGGACTATCAAAGTTAACAAGAGAGCCCTTGGACTATCTAGGTTAACTAGCGGGCCCTTGGACTATCTAGGTTACCTAGATAGCACTTGGACTATATAGGTTCCCTAGCGGGCACTTGGACTATCTAGGTTAACGAATGGGCACTTGGACTATGCAGGTAACCTAGCGGGCACTTGGACTGTCTAGGTTACATAGCGGGCACTTGGACTTCTAGGTTAACCAACGGGCACTTGGAATATGTATGTTGCCTAGCGGGCACTTGGACAATCTAGGTTAGGTAACGGGCACTTGGACTATCTTGGTTACCTAGCGGGAACTTGGACAATGTAGGTTACCTAACAGGCACTTGGACTATCTAGGTTAACTAGCGGGCCCTTGGACTATCTAGGTTACCTAGATAGCACTTGGACTATATAGGTTCCCTAGCGGGCACTTGGACTATCTAGGTTAACGAATGGGCACTTGGACTATGCAGGTAACCTAGCGGGCACTTGGACTGTCTAGGTTACATAGCGGGCACTTGGACTTCTAGGTTAACGAACGGGAACTCGGAATACGTATGTTGCCTAGCGGGCACTTGGACAATCTAGGTTAGGTAACGGGCACTTGGACTATCTTGGTTACCTAGCGGGAACTTGGACAATGTAGGTTACCTAGCAGGCACTTGGACTATGTAGGTTAACTAGCGGGCACTTGGACTATCTAGGTTACCTAGCGGGCACTTGGACTATCTAGGTTACCTAGCGGGCACTTGGACTATGTAGGATCCCTAGCGGGCACTTGGACTATCTAGGTTAACGAACGGGCACTTGGACTATGTAGGTAACCTATCGGGCACTTGGACTGTCTAGGTTACCTAGCGGGCACTTGGAATATGTAGGTTAACTAGCGGACACTTGCACTATGTAGGTTAACTAGCGGGCCCATGGACTATGTAGGTTAACTAGCGGACCCTTGGACTATCTAGGTTCCCTAAAGGGCACTTGGACTATCTAGGTTCCCTAGCGGGCACTTGGACTATCAAGGTTAACGAATGGGCACTTGGACTATGCAGGTAACCTAGCGGGCACTTGGACTGTCTAGGTTACATAGCGGGCACTTGGACTTCTAGGTTAACCAACGGGCACTTGGAATATGTATGTTGCCTAGCGGGCACTTGGACAATTTAGGTTAGGTAACGGGCACTTGGACTATCTTGGTTACCTAGCGGGAACTTGGACAATGTAGGTTACCTAGCAGGCACTTGGACTATCTAGGTTAACTAGCGGGCACTTTGACTATCTAGATTACCTAGCGGACACTAGGACTATCTAGGTTACCTAGCAGGCCCTTGGACTATGTAGGTTACCTAGGGGACACTTGGACTATCTAGGTTAACGAACGGGCACTTGGACTATGTAGGTAACCTAACGGGCACTTGGACTGCCTAGGTTACCTAGCGGGCACTTTGACTATCTAGGTTAACTAACAGACCTTGGACTATGTAGGTTAACTAGCGGGCCCTTGGACTATGTAGGTTAACTAGCGCGCAATTGGACTATCTAGGTTACCTAGCAGGCACTTGGACTATGTACGTTCCATAGCGGGCACTTGACCTATCTAGGTTAACGAAAGGGCACTTGGACTATGTAGGTTACCTAGCGGGCACTTGTATTATCTAGGTTAGCTAACAGGAACTTGGAATATCTAGGTTACCTAGCGGGCACTTGGACTATGTAGGTTACTTTGCGGGCACTTGTACTATCTAGGTTACCTAACGGGAACTTGGACTATGTGGCTTAACTAGCGGACACTTGGAATATCTAGGTTAACTAGCGGGGCCTTGGACTATGTAGGTTAACTAGTGGGCACTTGGACTCTCTAGGATAACTAGCTGACCTTGGACTATGTAGGTTAACTAGCGGGCACTTGGACTATCTAGGTTAACTAGCTGACCTTGGACTATGTAGGTTAACTAGCGGGCACTTGGACTATCTAGGTTTACTAGCGGGCACTTGCACAATGCAGGTTCCCTAGCGGACACTTGGACAATATAGGTTCCCTATGGGAACTAGGACTATCTAGGTTCCCTAACGGGCACTTGGAATATATAGGTTCCCTATCGGGCACATGGACTATGTAGGTTCCTCAGCGGGCACTTGGACTATGTAGGTTCCCTATCGGGCATTGGACTATGTAGGTTAACTAGCAGGCCCTTGGACTATCTAGGTTACCTAGCGGGCACTTGGACTATGTAGGTTAACTAGCGGACAGTTGGACAATCTAGGTTACCTAGCGGGCACTTGAACTATATACATACCCTAGCGGGCACTTGGACTATCTTGGTTACCTAGCAGGCACTTGGACTATGTACATCCCCTAGCGGGCACTTGGACTATCTAGATTAACTAGAGGGCCTTGGACTATGTAGGTTAACTAGCGGGCACATGGATTATCTAGGTTAACTAGCGGGCACTTGGACGATCTAGGTTAACTAGCGGGCACATGGACTATCTAGATTAACTAGCGGGCCCTTGGACTATCTAGGTTAACTAGCGGGCACTTGGACTATGTAGTTTCCCTAGCGGGCATTTGGATTACTTAGGTTACCTAGTGGGCACTTGGACTATGTAGGTTAACTAGCGGGCACTTGGACTATGTAGGTTAACTAGAAGGCACTTGGACTATCAAGGTTACCTAGCGGGCTCTTGGACTATGTAGGTTACCAGCGGGCACTTGGACTATCTAGGTTAACGAACGAGCACTTGGACTATGTAGGTAACCTAGCGGGCACTTGGACTATCTAGGTTAACTAACGGGCACTTGGACTATGTAGGTTGCCTAGCGAGCACTTGGACTATGTAGGTTCCCTATTGGGTACTTGGACTGTTTAGGTTAACTAGCGGGCAATTGGACTGTCTAGGTTACCTAGTGGGCACTTGGACTATGTAGTTTACCTAGCAGGCACTTGGACTATATAGGTTAACTAGCAGGCACTTGGACTATCTAGGTTACCTAGAGGGCACTTGGACTATGTACATTTCCCAGCGGGCACTTGGGTTATCTACGTTACTTAGAGGGCACTTGGACTATGTAGGTTAACGAACAGGCACTTGGACTATGTAGGTAACCTAATGGTCACTTGGACTGTCTAGGTTACCTAGCGGGGACTTGGACTATGTAGGTTAACTAGCGGGCACTTTGACTATCTAGGTTAACTATCGGGCACTTGGACTATCTAGGTCAACTAGCGGGCCCTTGTTCGATGTAGGTTAACTAGCGGGCACTTGGACTATCTAGGTTAACTAATGGACCTTGGTCTATGTAGGTTAACTAGCGGGCCCTTGGACTATGTACGTCCCCTAGTCGGCACTTGGACTATCTAGGTTAACTAACGGGCACTAGGACTATCTAGGTTAACTAGCGGGCACTTGGACTATCTAGGTTACCTAGCAGGCACTTGGATTATGAAGGATCCGTAGCGGACACTTGGACTATCTAAGTTACCTAGCGGGCACGTGGACTATGTAGGTTAACTAGCGGACACTTGCACGATCTAGGTTAACTAGCGGGCCATTGCACTATGTAGGTTAACTAGCGGGCCCATGGATTATGTATGTTTACTAGCATGCACTTGGACTATCTAGGTTAACTAGCAGGCACTTGGACTATGTAGTTTCCCTAGCGGGCACTTGGACTATGTACGTCCCCTCGTGGGCACTTGGACTATCTAGGTTAACTAACGGGCACTTGGAATTTGTAGGTTGTCTAGCGGGCACTTGGATTATGTAGGTTCCCTATCGGGCACTTGGACTATGTAGGTTAACTAGCGGGCACTTGGACTGTCTAGGTAACCTAGCGGGCACTTGGACTATCTAGGTTAACGAACGGGCACTTGGACTATGTAGGTTACCTAGCGGGCACTTGGACTATGTAGGATCCCTATCGGACATTTGGACTACTTAGGTTAACTAGCGGGCACTTGTACTATCTAGGTTAACTAGCGGGCACTTGGACTATCTAGGTCAACTGCGGGCCCTTGTACTATGAAGGTTAACTAGCGGGCACTTGGACTATCTAGGTTTCCTAGCCGGCACTCGGACTATGTACATACCCTAGCGCGCACTTGGACTATCTAGGTTACCTAGCGGGCACTTGGACTATGTACATCCCCTAGTGGGCATTTGGACTATCTAGGTTAACTAACAGGTATTTGGACTATGTAGTTTCCCTAGCGGGCATTTGGATTATTTAGCTTACCTAGTGGGCACTTCGACTATGTAGGTTACCTAGTGGGCACTTGGACTATGTAGGTTAACTAGAAGGCACTTGGACTATCAAGGTTACCTAGCGAGCCCTTGGACTATGTAGGTTGCCAGCGGGCACTTGGACTATCTAGGTTAACGAACGTGCACTTGGACTATGTAGGTAACCTAGCAGGCACTTGGACTGTCTAGGTTACCTAGCGGGCACTTGGCCTATCTAGGTTAACGAACGGGCACTTGGACTATGTAGGGTAACTAGCGGACACTTCGACTATCTAGGTTAGCAAACGGGCAATTGGACTATCTAGGTTACCTAGCGGGCACTTGGACTATGTAGGTTCCCTAGCGGGCACTTGGACTATTTACGTTACCTTGCAGGCACTTTGACTATCTAGGTTAACTAACGGGCACTTGGACTATGTAGGTTGCCTAGCGGGCATTTGGATTATTTAGGTTACCTAGTGGGCACTTGGACTATGTAGGGTAACTAGCGTGCACTTGGACTATCTAGATTAACTAGTGGGCACTTGGACTATGTAGTTTCCCTAGCGGGCATTTGGATTATTTAGGTTACCTAGTGGGCACTAGGACTATGTAGGTTACCTAGCGGGCACTTGGACTATGTAGGTTAACTATAAGGCACTTGGACTATCAAGGTTACCTAGCGGGCCCTTGGACTATGTAGGTTACCAGCGGGCACTTGGACTATCTAGGTTAACGAATGTGCACTTGGACTATGTAGGTAACCTGGCGGGCACTTGGACTGTCTAGGTTACCTAGCGGGCACTTGGCCTATCTAGGTTAACGATCGGGCACTTGGACTATGTACGTCCCCTAGTGGGCACTTGGACCATCTAGGTTAACTAACGGGAACGAGGATTATCTAGTTTAACTAGCGGGTACTTGGACTATCTAGGTTACCTAGCAGGCACTTGGATTATGAAGGATCCCTATCGGGTACTTGGACTGTCTAGGTTAACTAGTGGGCACTTAGACTATGTAGTTTACCTAGCAGGCACTTCGACTCTGTAGGTTAACGAGCGTGCACTTGGACTATCTAGGTTACCTAGCGGGCACTTGGACTATGTAGGTAACATAATGGTCACTTGGACTGTCTAGGTTACCTAGCGGGGACGTGGACTATGTAGGTTAACTAGCGGACACTTGCACGATCTAGGTTAACTAGCGGGCCCTTGCACTATGTAGGTTAACTAGCGGGCCCATGGATTATGTAGGTTTACTAGCAGGCACTTGGACTATCTAGGTTAACTAGCGGGCACTTGGACTATGTAGTTTCCCTAGCGGGCATTTGGACTATTAAAGTTACCAAGCGGGAACTTGGACTATGTAGGTTACCTAGCGGGCACTTGGACTATCTAGGTTAACTAGCAGGCACTTGGACTATCTAGGTTAACTAAAGGGCACTTGGACTATGTAGGTTGCCTAGGGGGCACATGGACTATGTAGGTTCCCTAGCAGGCACTTGGATTATGTAGGTTCCCTATCGTGCACTTGGATTATGTAGGTTCCCTATAGGGCACTTGGACTATGTAGGTTAACTAGCGGGCACTTGGACTGTCTAGGTAACCTAGCGGGCACTTGGACTATCTAGGCTAACGAACAGGCACTTGGACTATGTAGGTAACCTAGCGGGCACTTGGACAGTCTAGGTGACCTAGCGGGCACTTTGATTATCTAGGTTAACGAATGGGCACTTGGACTATGTAGGTTACCTAGGGGGCACCTGGACTTTGTAGGATCAATATCAGACATTTTTACTACTTAGGTTAACTAGCGGGCAATTTGACTATGTAGGTTAAATAGCGGGCACTTGGACTATCTATGTTTCCTAGCAGGCACTTGGACTATGTACATACCCTAGCGCGCATTTGGACTATCTAGGTTACCTAGCGGGCACTTGGACTATGTACGTCCCCTAGTGGGCAATTGGACTATCTAGGTTAACTAACGGGCACTAGGACTATCTAGGTTAACTAGCGAGAACTTGGACTATCTAGGTTACCTAGAAGGCACTTGGATTATGAAGGATCCCTAGCGGGCACTTGGACAATCTAGGTTAACTAGCGGGCACTTGGACGATCTACGTTAACTAGCGGGCACTTGAACTATCAAAGTTAACAAGTCAGCCCTTGGACTATGTAGGTTAACTAGCGGGCCCTTGGACTATCTAGGTTACCTAGTGAGCACTTGGACTATATAGGTTACCTAGTGGGCACTTGGACTATCAAAGTTAAAGAACGTGCACTTGGAATATGCAGGTAACCTAGCGGGCACTTGGACTTCTAGGTTAACGAACTGGCACTTGGACTATGTAGGTTCGCTATCTGGCATTGGACTATGTAGGTTAACTAGCAGGACCTTGGACTATCTAGGTTACCTAGAGGGCACTTGGACTATGTAGGTTAACTAGCGGACACTTGGACAATCTAGGTTACCTAGCGGGCACTTGAACTATGTACATACCCTATTGGGCACTTGGACTATCTAGGTTACCTAGCAGGCACTTGGACTATGTACGTCCCCTAGCGGGCACTTAGACTATCTAGGTTAACTAGCGGGCACTTGGATTATCTAGGTTAACTAACGGGCACTTGGACAATGTATGTTCCAGAGCGGGCAATTGGACTATGTAGGTTCCCTAGCGGGCACTTGGACTATCTAGGTTCCCTAAAGGGCACTTGGACTATCTAGGTTACCGAACGGGCACTTGGACTATCTAGGTTACCTAGCGGTCACTTTGACTATGTAGGTTAACTAGCGGACACTTGCACTATGCAGGTTACCTAGCGGGCACTTGGACTATGTAGGTTAACTAGCAGGCCCTTCGGGGGCCTCTGGGTCCTTGGGGGTACAAAGAACGCAGGCTTCCGTCAGCCACTGTAAAAAGGCAGGCAGGCAGGCAGGCAGGCAGACATTCTCTTGTAGGTGCCTGAAAAGTCTCACTGACCTTAGATAAATGCATAGGTTTCCTAGCTGTCCCACGGAGGCCCTGCAAGAGAAACTGGTGATACCTGGCTAAGCCTTCGGGGCCTTACAGGGAGTTTGGGTCCCACATTATTCGTGGAGTGGTAAAAAGAGTTTCTCTCCACTGGGATGTGCCCGCTGGCTGACCATCAGGTCTATTGACTGCTTTCTGGGCCTCTCTCTGGAAGGGCTCCCGTTCCTAAGTTGTGAACAGCACCTGGAGAAGTGGCTGGCACTTGTCTGAGGTGGGCTGATGCATGTGGAAAAGCTAGTCTAGCAAAGAAATCAGACCTTGTGGTTTCTCAGACAGGGGGTTTTGTTTATTCCAATTATGCAATCCCAGGGATAAAAGGGGACATAGACCCAAAGAGGGACTCGGGGGGTTTCCCCAGGTGTTGGGGCTGCTTGCCTTAAGCAGAGAATGCTGCTGCCCAGTGATCCTTCTTGGGGGGTGGAGAGGACATGCCAGCCCTAGTGCACGTGTTGGGGGGTGACTTTAAAAGGGGTGGTATTTCTCTCTCTTTGGCCCCCCATGAACTGATAGGCAGGCAGCGGTCACAAAGGGTCTTAAGCCAGCTCTCCTGCTCCTGAGTCGTCTTGAAAAGTGGGATAAAGACGACGGGGATGGGAAGGGGAGGGGAGGGAGGGCCTCCACTTTGGTGGCTTTAGGAACTTGCACTGGTTGTCTTTCCTGGTCATGGCATGTTTCCTGAAATCTTGGGGAAAAGAACCCATTCTGTTGGGGGAGGGAGTAAGTCTTTTATATATGCTGGCTTACTAGTGGCCCTGTCAAGTCACACATCAATTTTCCCTAACCCAAACCCAAACCCTATCCCTGACCCTGACCCCGACCCCGACACTAAACCCTAAACCCTAACCCTGAACCCCGAACCCCGAGCCCCTAGCCCCAACCCCAACCTTAACCCCTAACCCCTAACCCTACCCCTAACCCCACCCCCGACCCCTTACCCTGACTCTGACCCTGGCCCTGGCCCCTGACCCCGACCCCGACCTAGACCCCGAGCCTGACCTCGACCCTAACCCTAACTCCTAAACCCAACCCCAACCCTAAACCCTAACCCCAACCCCTAACCCCTGACCCCTAAACCCAACCCCAACCCTAAACCCTACCCCAACCATAACCCTAACCCCAACAGTCAAACCCTAAACCCTAACACCCAACACCAAAACCCATAACCCGAAACTCCCTAAACCCCAAACCCCCTTTACCCAGAACCTAACAACACCATCTCATAACCCACCTGACCATAACCACACTAAATATAAATGCTAAACCTAAAACACTAACAACCCCATTCCATAACCCACATCACCATAACACTAAACATAAACCCTAAACCCCAACCCCAAACCTAACAACCTCAACCCATATCCCACAACAGTAACCCAAAAGACAACCCTAAACCTTAAGACTAACAGAAGCACAATTAAAACCACAAACCCCAAGCACAAATCTGACAGCACCAACCCCTAACCTTCAACAGTAACGCACAACACACTAAATATAAAGCCAAACACAAGCACAATCAAATTACAACCAAAACAACGAAAACCACAAACCTAACAAAACCAAACCCCTAACACACAACAGGAACCTTAAGCACAACCCTAAACATAAGGACAAACAAAAGCACAACCAAAAACAACCGAAACAAAAAAACCACAACCCTAACAGTTTCACACAACACAACCCTAAAACTAAAGACAAAGACAAGCTCAACGGAAACCACAAACCCCAACCCCAAAACTAACAACCACAACCCTTAACTCACGACAGTAACCCAGAACACAACCCTAAACCCAAAGACAAACACAAGCACAACTAAAACGAGCGACAACATGGCTAGGCATCTGGCACCTGAGGGGACAACCTGGTGAGCTCCAGGGGCAAAGGCAAAGGGACAATACAGACACAACCCCGTGCATACCTGAGCAGGTGCACATGTGGCAGGAGGGGCACACCATCCCCACCACGTGGAAGACCCAGTGCCAAGAAAACGAGCGCAGATGGTAGATTGGGATCACAGACGCACACTCCCGGGAGCCACGCCGTGAGCCAAGAGGGGTGCTCCTGAGAGCCAGAACCGAATTCCGCAACACTGCCCTCCCCACGAAACCAAAAAGCGGATAGCGGGAAGAGTCTAGGGGCCCACGGACAGAGCCAGAGGAGAAATCCCATACGCTGACGGCACCTCGATGGGGTGTTCAAGTAAAGTCACCCAAGGAGAGCAAAAGAGGGGAAAAAATCCGTCAGGTGCTGGGTGAGGTCAGGAAGGAAAGCGAACAGGTTTCTGCCTCACCTGACCCACCCAGGGCTAAGGAAGAATGGCTGCCAAAAGGACATGTAGAGTGCCTGACACCAGAGACACAGTCCAAGGAGCTTGGAAGGCGCTCCGCTAAGCGTGGCACAGCTGCCAGGGATGCCTGCAGTGGGGAGAGAACGCGGGGAGCACAGAAGACCCAAACCCCCAACCTCTGTGGATCCCGCCCCCTCTGGGCACTGGAGGCTGGAGGAGGCACCAAAGGACCGAACACAACTGGACTCGTAAAAACCAGCGCACAGGTCTCAAAGCAGGTGACTCACACGGGAACCGAAGGGATCGCACCAAGGGGCCGTCGGTAACCAAAGAGCGACCCAGGGAACCAACGCACATCCAGAACATCAAACCAACATCTTCAACAACGGTCACTGATGATGAGCGTGTCAGCATCCATACGGTGACCCAAAGTGATCAATTTCAGCAAAAGAAATACCACGCCAGGAACCACGTTTCAGCCAAAGGCAAGCCAGGAGACCCCATAGCATTCACTCCCAGAGGTCCGGGGACACTCTGGCCAACATCCCACCGAGCAGGCGCTGCACACTGGAGGGTCCCACATATCTGTGGGGCTGGCGACCTATGTGGAATCATTTATCTCAGGCCCCACCTGAGGAGCGTCGCACTCAAGGAGTCGCCTAGGAGCAAACTGCCACTCGCCGGGTGACCACGAGCCACCAAGGCAGGTCCCAGGACCCAAAGTTGGGACTTGAGAAACACTCTCAATTACCGCCTGCAATAGAGCTGGGCGGGCCTCAACGAGATGCGGCCTTGTTCAGACCCAGGTAGTAAACACCGAATTTCTAGCCATATGAGAGCCACCAGGGCTGTTCCCAGGCACCAAGTGGGTTCTTGGAAAAATTCAAGCACAGCTTCAGGCAGTCGGGACTCCGCCCACGCCCAGAGAGGTAGAGGTGACACCAAGACCAGAGGAGTTCGCGCAGACCAACGCTCCCAACACGCCAACTTTTATTTTTTCATGACGCCTCCTTGGGGACCGCTCTGGTCCGCGAGGTAGCAGCGGGAGAGCGCCCTGTGCTGGTCCACCAAGCCTGATGGACACCGGCAGTGAAGCCCACCAACCCGTAAGGCTGCAGGCACAACCTCGGGCCACCAACTGGAGGACTGAGGCAACGCTGCCGGCATCCTGAAACTCTGGCCAGCGACACAGGGCCCTCTTGTCCCATCGCGTTGGCAACAGAGCTCAGGAGAGAAAGTGAAACTGAATGCTGGGTGGTAGTGGCGGGACGAGTGTGCATCACTAGCCGGCAATGGCGCGTCCTTGGCAGGACAGTCGCCTAACTTCGACCAGGTCAAACACCGCCATCATCTACCGCCGCCGCCTGACCCAGAACACTCACCACAGATGCTGCCGCCGCCGCTGCCGTCACCGCTGCTTGTCCCGGACAGGAATCGCCACCACAATGGCTGCTGCCACCCTCCGTGCACGCGCCTCCGGTGTCCCGCTTCCGGACGCTCTATCCGACAGCCAAGTGCCATCCACCGCACTTCTGGCAGATCCCTGCAGGAACAGGAAAAAGACAGACCAGGTTGGTGCCCAGTTATCACCACCTATCACCACCTCCTGACCGGACCTACGTATGGGTAGGAAGCAGAGGAGGGGGAGGACCAACCAACCAACTGCCCTTGTAGGTTTCTGAGTGGGCGCAACGACAAGGGTGTTGATGGGTGGTTTCCAACGGGCTGACCTAGTGATTGGTAGTGCAACCGGACCGACCACGCCGTGCACACAGCACCCATCTCACTTGAGGGGCGTCCTGTCCTAGTGCGCTCCAAAGGAACCTCCTGGCAGTGCTGGCCAGGAAGTGGGGGTGGGGTTGAGGGTCCCTGTGAGAAAGCTCTACAATTGTCCTCCTATTCTGAGTACGATAAGATGGCGGTAGTGATGGTATGATATGCGGCTAAAGTGTAAGTTTAAACGATTTATACCAAAAAGTTTATGTCAGAATGAACAAGTGGACATCTGAGAAACAACAAAGTCCACATGGAAGAAGCGCACCAGCCTGTGAGAGCACGAGGCATTGAAGGGATCAGGTATCAAAAACCAAAAAAATCAAGTGGGGACCCAGAACCCATCTGTGGGAAATTGGACATGTATGATGAAACATACAACTTTCCTCTAGTTCTTGAATGCTTCCTCCCCACCACTATCATAATCCCAATTCTACCTTACAAATCCAGCTGGACCAGAGGATGTACACTGGTACAGATAGGAACAGGCAACACAGGAAATCGAGGACAGATGAACCCCTCAGGACCAGTGGTGAGATTGGCGATACCACGAGGGTAGAGAAGGTGAGGGAGAAAGGGGGAACAGATTACCAGCATCTACAAATAACCTCCTCCCTGGGGGATGGACAGCGGAGAAGTGGGTGAAGAGACATGTTGGAGAGTGTAAGATATGACAAAATAATAATTTTTTATAAATTAACAAGGGGAGGGGGGAGGGAGGAAAAATGAGGCGCGGATACCAGGGATTCAAGTAGAGAAAAAATGTTTTGAGACTGATGAGAGAAACAAATGTATAAAAGTGCATGACACTCTAGATGTATGTGTGGATTGTGATAAGAGTTGGACAAGCACACAATAAAATTATTTAATTTAAAAAATTAAAAACTTAGAAACTAAAAGGAAGAGTTGTTGAAAAATAAGACCTGGTAGAAAGAAAGTTGGACATTGTGGGAAACAGAAGGATTTCTCCAAAGCTGACTCCCCCAAATGTATGCCAAACTTTGCTGCTTGTGAATATACACTTGGAGGTCATCAGGAGATCAGGGGTCATTCTCCCTAAGAGCTATCAGCCATCTAAAGCAGACACCACTGTTTATCTCACAACAAGTAGGGTCCACTCCCTTCTGATAAAGATAGTAGTTTTCTGTTTCCTTGTAGGAGACACCAGAGAGGTCAAACCCATCCAAGGATGACCAAGGTTAAGCTGACACTAAATCTAGGATCTGCCCATCTTGTCACATATATACCCCGAATCCCTCCTCTTCCTATTATGTGTATTTCCCTAGACTACCTCCTGTCATTACTGTATTACCTTCCTGTGATGAATGCCCTCACCTGTAATTAGGGGGCTTGCATATCCCCAGAGAAGATTGAAGCCTGGGCTAACATTAAAGCTCTTGCCCACCAAGCGGGGCTGAGGTGAGCACGCTACATGAATTGTGTCTGATTCCATTTCAATATTTCTATCTCTCATGCTCTCTATAACTTTACTATGATCTTGCATTATTATCGCTGTACAATTGCACCTCCCAGACCCGTAGAGATGTGTTAGGGGCTGGCTTCCCCTGACAGATCATATAATAGAATTTTAAAAGACCAACTCCTTCATCATAAATACCTTTTCTCATCAACACTAATGACTATACACATGGATGGGCTTTCTATTTCCATCAACAGACACAATCTGAAAAAAATTCCATCAGGGAATAGCACTAAGATATACACAATTAAAAATGAAAAAAAAAACTTTATTGTTACTATGTTCACTTTGTTTTTCTTTTTTCAATTTTAATACTTTTATCGGGGACACTTTCCATTTATCTTTCGAAGTGATCTTTCTAAATAAAAACTTTGTGTCACTCAATAAAGAAGATTACAAACATACAATAATGCATGATGATTAGACGAGCATAAAAAAAAGTAAAACTTTACCTATTGAAGACTGGTATGACATATGCTACACATTCAATTATCTCGGGAAAATACAAACGGATAGTATGAAAACACATGGAAATAAAATCAAACGATATGCATATACATATTAATTGTATATATGCACATGTGATTTTTTCCTTGTTTTGATTTTTTTGTACTATTTCATATTTTTTTTTTTAAAGCAATGCTTCTTGGACAAGATGAGTAACAGCCTTTAGTGCCTGGACGACAAAGGCATTTGGATGTGTAGGTTTACTTTGTTTTTATTTCATAGAAATTGTGAACTGTCAGTATGCTCTCAGAGAATTTCCAAACTTTTCTTTAACTTTCTATTAAAATTCATGCTCTAATACTGAATATACTCACATTTTTTAACAAGAAATATTGAACCTACCAAGTTCAATTGGAAAATTATGACAGTATTACTACCGCCATAATACAGGCTGACAAATCCAGTGGCTGAGGAAAAGAGAAATCTATGAACTTACAATTCCATCTTTCAGAAGTGATTGGTAGGTCTTATTGGACTCAAACTAAGGTGGTAATGGGTGCATCTGCTGCACATGGCCTCTTCTGAGTTTTGCAAAGCAAGGACCCTTATGATGCAAACGCGTCTACCCTATTCTGAGCCCACCGACCAAACTACTACTACCCTGGGTTGGTCACGAATTGCTAGAGAACAATGAAAGGCATCCTGGGTGACCATTAGGCTGCAATCCACAACCCAAGGCCACCAACCCGCGCTCCAGAGCACAGGACAATGGGTTTTCTAGTACTGTCATGAGTCACAGTCTAAGAAAATATATTTTATCAGGCAATACCACTGTAGCAAACACAATTACAAAGGGAAACCAAATTTTATTAAGACTACTTTTTTAAAATGCTTCAAAGATAAATCTTTAAATAAAAATTTCTGGAACACAATAGATTGCATGACAAACATACAATGATTGAAGATTCCACCAGCATTAAAAAATTAAGACTCGATGTTGAAGACCGGTGTGGCATATGCTACAAATTAAATTATCTCAGGAAAACACTGGAAGAGGGAAAAATATGAAATGAAAACAGTACTCCAAAAACTCACATTATATACCTATCCATTATGGTCCTAATGGATACCTTCTTAAAAGCTGAAGCTTTTCATTTTGATGACGTCCTATTTTTCTTTTATGACTTATGCTTTTTTGGAAGTAGGAAATTTTTGCCTGGTTACAGGGTCGCAGGGATTTTTCTCTAAATATTAAAAACTTTCAGAATTTACAATTGAGGTATATGATGAACTGAAATGGTTATTATGTATGTGGGAGAAAAAGCCTGAAATTCTGCCCGCACCAAACGTCCAGTTGTTAGAACACCGTATGCTTTGCAAAGACTATCCTTTCCTTCACTGACCTTTAGAGCAGCTGCTTAAATTCTAGTGGAAAAACAAGAATTTGTTTTTTCGTGCCGACCCGGTACCTGTAAGAAGATATGGGTGGCGTTTAGCCATTCAACCCGGTCACTGTCTAATGACCTTCTTTGGAGGTGAGACGGAGATACATGGCTCTCTGGAGGCCTGTCACTCTCTCCCCCTCCATGGTGGTCAGCCCAGTTCTTTGCTTAATCCAGCTGCCCCACCTCATCATGCATTCTGTGCTGTCTGTGGGCTGAGGAGCACTCCGTACCACCTTGTCAAGCCAGAGTGCACCACACTGCTGTGCTATGCAGTTCCACACTATGGCCCCACTCCACCTTGCCATGTCTGCTTCCTACAGGCTAATTCCGCCTTTTTTGGCCATCATTACAGATGCCACACCTCCAACCAGCCACTTTGAATCACTACCCAGTGAGGCTCCTTTGTGACTTGGCTTCAACACACTGCACTATTGGCCTCCAATACACCTCACCACCTCATCTTCCTATTGTCTGCAGCCTTAGCCTGGGGCTAGTGGTTAGGTGAGTTTGAAAGACCTTCAGTATATTAACTGACACACTAAATTGAGTCAGACTGAGCTCTCAGTACTGTTATAGGCAATAATGTGCTGTCGTGTTCCTTTTCACTATATAAATTTATTCATATATATGTATAAAATCATAAGTGCCCTGTTTTTTAAGGATCAGTGTATATCTTTAAGGATTATACTAGTGCATGATTAATGTAGTTTTATGATAAGTATAAAATAAGGTTGTATAAGGCCTCCAACCTTGTTCTTTTAAAAAACTGTTTTAGGCTAAGCTAGATTCTTTGTATCCTCATAAAGAGTTTAAGTCCACTTGTCAATTTCTACACAAAAGACAGAGTAATTTTTATTTGAGTTACAATGAATCTAAATATAGCTACCATATTCATAATTAATTGTTTACTATGTATTCTTTGAGGAGTTTAAGAGTTCTCAGTGCTTCGATGGTATACATTTAAATAATTGAACTACATTTATGATTTTATTATCTAATTGAAATGCTAGTTTAAAGAAGTAACATTTTAATACATTGACATTGCATGCTGTGATCTTACTAATAAATTCCTTTATTAGTTCTAATATATTTTTTGTAGCTTTAACCTTTGGAAGATAAAAAACTTATCATTTAAGAGACACATTCCCTGATAATCTTTAGAAAAATTTTGTAAGAATTGAAAAGTATAACAAAGTAGATTTCAGTTCTTTCAATATGCAGACTAACCAATGCTAAACAGATGACCCATTTTCACTGGGGAAATCTGCTGCAAAGTACCTCTTTAAAGTGTAAAACAGTAAAGATGTCACCTTGAGTGTGCCTGACCTAAGTCACACTATTTTCATTCACCTCACATGCTTATGAAAGCTGGACAAATACTGGAAAGTTGATTCTATGAATTATGGTGTTGGTGAAGAATACTGACTATGCCACGAACTGCAAGAAACTAACAAAGCATTCAGCCTGTACTTCTTCAAACATACATTTGGGAGGGTAGCACGACTCTTGTCTCATTTGCTTTGGATATGTCACCAAGACACAGCAGTCCCTCGAGAAAGACATCATGATGCTTGGTAAAGTAGAGGGCTGAGAAAAAGAAGGCTCAACAAGGTGGACTGACACAATAGTTCCAACAAGAGGAGAAAGCAACAACAGAGATGGTGCTGGGTTGGTTATTGCTTTCTTCTTTTGTACACAGGGTCACTTATAGTAGGAACAAACTGAATGGTATCTAACAACAACCATCTTTTACCCAATTTCTTTACCATTTTGGGCAAAATTCATTCTAGTTTTATACAATGCATTTTTTTAACATATTGAGTTTAAACCAGTTGACAATCATCAGGGTTTTCTACATCTAGTTTTTCATAATCAGATTGAAAACAAGTCTTTCTTCCAAGGTTATCAATGGGTGGATTCAAACCTCCAACCTTTTAATTAACAGTCAAGTATTTTTTCCATGACATTAGTTGGAATCAGTGCCTGTTTTAAATATATTTAAGACATGCTAAATATGAGAGACAGCTGGTCACTAGATTGTGGAAGCCGGCTCATCTGGCTCGATGGCTTCCAGTTCACAGCGTTCCATTTTATGATCATTCTGTCTTCCTCAATCATCATTGAAACGGATGGGTAAAATTACCAAGTTGCTGCTAAGTAATGAAAATGGCAATGTCTTGGTCTGAAGACTGACACTAATGCCTAGGTGGTCAACCGTTAAGTTTTCTGGTTTCACTTCAACAACTCACTACCATCGATTCAATGCTGACTCATAATGACATTATAGGACAGGGTTGAACTGCCCCTGTTCCTTTCTGAGACTAACTGTTTACAGGAGTAGAGAGTCAGCTTTCCAACTTCAGACCTTGTGGAGTCACAGCCCTACAAGTAACTACTGCACCACCAGGGCTCCATTTGGGTTTTGATTAGAAAGCACCATTGTGTTGCCCTTGTGAGCTTTCTCTTTAAATCTTTCTCCTTCCAAAGGCCAGAATTTTTTTAAGTAACTGACAATGTGCTTGAAGTGAGTCCATCTGAACCATAGGTTTATTTACTGTAGCTTAAGGTAAAACTGAAAAATAGAACATGCACAAATATCAACGAACTAAAACATATTTATGATCAACTGATTTACAACAAGGTTGCCAGGTCAATTTACTGATGAGGCAAATAATGTTGGAAAACTGATACCCACAAAAGAATAAGAGGTGACCCTTTTCTTGTACCACATGGAAAAATTAACTCAATATGGACCATAATCCTTAATGTAAAAGCATAACTCAAGGGAACAAATATAGAAGTAAATCTTGAATCAGGGAACTTTGTTTTTAAACCTGACACCAAAAGCTTAAGTGGCAAATGGAAAGATAAATAGGACTACGTCAATTTTGAAATTTTCTTTTGAAAATAAAAAAACTCAAAGTAGGAAAGTATGTATGCAAATTCTATTATCTGACAAAAGTACAGAGTACATAAAGTATGGGTGACTTGTGGAAAAAAGAATGGGTGGCTTTTTGGGTATGTGAATTTTATCTTACGAAATTATATCACCGGGCATAAAAGGACTAGCACACAAAAAATAAGAAATTATATCATCGTTTTAAATGTGTGGTGGGTTTTAGCATAGGAAGACTTGTAGTTGTATAACCATCGCTACAAACTTTCACATATTTCATTACCCTAAAAATAAAACAGCATAAATTTTCCCAGTCACTTCCCATTATCCCTACACTTATCTCCTTAAAATCATAGAGAGGCCTGAGGGGCCAGCCTCCCCTCTCTGCAGAAGATTTCATTTCAGAGGACAGTACTGAAGCTATACAGCTCTAGGAGAGGGTCATGTCTGATCAGAGCACACAGGAGCAAATGAAGGAAGAGGAGGAGAGAGTGGAACACATCCTGGTCCACCAAGGCCTGAGGATGATATTCTGGCTCAGAGCAGCCAAAGCACAGAGAGGACCGACCATAGGGCCTGCCCCACTAGGAGACATGACGTCCCTCACTGACCCATTGTGCTATGGGGGACAACACTGGAGACACAGTGCGGGAATTGCGACCAATCTGACCCCACCACACTGAGGCGAAACACTAAGGGCATGAACAGAATAGCAAGGGGGATAGAGCAACGAATTCCCTAAGGAAAACCAAAAATAGAATGTGGGGCCAGGGCGTGACACCCCATCAGACGTGACTGGAAAACACTCCTAAAGGTCAAAAAAACAGACCCTGAACTATTTACAGGTTTTTTTCTTTTTTTGTGCTTGATTTTCGTTGTTTTGTTGCTTTGCTGTCTTGGTTTTTTTATGCATATTATTATCTCTTCAGGTCTATCTAGATAAGATAGGTGAGATAAACCATCTGGGGAAGAAAACAAAGGGATCTACATTGGAAGAAGGGGGGCTGGCAAAGGGAGGCAGGGGAAAGGAAGTCCGTGTCAACAACCCCAGGGATTAGGGAACAAGTGATCCAAAAATCAATAGAGAGGAAGGTGTGGTATAGGAGGCCTGGTACGGCTTGATCAAGGGCAATATAACCAAGAGTAATTACTGAAATCCAAATTAATGCAGAACATGAAAGTAGCACAAGAGGAAGGTAAAAGGAAATAGAGGTCTAAATACAGGCATATACATATGTAGATATAATTATATATGATGATGGGGAAATAGATCTATGTGCATATATTTATAGGTTTAGTGTGAACGTAGATGGACATTATTGGGTCTCTAACTCAAGAACTCCAGCAATGCAAGAACACCTTGTTCTACTAAACTGGCATTCCATGATGCTCACCTTCCTGACATGTTCAATGAACACAAAGCAGGTGCGTAAGTAAATGTGAAGAAAGCTAATGGTGTCCAGCTCTCAAAAGATATAACATCTGAGGTCTTAAAGACTTGAATATAAACAAGCAGCCATCTAACTGAGAAGCAACAAAGCCCACATGGAAGAAGCACACCAGTCTGTGTGATCACAAGGGGTCCATAGGGTCAAGTATCATGCATCAAAGAACCATATCACTGTGAATGAGGGGGAGTGCAGACTGGGGACCCAAAATCCGTCTGTAGGCAACTGAACATCCCCTTCTGGAAGGTCACAGGGAAAAGACGAGCCAGTCAAGGTGCAGCATAGCATCATGAAACATAACTTTCTTCTAGTTTTTTTAATGCTTCCTCCCTAGCACTATCATGATCCCAATTCTACCTTACAAATCCGGAAAGACCAGAGGATGTACACAGGTACAGCTCAGAGCTGGAAACACAGGGAATAACCCTGATAAACCCCTCAGGACCAATAATGAGTAGAGATGCCAGGAGGGGAAGGTGGGGGAGATCCCCTGATAATTTGCCATGAGTTAAAAAGTACCTGAGACGTCTACCCCTGCTGCCTCGAAGGAGTATTCTGGCTGTGCTTCCTCCAAGATAGATTTGTGTGTTCCCTTGGCAACCTAAGATACTTTCAATATTCTTTGCCAGCAGAATAATTAGTTCTTCCAGGGTCACCTTTATTCATTTTCCAGCTTTCACATGTATACGATATGACTGAAAATGCCATGGCTTAGGTCAGATACACCTTAATTGTCAAAGTAGCATCCTTGTTCTTCAAAACCTTTAAGAGATCCTGTGCAGAGTTTACCAAAGATTAGACACAATTTTGTTTCTCTCATGTATATCTAGTAATGCTTAACCAGTAAACAAAATGGCTTCAAAAAGTTCGTGGTAAATGAAATAGAAAGACAATGAAATATTATTCATAAATTTTTGAAGACCCTCATCCAGACTTCTTCACTAATTGGATATCTGAAATACATATGGAAGGGGGATTATCTCTACAATAAGAGAAAGGGATGAGGTGGTGGTGGTGGTGTGGAGTGGGGTGGCACACCATCTCAGAGAATGAAAACAGCTGTTTCAATGGTTCCCACTGCAGTGTGGAAACTGCAGGTACACTAAAAGAGCACAGCAACGACAGCATTAAGGTCTTAGAGCTGAAGGACTCCCTCCCTCCTTAGGCCTCTCTTTCAACTATAAAATGTAGCTCTAAAATGAAAAGGTTCTCGGACACAACTTTCAGGAAGCCTGTGGATCCAGGAAAGCCCCGATCTCAGCAGAACCAATTTGGCAATCCACAGGTCTGATTTTTGACCAGTCAGCTCACTTGGTCTAGATCACTCAATTATGTTCACATAAATTACAAGAAACAGGTTCACACCGTCACCACATTCTTTTAAATATTCTTTGAGTCTGGTGAATTAGAATAAACTTTGAAGGAGAAAAATCAGACTGGAAGGGGATGGTGTAAGGCTCCCCAGTGAAATCCTCCAAGGACAGCCATTGGTTACCCTCAAAGAATGTGCAGGTGCATTGTCAGAATGGAAAACAATTCTACAGCAAAATTTTTCTGACCTTTTTCTCATCAATGAAGTTTTTAAATTTTCTTAAACTTCTTCCTAATAAGCTTTGTGACTGCATTGTGTCTTCAAAAAAGTCTAGTAAGATGACCCCTGTGAGTTCCCCTGCCTTGAACTGGCTGAGCAGGTCCCATCAGAGGCCACTGTTTTGAATAACTGTGTTTTGTTTTGTTTCGTTCTGTTTTATTTTACAAGTGAATTTCCAAGAGAACTTGTCTGCAATCATCCACTAATTGCAGAGGCATTTTTATGTTTTTGTGTATGATCTAAAGGCAACACTTTCTACGTATCCTCATACATGATGTTACAAAGTACACAGGAAAAAAAATGCTACTTTTTTTTAAGTATTACTGACATTGTCCCATGATATAAAGATTGGGATCTTTGAAAATATTTTCCTTTTCCTTTACTGAAATCAGATCTCACCCATAGTACAAAATAGAATGTAGTCAAAGGCAATTCATTCATTTCAATTCATTATATATAGCTCACTTTTAAAATGGAGAATACTTCAGAAGTTCTAAATCTCCATGTTTAGTAATGATAGAATAATATTTATAATTATACAGCTAGAGTCGCTTAACTCTTTGGCAGTGAAGCAATTAATCACAAATCCCCTATTTGTGGGATTGGATAGCCTGTCATAGTGACTTTAATATCAACACACCAGAAACTTTCCTGAAACAAGTTACATACCTACCCAGGTTTCCAAACGGGTAAAAAGCCGTGTGCATGTGTGTGTGCGTACTATGTTTACTACTGAATACAACCTTCAGATATATGAAACTATTGACCATAAAATCATGGAATTCTGAGCATACTTGGCACAAGTTTCAGTACAACTTAATAAAAGATGTAGTATTAATAATCACATTTCTTTCTCACACGGGAAGATGGAAAACAAAGCTAAATAATATAAATACTTGCTCTACTCAGGTTTTTTAATCTCCTTTTTCAAGTGAGAGGGGTGTTATCTATAGTCTATCTATTGGCTCATTTACTCAAAAGTAAATTTATGTTTAAATTCTTCTACTCCTAATATAGTCTTCCCTCCGTATACACGGAGAGGGGGACCAGGACTCCCAGCAGGTACCAAAATCTGAAGGTATAAGTCTCTTACATAAAATGATATATTGTTTGCATGCGACCCATGCACATCTCCTGTGTACTTTAAATCACCTCTAGAGTAATGGTAACACCTAAACCACTACACATGCTATATAAGGAATACTTTGTGCTCCCTCAGTCTCTGAAGGATTGCTTGAGCACTCATCACTCAGTTGCTCTCCCCCACCAAATATTTCCCATCAGGAGTTGGATGTAACAATGATGCAAAACCCTGAGATACAAATAGTCAACTGAATTTAAAGATCAAGTTTAGTAGCCTGTCAATACACCATCCAAACAAATCACATGTGTTGAGTGGGTGTAAGGACTTTGAGAATTTTCTTAAGGATTCCACATGACACTGGTTAAATATTGGGCTGGTGAAAGCACAAGGTCAGCAATTCAAACCCTCCAGCCACTCCACAGAAAAAAGATGAGGCTTTCTGCTCCAGCAAAGATTGACAGTTTGATGACTATGGGTCAGAATTGACTCAGTGGTGGTGGAATTGGCTTCTTTGGTTACACCAGTGGTTCTCAACCTTCCTAATGCGCGACCCTTTAATACAGTTCCTCGTGTTGTGGTGACCCCCCCAAACACAAAATTATTGTCGTAGCTACTTCATAATTGTAATTTTGATACTTTGATGAATCATAATGTATATATCTGATATTCAGGATATATTTTCATTGTGACAAATTAAACATAATTAAAGCAGTGATTAATCACAAAAATATGTAATTATATATTGCTAAATATTTTTTCTAATGACAAATAAATGAATTTTTGTCTTGAAGTATGGTATATCATGGGTGCCAAAAGTAAAATAAAATGCTACATTTTGCAAAAGTATGCACAAAAGGCCAACATCAATGTGATGCTTGCGATAGCTTTTTTCTCACCAGATCAGAAGCATGTATTTTCCCATGGTCTTAGACAACCCCTGTCAAAGTGTTGTTCAACACTGAAAGGGGTGGTGACTCACAGGTTGAGAACCACTGGGTTAGACCGTTTTTATTTGAAAATTCTATACATATGAGCAACACAACTTACAAGATGTAACTACATCATGTCATACATTAATCATTTTCCTTAATTACATATATATACAAATTCATTAAAACAGTCGTTCTATTTTTAAAGTCGGGCCAAAACAAAGAGAAAGCTGATCATACTTCCAAACAAAGGTACACTAACATCAAATGCCTAATTTATTACTTAACTCTTATCTATAAAAATGGATCAATTAACCTAACAGTGGTGACAGAGAGAAAGTTGCTGACTGACTGGAAAAGTCCTTCCTGTTTACAAATATATATGTATCATAAAATGAAAACGGTGATTATTAATTACACTTTTTACGATAACACTTTAAAAATAATAAAAATTTTAAAAATAACACTTTTAATCAGGGATTTGAAACCGTCTTCACAGTTCAGTTATAACCAAGGAAGCAAAACTGAAACAGACTGGAAAGAATTACTGTCTATGCTCTTTTGGAAAGTTAATCTGCCTCTTAGAAAACAAGGGCAGCCCAATCAACGCCTAGCCACCACATCTCTTAGCCTGCAATCAGAAACAGCACTGCCATGCTCAAAGATGGCAGCTGCACCAGTTTGAATGTGTATTAACCACCCATCCAATCTCCTAAATTAGGTTCCTAAAAGGACTCCCTAACCCTCTGCCAAATCCTATAATCCAGGGATAAAATCTACAAGATTTCCCATTCCGGTTTTCTTTCTACTTCATCCAAATTTTAAAATGTGGAGTCTCTTTTGATTTTGCTTCTTCAGACATGATTGAATCGGATCAAAATCCTGATTTAAATTAATATAAACTTACAGCCATTGAGTCCATGCTGACTCACTTGGACCCTGTACAGGCAGAACTCCTGCCCCTGTGAGTTTCTGAGATTGTAACTGTAAAGGGAAGTAGATAGCCTCTTTAAATCTTCCTCTGAATCAAAAACAAACCAAATTCAGTGCTACCACTCACAATGACCCTACTGGGCAGGGTAGAACTGCCCCTGTGGGTCACACCGCCACAAGTCGATTCTGATTCACAGTGAGCTTCCTAACTTTGCTCCATATGATTCTCAATCACTGTATTCTCTTTAAGTACACTGCCAGGCCTTTTCCTGCAAGTCACTTCCCACTGGTTTGATCCACCAATCTTTCCATTCTTAGCCTAGTTAGTAGTAGCTAAGTGGGTACATGTTTGTGCTGCACAGGGCCTCTACTATAACCAAACAGAGCTCTCAAAGAAGCACTTCGTATATCGGGTCGCTATGAACCAGAGCCACCTTAATGGCTGTGGGTCCAAGGATACATAGGTGCACAAGCACAGTTACACACATACACACACAGTGGGTAATTTTTAGATGGAAAAGAGAAACAATGAAAGTGAACTAAATCTACCCCCTGCAAAAATCTGAACTTTCCTATAGGATTGTGATGTTGATCAAATTACCACACTCTAGAACCAATCCACTGTCAAGACCAAAATTTGATGCCCAAAAAAATCTAAACTGATAAAGCTTGTTTGGTCCCTTGGCTGCCAAAATGCTAATAATCTAGTATACATGAGCATGACTGAGAAATTCACATTTGCTTTTGTAATCAAGGACAGCGTCTAAATGCTTAACTTCTTCATGGATAGAGTACTTTTATGAAGACAAAAGTGGCAGCTGTTAATGAAGACTGAGTAAGAACACCTAAGAGGTTAACTCTAGGTCTCCTGGTTATTTCCTCAGTTGTACAAATCTGAGACCTTTCAATACATGCTATATGTGGAACCAGAAGATGTTATTACACATGGCATTCATTTCATATTCAACATTAGTTAAATGATTCAGGCACTACTCTGGATGCTGGGGATACTCTAGAAGGCAAACAAAGTCGCTATATTCATATACCTTATATGAAAGTGGAAGAAAGAAATCAGAAATTGTGATAAGAGCGGTAAGAGCCCCTAATAAAATGATTAAACAAGAAAAAAGAAAGCAATCTTAAATAACTCCAAGAGAGCAAGACCCGAGGAAAGGAAGCTAATTAAGTATCCTTTTCAGTTTGAATTAATTAATGTTAAAAAAAGATATCCAGAAAGACAGGGAGATGGAGTGACATTGTTTAAACTCCAGTCCAGAGCTTGAGCCAAGATCAGACTTCAGACACCAGTGTCTTTTATAATGCCTATTAATGCTTCCGCTGTGGCGTTTCACCTTTTACAGGACAGTCTGAATAACACAAAGAGGAACACAGGATAGACTACAAGGTTCATATGCCCACCACCCCACTCCCAATCGGTTTGGTTGATATTCATAGCAAGATGGATCTAAAATCTTTATGGATAAGTCTCCAAGAAACACAGGTCAGCGGTGTAAAGCAACAATAAATGAAAACTCCCATTTTCCCCACTTCTAAATAACACCCCTGCCAGTAGAACATCCCCATGAACAGGGATGTAAGGCAGAGTTGTTGATTTTGTGTATCACTTGTGCTTTAGAGAAGTAAATTCGGTTCAGGTTTAGATTTGCTCACACCTGCCTTGGGAAACTCGGTTAAGATTCTATTCTCCTATGCTAGCTACATTACACTCAAACACTTCTGCTTTTCCACTGAAACCTTACAATGCAGCTTTTGGAAGAAAAAAAACCCCGATTCTGACTCTCTGGAGATGATTTTTTTAGGAATACTACTTCCAAACAGCCATTCAGTGCTTCAAAATAAGTACTCATCTAATTTAATTATGACGACTTCACCAGACAGTAACAGCCCAAGATGATGTTTACAAAGGCACTTGTCACTCCCTTTAGAAGTACCAATGTAGTTGGTGGGGGGAGGGGGGTGCGGGGAGTGGGTGTTTCATACTTTCGGTGTGTTTATAGTCTGCAACCAGTGATAAAGTGACACTTGAGATTATTTAAAGAGCAAAGCACTTCAAGTTTGGGACCTCCCGTAAATTATCCTACGTTCACTGGGTTGCCTCAGCCCCCAGGTACCTGGGACAGGTATTCCGAGTCGCCATGTGCTTGTGCTAGGAAGCACTCTAGGAAGGGGCCCCGGGATGCTATTTTACCCGCCGACGACAGGCTCCAACATTAGGAGCTACTCCAGCGGAGCTTGCAGCCACACCACAGCAGCTCGGAAATAAACGTGACCCGCCCAGCAGCCAGGCTTCGGCCAGCGGAGCGAGGTGCAGCCTTCCCAGTCGCTACCATTCACAAGCACTTGCGCTCTGGCCAGGCAACCTTTTGGACACGCATTCTTACCCACTTGGGCAAAGTAGGGCATTAGGGGTGAGGCCCCAGGGCTCCTCGGCGGCGCTGGGATTTAAAAACACGTCCGTGAAGCCCACCACAGGTTTCCCGCTCCTAAAACACACTTCTGCGTGAAGAGACACCTGAGTGGCAGGCGGGTCCGGGGCGCCCGCGTAGACGCGATGGCGCGAACGCCGCTCTCCGCTCAGGCGCCCTCAGGAGGCGCCCGAACGCGCCACCCGCCCGCCAGGGACATCCGGCCGCGCCTCAGCAAGGCGTCCTGTGGGCCGCTCAGCGCGCGTCTTCCGAGCCGGCAGGAAGCGCGGCACGGGCGCCGGAGCCGCCTGCCCGGACCTCCAGGAACTCGCCGCCGGCCAGCGCGGGGCCCAGGCGCCGCCGCGACCACCGCCCTTGGCCGCCCTCAGCCGCGCCGCATCCGGGTCCCGCGCCGCTGCTCTCACCTGCCCGGCGCCCCGCGCAGTGCGCTCCGGATCCGGTGAGCCGTCAGTAGCCCCAGCCGCTGCCCGCCCCGCTCGTCACCTCACGCCCGCCGGGCTTGGCACTCCGCCTGCCCGCCGCCGCGCCGCCTTCGTCCCCGTCGTCATCGTCCCCGCCGCCGCACCGACTGTCGGAGCATGCGCGCCCGCGCCTCCCGTCGAGCTGTATGACTGGCGGGTCCCTGAAGGGCCCCGGGACCCCCAGACCCCCGCCTTCCATGCGCGCAATAGGAAGAGGAGGGATTGGGCGTATATTTGTGACAAGATGGGCGGATCCTACATTTAGGATGGCAGTTTAACTTTGACTGGTCTGGATCTCCATATGAACCATATCAGTAGGGTGTGAACTCCACCTACAGGAACCAAGCTATTGGTTGCAAGCTTGAGGGAGAATTAATCCATTGTCTTCAGCAGCAGGGAGCACAGCACGCCCATCCCAGTCAAGGAGTATTTGTAATTCCTGCATTTAACATTTGAATGCTTACTTTCTTGGAATGTTCGAGCTTGGAGTCTTAAAAACATATTGCCCAGCCCCTCACTTTACACAAAGAACAATAAAAGTAAGGTAAAAATATTTGCATAAGGCCTTCAGTCATCATCTTCAGGCTCTTAAAGGGGTAGGTTTGGCTGCTGGTCTCACATATCAAAGAGCCAGCAAAGCATCAGACATCCTGTCCTGCCCACAGATAGTGGCATGTTCAGTCCCTTTCACTGCCCTTCTTCTCCCAACTGCCTGCAGAGACCTGCACAAAAA